>NC_028454.1:18065580-18202826 GCF_000263155.2 Setaria italica
CGCGGCTCGTCGTCGGCTCGTCGTGGCTCGTCGGCGGCTCGTCGTGGCTCATCGGCGGCTCGTCCAAGTGCTGCAGGCGCAACACCTCCAAGGTATCCACACGTGCAGGGAGGAAGCGTCGAAAGCCGGACTACTAGATCCGTGAGTTGCAACAGGCGAGGGCGTGGGAGGCGCGGCAGATGTGTTTCGCCAAAAAGGTGTAAACCCTAGGGCGCCCCCACCCCTCTATTTATAGAGGTTCCTGACGGGCCTCTGAGTCCGAGGCCCATTAGTACTTCTAAACCTAATCCAACTCGGATCAGATCCGAATTGGGCTTCCAGCCCCTTAAGTGTGTGACCCTATGGGTTCGGATACGTATAGACATGGCCCGAGTACTCCTACTCGGCCCAATAGTCGGTAGCGGCCTCTAGCAAGACGTGCCAACTCCTATACGCATACGAAGATCATATCAGACGAACCATCACAACATAATATACATGCTATTCCCTTTGCCTCACGATATTTGGTCTGGCTTCAAGCCGACCGCTCTTTCTCGATCCTGTGATTCGGAATCCCTTTGTAGGTTAACTCTTAACCGTACGTAGCATGGCCATGCATTTTCGGATCCGATCACTCGAGGGGCCCAGAGATATCACTCTCAATCAGAGAGGGGCAAATCCCATCTTGATTGACCATGTCTCATAGCATGCTTCTTGACAAACCCGAAAGCTACCTTTATAACTACCCTGTTACGGCGTAGCGTTTGATAGCCCCTAAGTAGGTCGATCCACATCTAGAATACATGCGACAATCTCAGGTCTAAGGACAAAGCGTATATGTTGTTTAAAGAGAGAACTACTTCTCGTGCTGGGTCAGTCCTAGCACATGTCTCCACATGTGTCCACATTATTAGTTCAACATCTCCATGTCCATGACTTGTGAAACATAGTCATCAACTAATACATGTGCTAGTCTAATATTCATGTGTGTCCTCACATGAACTCCGACTAGGGACAACTTTAGAATAACCATACAAGTAAAGAGTTTCACATACAATTCACATAATTGCAAATCAATTCAAGTAGCCTTTAATGGATATTCAATGAACACAATATACAAATCATGGATACAAATGGAATATCATCATCTCTATGATTGCCTCTAGGGCATACCTCCAACATCCGGCACCCCCGCCTCCGCCCCCGTCGCAGCCCTCCGCCCAGCCCCGTCACCCTCAAATGCACGCCCGCCACTGCTCCTGCCTCCACCCTCCCGCAACCCTCCGCCACCCGCCCCCGCCTCGTCGGGCCCTTCAAGAAGGCGCTCGAGGGCTTCACCCACCTGCTTGTCGCCGTCCAAAAGTTCTCAAAGTGGATCGAGGCACGACCGGTTGCGCAGATCAAGTTCGAGCAGGCGGTACAATTCTTCACCGACATCATCCATCGCTTCGAAGTCCCGAACTCCATCATCACGGACAACGGCACGCAGTTCACCGGGAAGAAGTTCCTCAAGTTCTGCGACAACCACCACATCCGAGTGGACTGGTCAGCTGTAGCGCATCCCCTCATGCATGGACAGGTCGAGCGGGCCAACGGCATGATACTTCAGGGTCTCAAGCCGCGGATCTTCGACCGCCTCAACAAGTTCGGCGGCCGGTGGGTTGCGGAGCTCCCCGCAGTCCTATAGAGTCTGAGGACGACCCCCAGCAGGGCAACTGGCTTCACCTCGTTCTTCATGATCTACGGGTCTGAGGCAATCCTCCCCACCGACCTGGAGTATGGGTCGCCAAGGGTCAGGGCGTATGACGAACGAGGGAACCAAGCATCTCTCGAGGACGTGCAAGACCAGCTCGACGAAGTGCGCGACATGGCCTTGCTGCACTCGGCCAAGTACTAGCAAGCTTTGCGACGGTATCACAGTCGTAAGATACGGGGCCGAGCCTTCAATGTTGGCGACCTAGTGCTTTGCCTCGTCCAAGACAAAAGAGGTCGGCACAAGCTGACCCCTCCATGGGAAGGTCCTTTCATCGTCATGCAAGTACTGCGGCCGGGCACGTACAAGCTGGCGACCCCCGACGGGCAGGTCTTCACCAATGCTTGGAACATCGAGCAGCTAAGACGTTTCTACCCTTAGCTATTTTTTTCAAGTTTGTACATACACACTTTTGTTATCTTTTAGTTTGTGAAAAAGGAGCGGGTTTGAGTTGCCTTCGCTAGAGTTTGTCCCATGCTTAGGGATATTTGAGCCTGGCTCTGCCCTAGGGTCGCACATCACTTGGGGGCTACCAGGGGCTCCGACCCAAGACACTTGGCTTCTTCTCAAAACACCATTTCCCCAAACCGACCCTCTTCCTAAACATTTGGGTGTGAAAAGAAAAGAGTGCGCGAACGATGCTCGGACAAGACCGATTGGACCACAAGAAACCCACGCCCCAATAGCTACGGTGCCTTTGCTCATCGGCGCTTCCTGACGCAACCGACTCGCGCTCTGATCTTTCCAAACCCAAAAAACAGGAAGAGGATCGAAAACTTTTTCGAAAATTACACAAATAGAAAGTCCTCTGCGGCCATCGCAGAAGCAAGTTCAAAGTTAATTAACATATTTACACATTCTTGGGCATCTGGGCCCGATACAGCTAACTCGTCCCCGGGTCCTCCGGCGGGATGGGCTCATCCTCCAGGAGCTTCGCCAAGGCCTCCGCTGGATCGAGCACCGACGCGTCGATCTTGTCCAGCTCGGCCTCGGAGTAGCCGGAGGCATACCCCCCGCTCATCGCGGCGAAGTTGATGCCGGAGTAGTGGGAGCCGAAGACGCCAAAGGCTGGCCTCACGTCGACGTGGAGCGCCTCCCGAGCGATCTCACGAGCCCGCCGGTACGCCCCGAGGACACGAGCTGTCAGCGTGCTCGTCCCTTCCACTTGGACCACGCCAAGGTCCTCGCAGACGATGTGAACGGCGTCCCACAGGTTGGCGTGCTCGATGTGCTCCGCATCGGCGGCGTCCCTCAGACGGGCGAGGTCAGCCTCAAGACCTGCCCAGAAAAGCCTGCCAAGTCATAGACCAGCGCAACGCTGCACGTAAGAAGACAACGAAAGCCTTACCCTCAGATTGAGCCTTCAGCAGACACTCCCGGTCGAGCCCTTGGGACACAGCGGTCTGAAGCCCCTGCATCTGTGAGTGGAGGTGACTGACCTCTGCCCCCAAGGTCGGCTGCCATCCTCTCAGCCTCAATCTTCCGACCTGCCTCGAGGTCGTGCTCCTACCGAGCCGCGTGCCGCTCGTGCCGGATACGCTCAACGGTTTTCTGAAGGGCCTCATGCTCCTTCCTCAACCGTGCAAGATCCTCGGCATCATGGCGGGCCTCCTCGGCAACAGCCTGGAACTCCTCGGCATCAAGCCGGGCCTTCTTGATGACGGCCCTGAACTTGTCCTCTGCCCATCGTGCGCCTTCCCACGCCTCCTGCTTGTGCACTCGCAGGTCGGCAACATTTTGCTGGGCGGCGGCGAGCTGCCCGGTAAGCTCCTCGATCCACCGCGTCTTTGCGGCAAAGCGCTCCCAGACCCCCCGCTCACTCCGGAGGAACTCGGACTTCCCCCGGCTGCATTCCTAGAGGGCCTGCAAGATGATTTACACTCAGGAACCGTCGGGAGAAAAGAGGGACGGAGAAATGAGAGAGAAATAACCACCAAGAGAACACCGCACCTGACCGCCGGGAACAACAACGCCATCCAGCTTCCCCATCGCGAAAGATAGGGCAGCATGGACGTGTTCATGTCCACCCTGCACCTCCTGCCACCTTTTTCGCTCCCCGACATTGTCTAGCATGAAGCGGGGCCTCAAGGGACATCCAGTGCACGGTCGGCCCTCCCCACGCATTAGGGTCGTGACCAAGCTGGACGAGGGCATGGGAGGACTCTCTGGCCTGCCCCGACATCGCCGTTCCTCGTTGTCGCTGCCAAGGCGGGCGCCACCTTCTCCGCCGGCGCTGCCGTCCTCGTCGTCGCCGCCGAGGCGGGCGCCACCTTCTCCGCCGGCGTCACTGTCCTTGTCGTCATCGCCGAGGCGGGCGCCACCTTCTCTGCTGCCATCGCCATCCTCGACATTGCCGCCAAGGCGGGCGCCACCGTCTCCGCCGCCACCACTGAGGCAGGCGCCACTGTCCCCATTGTCGCCACCGAGGTAGGCGTCACCGTCTCTGCCTCCGCTGCCGTCCCCGTCGTCGCCGCCGGCGTAGGCGCCACCAACTCTACCACCGCCGCCGTCTCCACCACTGTCGCCGCCGCCCCCGCGGATGGGGCCTCGAACCCTGATGCCTCCCCCACCAGCTCCTCCGCCTCGTCGTCAAGGTTTATCACCTTGCCGGGCGGAGGAACCCTAGGGGTAGCGTCCTTTCCCTCAGGGTTGGCTGCGGAGGCAGAAGGTGGCACAGGGGTCGGCCCCTGCACCATGCCCAACTGCGGTACCCTTTCTCCAGCCGCCACCGCAGGAGGCACCGCGGCCTCTCCAACGACACCACTGCTCATTCCCGACGGGGCCACGGCTGGCCCCGTGGAGGCGGTCGACACCCGGAGCGCCTTCTCCAGCGCCAGCGGCGGGACGAAGTCTCGGGGAGCAGCGCTGCAAGACGACGACAACTTCATCAAAGGCTTCTCGATGCCAGGAAAGGAATAAGGTATGTGAGAACTTTCCACTTACCTCGCCATGGCATGAGGGTGACGAGCGCGCTTCGGCTCCGAGCTCGACGCTGACCCCGGGACATCCGACAGCGGCCGCTTGCCGCTACTCCTCTGCTCGCGCGATGCAGGCAGAGGGTCAGGGGTCGGCTCCGTCGATCCCTGAGGCAAGCCCCGCGTCAACCCCTGGGGCGCGGCCACCGAGCCCCACGGAGCCGGGCCCTGGGCGGGCGGTCCGCTCGACCTGCCCCACGTGGCCGATTGAGGGGGCTGGTCCCTGATGACAAGCACACCCGGCGCGGGGGCCAGGACATACTCCTCCTCCTCCTCCTTGGTCTTGTCTTCCTCCTCATCCTCACGTCATCGTCGTCCGACACGACTATGTCCCTCTGCCACCATTGGAACTCTTTCATGGCCCTTTTCCTCTTCCTCGCTGTGTCTTTGTCCTTCCTCCTCTTCTGCTTTTCGGCGAGGAGGCGGTTCTGCCGCCGCCGTTCTGCGTCCTCTGGCACCGGTGGGCACGAGGCTACGATCTGGGTCAGATTGCCCTATAGATACAAAGACTACGCATCAGGATGATAGACCAGGAAATGAAGGAAAGTTGAACGAGAGTAAGAAATTCTCACCAGCGGGACAAAGTCCTCGTCCGGGTGCATCGGAGGGTGACCGGGCACCGGGTAGATGACGTCCCTGTCATCCAGCGCCTCCCGGACGCACTGCTCGATCTCAGCGTCGGCAAGCACACCCGTCGCAAGGATGGTGCCCTCGGTCGGCATGCTGGGAACCATGTTGTCAAGCGAGTGGGCCCGGAGCATTAGCGGCGCCACCATCCGAGTGTGGTACACCCCGATAACTCCGGCCCCCGGTCATGCCCTTCTCTTTCAGGCGGTCGATGGCCTGAAGAAGAACGGGGATATACTTCTTCTCCTTCTCGACCGGACCATAAGACTAGTGGTCCGGCGTCGCCGTAATGACACGGTCAGTGAACTTCGGCAAAGGGGACTCGGGGTAGTTCTTCACATAGAACCACTGCTGGTGCCACCCCTTGTGGGATGCCGCAGTCTTCATCGCCATGTACTCCTTGACGCGGTTCTGGAGGAGGTGGATGCCAGCGCACCCCATTGGCACCGGAACAGCCCGCACCTGGATCCCCTTCTTCTCGACCTTCCGATACAGGCTTTCCATGAAGAAGTACTTCTAGAGCGAGAAGTTGGGCTCGATTCCCAAGTACCCCTCGCACAGCGCGACGAATGCTACGATGTGCTGGATCCCGTTGGGGTTGAGGTGCTGCAGCTCAAGCCCGTAGTGGTGCAGCAGCCCGCGGAAGAAGAGGCTCGACGGAGTCGCGAACCCTTTCTCATGGAAGTGCGCGAATGAGATGATGTAGCCATCATCCAGCTGCGGCGCATCTTCCCTCCTGGGGAACCGCCACTCGTCCTTGGCGGTCCTCTCGCAAAGGAGGCCCTTCTTCATGAGGCCGTTGGCGTGCGAGGTGCTGAAGTTCGAGCGCATCCAGGACTCCATCGCTGAGGAGATGGAAGGCGCGACGGCGGGGGATGGAGAAAGCTGCTGCGCTGGGGCGAGGGGAGGCGAAAAGTGCACAAGAAAGCAAGGAAGGCTAGAGGACAAGTGCGGGCAGAACCAGCAAGGCGGACTCCCTCATCTTATAGGGGGGCACGTGGGAAGCGAAAGGGGCAATCCAATCGCAGTTATTGGGATGCCAGGTACGCTAATCACCCTGCATTTTTTGGGAAACCGCACGCACGATCTGCTGCAGGGAACGTCTCTCACTCCCTTGTTTCGCGGGCCCAGTACTCTCTGCCACTTCGCCTTCCAGAGAGCGCACGCGTGTGACCTCCCCCACGTCCCGCCCGGGGCCCACCAACAGGTAAAAAAGGGATACGGAGCTGAAAACGCTCCTACGGCCCATTACGCTCCAGGGGTTCGAAGGCTGGCCCACTATGGGTTCGACAGTCGCCCCAGGATTCCCCCGAGCAAGGGGGTGAGAAGGGACGGGTCCGCTAGCGGCCAACACCCAGGTGAGCGAAAGCTAAGGGCGTCCCGACCTCATGTTTGAGTCCGGACTAGCATCAAAGTTCATGGTTTTTCCCTGAAGAAAGGCAACGAGCCCCCAGATCCAGTCGAACGGACTCGGGAACTATATGAACTGGCCAGCCGGAACCTGGGGAATGCCACCAGCTTGGCCCGAGCCGGACCCCCCCGAACGGGGATTGGGATTCCACTCGAACTGACCCATTCGCAGCTAAATGAGCACCACGGTTCATCCAACGAGGATAGCGTGGCACGGCTCACCCCCTCCGTCCCAGCAAATGGACACTTGAGGTAGCGATCAAAAGTCGATCTAGCCTCTCGATTGGTCTCCTACAACGTGCGGGGGCTCAGGGGCTGGCATCGTATCCAATGACCACGGGTGTGGTCGCAATTCGGAGTCTTGGATCAGGAGTGGTCGGCGAAACGATAGGGAATCCTCCCGCGCCTAGCCATCCTCAGAACACCCTACCTAACCAAACTACCCAGCCAAGCAGAACGAGCGGAACTTTTTCTCCCTGATCAAATGCAGGTTGCAGGACAAACAAGGATCCCCAATGAACGACGAATGCAGCCTCTGGAGGAGCATCTTTTGCTCCACCAAAGGCTCGAGGGCTACTGTTGGGGGAAAATATTAACGACCTTCTTATGATCGTTAAACAACGGTCATAGGGGCCCGGGCCCACCTGCGGCGACAGTGACCTCCGCTGACTCGGCATGGACAGGGAGTATTCCACTTCGCCTTGCCCGACCCATGGTCCCAGGGTCAGATACGCCTGACCCCTCGTTGCAAGGCTCCACCTCGCCCGACCCACGGTCCTAGGGTCCGATACGCCCGACCCCTCGCCGCAAGGCTCCGCCTCGTTCGACCCACGATCCTAGGGTCCGATACGCCCGCCCCCTCGCCACAAGGCTCCACCTCACCCGACCCCGGGCGCAGGGGGTCGGACGCATCCGGGCCCACAAGACAGGGCTTCGCCTCGCTTGAGGGCGGGCACAGATTAGCAGACATGAGCGCAGGTCTCATGGGCCCCCACCAACCTCACCATAAATGCGATACGGCTCTAGCGCGCAGAAAGGCGCCCGCGCTCCTTGACATGACCCGCCATAGTATTCGGGCGGTACACTGTAGCCACAACCGCACAGGCTACAGCGGCACCGTCCTAATCCGCTGCCTCCCCTGCTCGTAGTAGGGCATTCATTACCCACACCCCTAGCACAGGAGGGAGCGCCGCCCGGTTTTGCGCTCGGTCCGGCGGCAGAGACATGTTGGCCGCGCCGCCCG
Organism: Setaria italica; assembly: GCF_000263155.2. Lineage (NCBI taxonomy): Eukaryota > Viridiplantae > Streptophyta > Magnoliopsida > Poales > Poaceae > Setaria > Setaria italica. The sequence goes on from NC_028454.1 coordinate 18,073,568, forward strand.
ATCAGCTCGCGGGGCTACAGAGGTCAGCCGTTCTCCACGACACGCATAGCTGCGGTAGCCGGACATCATCATCACCATGCATGGCTATAGCGGTCGGACACCACACACATCTCGCACGCTCGGCCACGATGGTCAACCGGAGGGTCGCTGACAGGGCCCAACGACAGCCACCCCCCTCCGGCGGTCATGCTGATGGGAGACAAAGATCGAAAGGGAAGGCGGTGACCCCGGGGACTCGGTCCTTCCCCTTGTGCTTTACTCTACTTTACTTGCTTATCTATTTTACTTCTCTTAGCTCCTGGCTCAACTGTAACTCCCGTCTCTTCCATCTGCTATAAAAGGAAGACTGGGGGAACCGAGCAGAGGAAGAGTCTCAAGCCAACAGAACTCACACCCTCTCCTCATGAGCATTAGTGCACACCCGCAGAGACTTGGGACTAGCTTCCCTCTCTCACCCGTTTGTAACCCCTACTACAGATCTGCACGAGTAACACGAGCTGCCTCCCACACTAGACGTAGGGCTATTCCTGCCCGAACCAGTCTAAATCTCGTGTCGTCTCATGCAACCATACGGGCCTTACACGCATAGAAACAAATTCACTTGCCGTAGTCTTGACTCGTAATTCTTGACAACGACACCATGTATGAACTCACATACATAGTATCCTTATAAATTATTCCCCAAATTCTGTCTCAAACACTATATACATGGTAAAAAAAGTTATGAAATATCTGTTGTATTCAAGGAAGTGTCATGAGACATGGAAATTCAACACATACCGGGAATTCAAGCTTGAAATCAAGTTCCTCCTTGAATTCAGCTGCATGATGTAGACAGAAGCGAGCCCATACTTTGTTCAGCATGTCTATGAGGCTCTTGTATTAATATCTTAGTTTCCTCAAAGAATCCAAGACATAGACCATGCTTCGATCAACCGCGATAATAAGGAGTAGCTAGTGGATGCTATACATATATGCATAGCCAAAGCTAGTTAGTCTTATGTTTAACTACTAGTTCGAAAAAAAAGAGATGGGAAACATGCTCAAGTTGTATGTTAGAAGTATGTACTTCTTGTAATGTTGGTTGTTGAGGAACTTATATGTATTCTTCAAGGTCCGATTTGGTCTATCTCTTAGAGTTGACTCGTTTATAATATTTAGGTCCATGAAGCCTATATTATAGTATCCTCTCCTCCGACAAGTTTGAATCTCCATGTTGGATGATACAAAATCAAATAGGAGTTGAGACATCGCACAGTGACTAGAGTAGGGATTTTGAAGTTAGAGCAAATTAAAGACTTACAGAACCCAGGAACTGATGAGTGACTTGTCAAGTGCGTCTTGATTGTAAAGGTAAAAGAGTTCCTCCAACGGCACATTTATAATGTCTTCCCCACAAAAATAATGTTGATCTCCAATCTAAACTTCGAGCATGATTAAACCATTGGCTGAAGCCTCCATGTACTATTGGTGTAATTTGTACATCTTCGTTGGAAGACGGTCCACCAAATGCGACCACACAAGGGGTTTCCCAAACTCATATTTCCATTTAGCAGCCCCAGGGTGATTTGGGACGTGATCCTCCCGTCGAAGTTAAGCTGGGGTGAGATTTGTATCTTTGACGAATTGAAGCAGGTTCTGATCAAACTCTAAAAGCACCTGGAGTGGGGCAATCAATTGGTTGGATTGGGTTCCGAGTTGTGGAATACTTGACCCACTTTTCTTCTTCTTCTGAGAAGCCTTTGTTATTTGTTGGTCGAAGTCAGATAGCAGTGGTTTCTTTACTTTTTTCTTCATGCTTCTAATGAAAGCCCAAAGTTTAACCTTAACAAGTGGTGGATCTTTCTTCATGGGAGGCTTTGGTGTGAAGTGAGCTTTAGCCTCAGCATCCACTACTGTGTGGAGTTTCGCATCAGACATATCACAAGGTTTCTTGGGCTCTGGTTGCTTCTACTTCTACTTATTCTACTTCTTCGTAGCTGTAGTAGGTGGAACTGAAGGCATCTTTCACCGTGTAGCCTTGCTCATAGCAGGGGGAGGTGGACTCATGATAGGAGCCCTATCAGCTGGTGGACTCATGCTAGGATCCTTGTCTGGTAGTGGAGAGGGTGCCTTGGCAGATGGCGTAGGTTATCTTACCATTGAGCCTTGAGGAGATGATCCCAAGGTCGGGGGATTCGGCTGCATAATCCTTATGTAGCGCTTGGGCCATAGAATCCAACCATGGATGGCTTCTCCTAGATTTTTTTCCCTGTCACCTCCAGGGATCTCCAGTTCCAGGTCATCCCAACTGTCGACCACTCAGTCCACCCCAACTGTGGCATAACTGCAAGCTGGAATCTCATATGAATTGTTTGGCCTTGTGTTGGTTGTTTAGCCACACCATCTCCCAGTGATATCGTCCATGGGGTGGCATTGGTTGTACTCAAATATGTCAGAAGATCCTCCAGCTGGGGCTTTCGTGGAAGCGACGCTGAGAGGGGCTTATGTCGACATTAGCCCCTGATGCTACAGCTGCTTGTTCACTGGCTTGTTTGCTAAGAGCTAGAGCCACATGCCAGTCAATTGTTTCCTCCATTCTTGCCTCTGTCAAAGCTACGTGTTCTTGCAAATCTTGCAACTGTTGTGCGTGTTCAGCCTTACTTCTTTTGTGACTTCTGTATGAATCAATGTGCTTATGAAAGGCAAACTTTCATGGAATTACTCCTTTGCCTAGGGAACATCTAGGGTGTTCTGGATTACCTAGTGCCATAGTTAGCTCATCCTTTTCTTGATCAGGTACGAATGATCCTTCGGCCATTGCCTTTATTAACTCATCAAGCCTCGTAGCTCCTCCTCTTAATTCTTGGCCAAACACAAATGATTCATCTACGGGATTGAGCGTGCCACCATGAGCATAATACCAATTCTTTGCTCGCTCTAGCTATTCGAGAGTCTGCGGTACTATTCCCCTAGCAATTATGTCATCTTCCATTATCTACCATTTCATGATCCCCTTCTTGTAACCTCCTGGTCCAAGACGATGAAAGTATTTCTTCTTCTGAGCATTGTCGGTGTTGGTTTTAGTTGCCTTAACGCTCGTTTGTGACTGCTTGAACTGCACAAATGAATCCCAGTGATCTCTTAACTTCGGATGTTTCGTGAAATTTGGTGTAAGCCCCTTCTTTATGTAGTCTTTGTTTAGTTTTTGATTGTACGTCTGAAAAGCAATTGCACCCTTCTTGAAGCTCCAATCTTTCACTTTTGCTTTATCTACACCTTCCAACGTGAAATTTTCTTTTATCTGATCCCATATCATTTCCTTCTCTCACTCAGGGACCACATTTATGGGGACCATGCTTGCGGAAGCAATGTTATCATCGATTTCAGGGCTTTTCTAATTTTGAAAGCTTATTGGCATGTTATATCTAACAAGAAACCCAATTTGATTCACCAATTTGGTCTTATCATTGTCTGGAGCAATTGGTTCACTATCTCCATCAATTTCCGTGATGATGATATGGCCCTGTAACTTCTTCTTCTTGCCTCATTTCCATTTAGGCCTGCTGCTCGATCTAGATGGCTAAAAAATGAAAAAACTATTAATTCCCAAGAATCTTGATAAGTAGAGAATTCATATCATGATTACATATAATAATTGTTATACCTCGCCTCGTTGCCCATCATTGCCTTCCTCGGCAATTGGTTGCTCCTCATTGCCATCACTAAACATGTGAGGTAGATTGTAATATTCCAAAATTTGAAATATTAATTTGAGTGAAATTTTCAAAAATTTAAAACTTTGTTTGAATTGTGTGCTTATTTGAAAAATAAAAATAAAATGCTAGTATTTAAATCCCAATCTTAAATTCAAACTTGTGTGCATTGAATTTGGATCTTCATGGATTTTATTTGGATCTCAAATATGAGTGTGTTTGAACTTTGAATGAAATACAAATAAAAATAGAAAACAAACTAACGTAAACTAACTTACCAGGCCAACCACAACCCACCAGCTTGGTCTGCAAACACCTTCCCACACCTGCATGCGGCCAAGCTGCAAAGCGGCTCAGCTGCTAGCCGACCTAGCCATCCCAACTGGCCTGCCCGAACGCCGCTGCACCCCCTCTCTTCTTTCTCTCACCACCAGGGAGACCCCACCAAATAGCTAGCACTATGCCGCTTTCTTCCTCCTCCGCAACACACACTCGGTGCGTGAGCGCTCGCCGGCCATGCTAGAGCACACTACTGCACCAGCGCACCTAAAACCCTAGCGCGGAGCCGTTCGATGGCCGCCACGCCATGCCGGGCACGCTCACCAAGAATCAGTGGCGCACGGCAATGGCCGCAGGCTATAAATAGACCTGCCTAGCGCCCTCGTCTGCTCATCCCAAGCTTGGTGCTTCTCCCCATCACCGCCGCTAGAGAGGGAAGGAAGGAAAGCAGAGAGGAGGAGAAGGGAGAAGGGGGAAGAGGATAAGGGGAAGGAGGAGAAGGGAAGGAGGAGAGCAGAGGAGGAGGAGACCGTCACCGAGGAACTGGAGTAGCCGCCGTCGCCGTCACCGAGGAGCCGGAGCTACTGGTGCCGCCGTCATCGCCGAGAAGCCGAAGTAGAGGAGCCTTAGTGAGCCTCATCGCCACCATCTTAACCTTGTCTGCCTGGCCATCGTGCTGCTACTCTAGCTGTTGTCCGGCCTTCAAGCCGCTGTGGTTGCCGCCGCCACCGCTGTCTGGTGTCGTCGTGCCGTGCCGCGACCTTAGAATTCCTGGATGCCTCGCGCATAGCCTACCGTGCTGTGGTTGGAGTTATCCCCATGACTGCATCGCGCCAACACTCGCAGCCTCGCCTGCTGCCTCGCGTCGCAACCCCACTGCTTGCCACTGCATCGTGCCGACTCATGTCGCCGTTTTCCTGCCGCGCGCCGGATCGCGACGCATCGCGCCGTGTCACGGCGTCGTGTGCGCCGTCACCGCGTGCCCGGCGCCGCGACATTGCGTGCACCGCCGCTCCGTTGCCGCCCGTCACCGCGCACCGCACGCGGGCCACACGCTCGTGGTGCACGGGATCTGGCCGGTACACCAGATCCCGGGGCTGATCCGAGCGGCCACATGTGTGCCAAGTGGGTGCCACATGGTAGAGCCGCGACGGATAGGGAAGCCACGTGGAGCCACGTGGCATGGGCTAGGCCTACTCGTGGGGCCCATGGGCTGACCAGTGGGACCGAGTTGACCGCTGACCCACCATGAACGCTGACCAGTCAGCGTTGACCAGGTCAACGCTGACTTCAGTAGCCATGTGGCGCACTCCCGTGCTACTGCATGGCACAACCAAGAGCTGACACGTGCCACCTTAATAAAATGTTTTTCGAAATTAATTAAATAATTAAATAAATCCATTAACCTTTAAAAATTCATAATTAATTCATTGTAACTTCGAAAAATATGCAACCAGTTTCATTAAATTCGTAAAATCGAGCCCATGCTGTTTGTAGCTAGTTTGATGTTATTTGGATCTTCTAAATTTGTCTTTCTTGGAGTTTTTGACTAGATGTAATGCCGTTTAATTTACTTTATGCTGTATCTCATTCTGTTTAGACCCGAGCTACGTCCTAGAAGACCCTAAACACCACTACGCCGAGGAAGATCCAAACGACTATGGACAAGGTGTCATGTCACTCCCAAACATATAGATCCTATGCATGCTTAGTTGCTAGCACTTTATTTATGATGCTCTTGATGATGGATTGCATAGCCAATATTTTTAGCCATGCCTTGATAATTATTTATCGTATTTTCCTTGTTACCTATTTGTGGATTAGCTACAGACCCCTAGCTAGTACACCCCACTTATATACATATACATGCTTTTGAGATGGGCATATGCCATGGTTTTGGTGGTAGGGTTCCTCGAACACTCTCATGTGTGTTTTGGGTGAGTGTGACTCCTTGATGTGTTTTGACGGGAGCGAGCTGTGGTTGGTACTGAGGATTGCCTTGCCAGGAGAGAGTATTCTGGACTCTCTCCATACCTTGTACCTATGGTGGGTACCTTGTTTGTTATAGATGGGCAAGTGGCATACTTGTACATTGCAGGTGCTTCGGCACATACTTGTGGAGTAGAGTGCTCGCTCTCAGCCCCTTAAGGACCAAGTTAGTTTACCACCAGTCACAACATCTTTTTTGTACATACAACTCGCTTAGGTTATGGGTGGGGTTCAATTGAAGACTATTGGTGGACAGTGCTCAGCCTGTAGGTGGATTGGAGGATCAGTGTAAGGAGTTCAAGGCGTTGGCATGCTCTGACCAGACTACACCCCGGTGTGGGTAGGTTTCACAGTTTTGAGGTCCTCACTAGTGATGACGTTCCCTGCAGCTGAGGACGGTTCCAGACTCGAGGAAACAGGAGAGAGCTATCCACCTACTAGGGCTCTAGCTGTTAGGTGTTGTTTGGACGGATCGCTACCGTTCAGGCTCCATCCGTGGGCGTGAAGTTGTACAACCTCTACGGAGTGTATAAAGCTATAGCTATAGTTCGTGTCCACTGGTTATAGATAGTGTTGTTGACTACCACTACTTCTAACTAGACTTTGCTTAGTCTTCTACCTCCCATTTTTTAGATAGGCTAGCGTTTGCCATTGAGATGTGAGGGGATAGAGATCTCACATCTGTTAGTGTGTTTGGGTGCTGGATCCTTGGGTGAAGGATCCGGTGACTTGTGGTGACTTCCTTGCTTGAGGTGTTGACCTTGGAGATGGTGTTGCTTTGCTGCTTCCTTGATTGCTGCTTCTACTGCTGCATAAACCTCTACAGCTATACATAGGTTTACTCATGCATATAGTATAATTCCCCCGTTTCCTTAGCTTGCTACTTTTAGGAGTTGACATGGCCTACCTGCTTCTCAGGTAGATGGTGGCTTTTCAGGATCAGAGACCGACTATGACTTTGACAATGACGGATGGGAAGTGTTAGGGGGAAATATTAACGACCTCCTAACGCCCCTTTAGACAACAATCATGAAGGCCCAGGCCCACCAGCGGTAATAACGATCGCTGCTGACCCGACATAGGCAGGGAGCATCCCACTCCATCTCGCCCGACCTAGGGCCCTAGGGTCGGACACTTCCGACCCCTTGATGGCAAAACTTCACCTCGCGCCGACCCGTGGTCCTAGGGTCGGGAGCGCCCGACCTCACCGTGAGACTCCGCCTTGCCCGACCCGCGGTCCCAGGGTCGGGAGCTCCTGACCCCTCGCCACAAGACTCCGCCTCGGCCGACCCCGGGCGTAGGGGGTCGGACTCATCCAGGACCACAAGATAAGTATCCGCCTTGGGCGCAGATCGGCAGATGAGGGCGTGGATCTCGTGGGCCCCCCACTGATCTCGCCATAAATGCACCGCAGCTCTAGCGCGTAGAAAGGCGCCCGCGCCCCTCGACGTGACCCGTAACAAGTACCCGAGCGGAACACTGTAGCCACGACCGCATAGGCTACAGTGGCCGCGGCTCCCCCTAATTCGTCATAAGGCACTCATGGCATGCGCCGCCCGGCACAGGAGGGAGCTCCGCCTATTCTCGCGCCCCGCGTATTCGGCGATAGAGACGCGATGTCTGTGTCCCACGGGCCATAAGTAGGACAACAGGGTCAGCCGTCTCCCCCCAACGTGTACAGTTGCCTCAACCGAACACCATCATCATGCTTGGCGGCAGCGGTCACCAGGAAGATCGTCGACAGGATCCAAAGACAGCCGCCCTCCTCCGGTGGACGCGCTGACAGGAGCTGAAGGCCGGAGCAGGAGGCGGCGACCCGAGGACTTGGTCCTTCTCCCCTTGTATTTTACTTCACTTAGCTGATCTCTTTTACTTCTCCTCATGACTGGCTCATCTGTAACCCTAAGCTCTCCTTGCGCTATAAAAGGAGAACCGGGGGCCCTTAGACAGGAGGACTCTCAGGACAACAGAACACACACACACACTCACCTTTAGAGCATCAGTGCACACCCAAGAGACTTGGGACCAGCTCCCTCTCTCGCCCGTTTGTACCCCCTACTACAGATCCCGTTGGGCAACACGAGCAGCTCCTCATACTGGACGTAGGGCTTTCCTTGCCCGAACCAGTCTAAACCCCGTGTCTTCCCACGCCACCATCTGACGCCTTACGCGCATAAAAGAAATTTACTAGTCGTAGTCTTGATCCGCTAATCTTGACAACAATAGGAATACTAGGGATGGTCCTTCGCTCAAGTTGCCTCTGGAGATGGTGTTCTCTATAGCTTATGTTTCCGCTGCGTAGATGTTTTACCTTTCTTGAATCAGTCCTGATGGACTTGTACCAGCATGTGCCGAAGAGATGTACTGGATGATTATGATATTTATACTTTGTTGCTACTCTATATTTCTATGTTGGTAGGGATTTGTACTATCTGAGATAGGGATTCGCACGTGATAGCCTTCTTGGGACTATCACCGAGGTGCGTAGGCTTGAATTCTCAAAAATGAGAATTCGGGTCATTTCAGCTGGTATTAGAGTCATACATGACCGTAGGACGATCCCTAGAAATGGACATTAGTCTAGGAATCCTAAACTATCCTTGAACTGAGTATATATATACCTCAATTTTTATAAAACCCCTTGAACAATTATTATTATTATTACCTTGTTTTCTCTAACTTATCTAACTTACTAACAACCCTTAAACAATGTTTTACAGATGACGATCGAGGAGTGGCACCTGTTCACTAGAAACAGAGTGTGGTTCGGAGGCTTTTGCACTCTGCTCAATGAGTGCTTGGAGAGGGCTGGAATCTGCACTCGGAACATGCGCTTTGAGGCCCGCATGAAGGGCATTGTGGACGTTATGCCCATCGAGGTGAAGCTGACTGTACTTGCTAATCCCAAGGTGACTAAGTTTGAGGAGGTCGTGATGCACGCGTTCGATCTGTCAGTGACTGAGGCTCACTAGACCACAGCCAGGAGGGCCATGCATGAGGTGCATGCGTAGCTCCATGACAAGTTGGTTCAGATTCCCTATTGCTGCCTATCCAGGGCCTGCCGAGGGACTCTGAGAGTTCAGCCCATCAGTTCTACAAGGACACTTATGCTGAGCCCGACAAGAAGTTTTGCGTGGCTTCCCACTGCATCCACACTCAGGACTTGACACTGTTTCGGATCGACAAAGAGGTGGAGGTACTTCGTAAGGGATGGGACAACTGCATCGCTGCCAACACAATCCTCGAGGGCAAGGTGCTGGAACTCAAGCGCAGTTTGACTACCCTAGACCAAAGGAACCGTTGCCTGCAGCACAACGTGGACACTGCACTGAACACCCACTATGAGAGGGACTCACTGAGGGTTGCCACGTTGGAGGCAAGAGTTGTTCGGATGGAGGAGCTAAAGGCCAGGGATAAGGTGATAAAGGAGAAGAACGCCTTGCTCAAGGAGAAGGAAGAGCTGACTGATACTTTGGATGCTACACTGATCGCTAAGAACGGGGTCATTGAGCAGCTTCACCACCGTCTACACCGGAACTACTACAACTTGGTCCACCTTGGAGCACGTTGCTACCATGAGAAAAACTTGGCAAAGAGGCTTCAGCTTGGGTGGGAGCACTCAGACCGCAGAAGGATGATAGAGTTGGAGGAGCTGAGTGTGTCAAGAGTATCTTGGCTCCTTAAGTGGGTTTTGGTGAATTAATGATGCAAGCTTAAGTATCTAATAATATTTTAAGTGCATAAGCAGGTTTAAAAGGAATGTTGGACATGGAGCGTTTGTGATTGACCCCTCAAAAGGAAATGAATAGATAAACGGTATACTTTGAAGGCTAAAATTATTTTTGATTTGAATTTGAGTATAGGAATGCCGCACTATTAAAAGGTGCTCAAGATGACCTAACAAACCTATGAGAGACACCTTTGCACCTGCGCATCACATAGGGATACTTAGATTGGTGCTAGCTTGATAGCTCCGAACTTTTTTGGAGAATCTTTTAGAATATTCCAGAGTTTGCAGAGTTTGAAGGAGTTCCGGAAGTCCAGAGTTTTCCAGAAAGTTTTCCGGAAGAACTCGGAAAATGAGTTTTCGGAAAAAGTTCCAAAAAATTTTGGAACTTAACCCCCAATGGCTAGTTTCAGGGTGAAGGGGTATAAATACCTCCTCACCTCCTCCTATAGTCACTCTCTTGACCTAACTTTGTGTTGAGCTTCTGAATGGCATTCAAGTTGCCCTCTTTACTCCCCTTTGGTATTCTTGGTGAGATTTGGTGGGTATTTAAGGAGGGATTCAAGGGAAGGGAAAGAGAGAGTGCTAGTGAGCTGATTTCCCATCTCTTGAGCATCTTGTTCTTCATCAAGCTGGTGGTTTTGCGTTTGTTACTCTTGGAGCTTCAAGCTCCTAGCTGGCTAGGCGTTGCCCATGGAGCATCAAAGGAGTGTGGCTACCCACAGAAAGTTTGTATTACCCCGATGATTGAGTAAGTGACACTAGCTTGATCTTTGTGGTCGCTAGAGGGAGGAAAGTGGCTTACGAGCGAAAAGCCCACCCTTCGTGGGTTCTCAACAGAGACATAGGCTTCAAGGTGTGAAGCTGAACTCTGGTAAACAAATCCTTGTCTCTTGTGCTTGTTATTCTTAAATTTGTTCATATTCAAGCATAGAACATATTTCTAGGATTTGTGCTCGATCTACATTTTTAGCTAGTTTCCAGATATTCTATCTTGTACCAAAGGCCTAGAATAACCTGTTGCTTAACCTATATGCAGCGATTTACATTTCAGTAAGTATTTCATAAGATTGTAGTTCAAATCCTCTAATCTCCGGAGAATTCGTAGATTAGAGGATTTACATTTCCCTAAGTTGCGGAATTTTCAGAACAATCTCTAGAAACTCAGAAAGTCACTAATAAAATTGTTTGAAGTTGTAAAAATTTTTAGGTTCGACTATTCACCCCCCTCTAGTCGACATCCTAGATCCTTTCAATTGGTATCAAAGCTTTGGTCTCTGGATTAAAGCCTAACTACTTGGAGTATCGAGATGTCGACGCCGGGAAGTCAAGAGGTGCCTCAAGGAGGTGATGTCTCAAATCCAAATGTAACTCAACAACCCGTGGTGCCACAAGGAGCACAAACAAGTGCTCAAGGAGGAGGTGTTGGTGGAGCAAGCACAAGTGCAAGGAGGCATCAAGAAAGCAAAGATTACTCAGATGACGACTCTGACTATGATGATGCAAGATCAACCCCACACTTTGGGATGTTGTTGAAGTAGGCATAACCTTTCCATCTGAAGATGCCACTCTCACACAAGACCAAGGATTTGATATTCAACGCAACTATCAAGCTTTGCATCTTCTCAAGAGCTCATTGTGTGCAGAAGAATTTGATAAGGTTGATGGGTTACAATCTGCCAAGAAAGTGTGGGACACTCTCTTCATTAACCATCAAGGAACAAGAAGGGTTACAGAAGGAAGGATAAGAGTCTTGGAAAGTGAACTCAACCGCTTCATCATTAGGGAAAATGAAACTCCACAAGAGATGTACAATAGATTGAACAAGATCATTAATAAAATAAGATCTCTTGGAAGTGACAAGTGTAGAAGAAGAGAGGTGGTTGACAAGATTCTCTTAGCCTACATGGCTAGAGATGTTCAACTCCCTATCTTGATTAGGGAGAAGCGAGGATTCAAGAAATTCACTCCGGCGGATATGATTGGAAGAATTGAAGAACATCTTATCACCGTCAAGGAATCCAAGCTATTCCAAGAAATGTCCATGATTCATGAGCAAATTTAAAAGAACAATGGGGTAGCACTCAAAGCAAGCCACAAGAACAAAGAGAAGGAAGCAAGCACATTGTCCAAGGCAACTACAAAGAAGGATAGTGATGATAGTGATAGTGAGAGTATGGATGAGGAAGAAATGAATTTGTTCATGAGAAGAATAAGGAAGGTAATGAAGAGGGGTGGTTTCTTTGAGAAGAACAAGGACAAAAACAAGAACAAGAGGAAGTCAAAGAGACCATGCTTTGGATGTGGCAAGGAGGGTCACTTCATTGCAAATTGCCTGGAAGTCAAGATCAAGTGAAATGACTCATCCAAGTTTGACAAGAGCAAGTACAAGAAGAATGTTGGTGAAGCTCACTTGGGTCAAGAGTAGGATTCAAATGAAGAAAGCTTGGACTCCGATGAAGAAGTAGGTTTGGCAACAATGGCTTTTGAAGTGCCAACCTCCATGCCATCCTTGTTTGAAGATCTCACCGATGATGAAGATGACTTCACTCATACTTGCTTCATGGCTAGAGGGCCTAAGGTAGATCCTAAAACACCTTCTCTTGATGATGATGATGTTGATAGTGATAATGAAAAAGTGCTAAAAGGTTTAGGCCAATGTGCTTCTAAAAGAATAATAAAACTAATGATGGAAATAAAGGATAGGGATGAGACTCTTGAGGTGCAAGAAGAGTTATTTAGACTTGAGTGAGAGAAAACCATTGCCCTTTGAGAATTCCCTTGAAAATGAAAAGAAGGGTTTTAAGGTGAAAGAGGACTTGCTTAAGACTAAAATTGACACAATTCTTAGCCTTGAGAAATCTCTTGCTAAAAAGAAGATGAAAGTGGTTTAATAAACTAAGGAACTATCCTTAGCTAAGGACACTAGTGCTAGTTTTAAGAATGAAAAGGTTGTGCTTCAAGAGAACCTCACAAGTTTGAAAGCCATTCACACGGCACTTGAAGCTCAACTCAACTTTCGTAAGAAAAGTACATCATCTAATTCTAATGATGCATCCATGTCCTCTAGTGCCTCTACAAGCAATGGTTGTGCAAGATGCTATAATGTTGATATAAATGCTTGTGCTACTAACATTGCCAAAATGCATGCTATGAAGAAAGAGATTGCTAAGTTATCTAACTCACTTCTCAATGAAGAAAAGAACACCTCCAAAAGGTGTGAGTTCGAAAATCACACAAAGGTTGTGGGTCAAGATACATGAAGAAGTTTGGCTTCAAGGATGGAAAGGGGCTAGGCAAGTATGGTCAAAGAAGGTGGTACATGGTATGAAGCCACTAGGTGCAAGAGTTGATGGTAAGCAACTTGAGTACAATAAGCCAATCAAGTTTCACAACTATCAAGAAAAACAAGCAAAGTCCCATGTCTCTCAAAGCAAGCTCAAGATCTCTCAACCAAAGCAAGTCAAGAAGCCCAAGCCACATGCTTCACAAAATGGATTTTATGCTGGTTATGTGTTGACTTGGGATCACAATGGTAAAGTGATCGCCAAGTACGAGGTAACCGCACCAAGAACACTTTGATCAAAAGAAGTGTGTGGGTGCCCAAGATTCTTGTGACTAACGCTCTAGGACCCAAATTTCTTTGGGTACCTAAAACACAAGTCTAATTTGTTTTGTAAGCTTACTCCGCCAATGGAACAAAATGGGTGATTGATAGTGGATGCACAAATCATATGACCGGTGAGAAAAAGATGTTCTCCTCATGTGAGATGAAGAAAAATCCAAAGGAGAAGATAGTATTTGGTGACAATAGTGAAAGAATCCTTGTTGGTCTAGGTAATGTTGCCATCTCAACCAATCATTCAATTTCCAATGTTTATCTGGTTGAATGTTTGGACTGCAATTTGTTATCCATGTCACAAATTTGTGAGATGGGTTACAATTGTTTGTTCTCTAATGAGGGTGTGACCATCTTTAGAAGAAGCGATGACTCCGTTGCTTTTAAGGGTGAACTAAAGGGAAAGCTTTATCTAGTGGAATTTACCTCGAATAAAGCTCAACATGATAATGCTTAATGGCAAAGTCTAGCTTGAGTTGGCTTTGGCATCGCCGGCTAGCTCATGTTGGGATGAATAATCTTAACAAGCTTCTAAAGAGGGAACACATCCTAGGACTAACAAATGTGCATTTTGAGAAAAATATAATTTGTAGTGCCTGTCATGCCAAGCTCCTCATCTGTCCAAGACTATTCTCACTACCACAGGACCTTAGGAATTATTGCATATGGATATTTTTGGTCCTGTGGCATATGTTAGCATTGGAGGAAACAAGTATGGTTTTTTCATTGTTGATGATTACTCTCGGTATACATGGGTGTTGTTTTTGCATGACAAGAGTGAAGTCCAAGGAATATTTAAGAAATTTGCAACTAGAGCACAAAATGAGTTTGGAGTGAAGATCAAGAGAGTAAGAAGTGATAATGGCACCGAGTTCAAGAACACCAATATGAAGAGTATCTTGACAAGGAAGGCATTGGTCATGAATTCTCCATCCCATATACGCCACAACAAAATGGGATTGTGGAGAGAAAGAATAGAAGTCTTATTAAAGCCACAAGGACAATGCTTGATGAATACAAGACATCGGATCAATTTTGGGCGGAGGCGGTCAACATAGCATGTCATGCTATCAACCGTCTATATCTTCACAAGATGTTTCCCAAGACCACCTACAAACTCTTAACCGGTAAAAAGCCTAACGTGTCTTACTTTAGTGTTTTTGAAAGTAAGTGCTTCATTCTTAACAAGAAGCCCAAAAGCTCTAAGTTTGCACCTAAAGTTGATAAAGATTTTCTTCTTGGTTATGCCTCAAATGCTCATGGCTATCGTGTCTTCAACAAAACCACTGGTTGTGTTGAAGTTGTGTGTGATGTGACATTTGATGAATCTAATGGCTCTCAAGTAGAGCAAGTTGCCTCACATGATGTAGATAATGAAGAACCTCCATCACAAGCTATTGAGAAGATGGCCATAGGAGAAGTCAAGCCTCAAGAGAAGGAAGATGATTGTTGCACAATTCATGGGCCTACAAATCAAGAAATCATTGCGAGCTCCAGAGATTTTGAAAAATCTTGCATAAATTCCACGAGTTTCGAAAATTCCGGAGAAACTTCCAGAAACTCTGCAAGTTTTGGAAATTCCTGACAAACTTTCAAAAATTCCGAAAATATTGATGAAGGTGCACAACATCAAGATGAGAATGAGGATTTGATACAACATCAAGCTTCCAACCCACATCCAAGAGTTCATTAGAGTGTTCAACGTGATCACCCCGTTGACAACATTTTGGGAAGCATCCAAAGAGGGGTAACCACTCGTTCTAGATTAGCAAATTTTTGTGAACATTACTCATTTTTTTCCTCTTTGGAACCTCTTAAGGTAGATGACATGCTGGATGATCCAGATTGGGTGGTGTCCATGCAAGAAGAGTTGAACAACTTCACTCTTAATGAAGTCTAATCCTTAATGGAACGCCCTAAGCAAAATATCACTGGAACAAAATGGTTTTTCGCAACAAGCAAGATGAAAATGGCGTGGTGACACCAGCAAGGCAAGGTTGGTTGCTCAAGGGTTCACTCAAATTGAGGGATTGGATTTTGGAGAAACCTATGCACTAGTGGCAAGACTTGAAGCTATCTAAATATTACTAGCATTTGCTACCCACCATGACTTCAAGCTATATCAAATGGATGTCAAGTGTGCATTCTTAAATGGACCAATCTCCGAAGTGGTTTATGTTGAGAAACTACCAGGCTTTGAAGATCCCAAGTTACCCAACCACGTCTACAAACTCCATAAGGCGCTCTATGGGCTTAAACAAGCTCCAAGAGCATGGTATGAATGCCTTAAATAATTTCTCTCAAGGAAAGACTTTGAAATAGGCAAAGCCAATCCTACACTCTTCACTTGCAAAAGGGATAATGATCTATTTGTATGCCAAATATATGTCAATGACATAATATTTGGTTCTACTAACTAGGTGTGGTGTGATGAGTTTAGTAGGATCATGACTAAGAGATTTGAGATGTCCATGATGGGAGAGTTGAAATTCTTTCTTTATTTTCAAATCAAGCAACTCAAGGATGGCACATTCATTAGTTAAACCAAGTACACTCAAGATATGCTCAAGAAGTTTGAAATGGATAATGCCATGCCCATCAAGACTCCAATGCCAACAATGGACATCTTGATCTAAATGAGGATTGTAAGAGCGTCGATCAAGAGGTATATTGATCTATGATTGGCTCTTTGCTTTACCTTTGTGCATCTAGACCCGATATTATGTTTAGTGTGTGCATGTGTGCAAGGTTTCAAGCTAATCCTAAGGAATGTGCCCATTAAAAGAATCTTAAGATATCTAGTACTGTAACAACTCTGCCTTAATTAGGTGTAATTAAACTTAAACAAGTCAGTAGTCACTAAGTAAAAGAGGTGAAATGTCCATTTTGCCCCTAAAAAGATCTTTTTGGAGTTAAATATAAAACTTGAGTTTTTGGAATTCAGGTTTTTCCTCAACTTTGCAACCTGTTATCTCACAATTCTATATCTAACCTCAAGTCAGACCTTTAATATAAGTTGTAGTCCTTTGAGTGTGTTCCAACTTTGTTACATTGACCTAGGTCCAAATCATAACCAAACCTGCTAAAAAACTTGGTCAAAGTCGTGTAAAACAGTCAACAAAACTCAACAAAAGTCCAGAGCGTGCATCTTGGCGAGCCTGTTCCTCCAAAAATCTGAACTAAACTCAACAAAAGTCCTTAAGGCCTCGTTTGGATCATTGGAATTGAATTCCATCCTAATAATCATAGTTTAGACACAAATTAATTAAGCTAATATAATTGTATGTGGAATATAGTTGTCTATTATAGTTGGTGATATGGGGGAGATACTTATATGCTGCACTTCTACTATAGAGAAGCAAGTCTAAGAGCGTGTTATAAGAATTGAATTCCATTCTAATAACCATAATCTATAGAATCAATTTCCATCTCCCACCCCATGAATTTAAGATAGGCTTATATCTAAACTTTGGAAAGTTGTGGAATGCCACATTCCAACATAAATTAACCTACTCCATTAAATAGATTCCAATTCCTTCAAAATGAAGGGACCCAAACGGGGCCTAATAGAAGTTGGAGTCCTAAGACCAAATAACAATTCCTTTAATAGCACCTTGGTCTGATTCAACTCAGAAGCTATCCAAAATTCATGGCGAAGGCAGCCAAATTCCTCAAATTTCATCAAATCTGCTGAAATGTGCTATGTCCAGAATTTCTAGTTTTTGGCAAACTTTGGCTCGAGTTATCTCCAAATCCATTCAAAATCTAGGCAAACACCTTTAGTAAAGTTTGTACCCGGACCATAGGGCTTCAAGTTTCATAAAGGGATATTCGAACGTTTAGTTTGAAAATTTTAAATAAATGGCCCCCAAAGTTGACCATGTTCCTGCCCTACTTTGCCTTG
Organism: Setaria italica; assembly: GCF_000263155.2. Classification (NCBI taxonomy): domain Eukaryota; kingdom Viridiplantae; phylum Streptophyta; class Magnoliopsida; order Poales; family Poaceae; genus Setaria; species Setaria italica. The sequence goes on from NC_028454.1 coordinate 18,090,781, forward strand.
ACGCCAGAGCGCCCCGGCATGTTTGACAGAGCACTGCCTGCCCCGTGGCGTGCCGCCACTGGCAGCTCGCCGGCGCCCTATCCCCGGTGGGGAAGCGACAGGACGGCGAGCCCGACACCCAACCAATGCCGCGACAAGGCCTGACGGAGCTCCCCGCTACCCTAGCGCCGGCCAAGCCCATCTTTTGCCCCTATCGCGCATCCACACCACCAACCGGTGCCCTGCTCACTCGCCAGAAAAGCCTCCACACCGCCGACATCCCGCGCCTCCACCCGTTCACCCAACCAGCACCTCGGCGCTCCACCTTGCTCACCCGACAAACCGGTTGCTCACGCGAAAAATCTCCTGTGGCCAACCACAGCGAGATACGCCCGGAGCTCCACTCCCAGGGCCAATGGCGCCACCGCCCAATCCTCGAGCACCAGCAGCGCCCCTCGCCCCCCCCCCATTCATCCCACCGGCCAGCAAGACCTCCCGGCCGCTCCCCCGGGCCCTATAAAAGGAGTGAAGGAGCCGCCGAAAGAGCCCTCTGCACCTGTCCACTATTTTTCTCCCCACCGCCTCTGTTTCGCACACTGCCACCCACCTTGCCGTGCAGAGCACCCCTCCGCTAGCCAAATCCCCTCGCCACCACACGTTCACACGCCGCTAGTGGCCCCCGAAGCTCTAGCCGCCGTCAGACGACCGCCTGAGGCCGCCCCGCCGCTGAAACGCTTCAAGTCGCTGCGGCCGTGCCCGAGCTCATCACCGCCGCCGCGTTACGACCCTCGCTAGCCATATCCGTCGCCCCAACGTTGCCAAGTCGAGCACAGGTGAGCCCATACGCACCCCCGACCACTTGTCGCCCGACCCCCGCCGGCGAATCGCCGGAATCGGCCGTCGCCCGCCACCATGCGCCGCCGAGGGCACGGGTGTAATCGTGAAAGTTGATTTATGGTTAGAATGTTAAAATCGAGGGTATGGTTGTGATTTATGGAAAGTCTGTAGGGCCCCGATGTAAATGTGTTTCGGTTGATTGATAAAAAATAGCAAAAAATGAAGGAAACTTTGGAAATGCCCAGTAAATCGTAGAAAAATCAGAAAAATGCCAAACCACTTTTGTTGAACTCAGTGAACTGTCTAGTTTCATACAAAAATAAGTTTGTCCATGTTACTATTGTAAATAATATCCTATAGTTTATTTTTTTTCTTAGGCCTTTTAAATCATAGTAAATAGGAGAAAAATGCTAAAAAGGTAAATCATACTCTGTGGTGTATGTTTCAGTGAGTAGAAGCTTAGAAAAATACTTAGGACACTGGAGTAGAACTTGATATCACTGTTTCAACCTTATAATTGAGATCTAGGGTTAAATCTTCCTTTTTGCATAAGTTCTAAACCAGAGCTGGAAAAAATATGAATCCACTTGGAGTAGCTTAGTTTCGAAGTGTAGTTTGTAGGAAAAATATGGGTTGTGGTCAAAATTAGAAAGAAACCTACCTCCCTTATAGAACATGATAAATAGGAGTAAAACATGGGAAATCGATGCCCTTCTCCAAAAATCATGAAAAATTCACCAAAGTCTCTGTAGCCCACCTCCAACATACTGTTAAAATTTCACCCTCAAAATCACTGTAAGTTTTGAGATAAAAATAGTTAAGTGCATGCTACCCTTGGTGGTAAAATACGTTTAATTCTTGATGTGGTAATCCGATGGCTCCCAAAGTTTTACAGTAATTTATTAATTACTTAAGTAAGGTGTTGTAATTTTCTCAGTTCCTTTGTTGCTGTTTGCTTGTGGAACCACTTTTTGGCTAAGAAATCGGTTTAAAGGAATAAAAGAAATATAATCCTAATAAGCTAAATAGGTAATTTTTGGAAGACATAAAAAAACATTCGGAAGTGAATAACTCTCCAAGTGAACCCTGAACAACCCCAAAAACGACCCCCACTTTCTCTATGCAACTCTAAGTTGTAAGAATCTATATATGTACACAATCGCCATCAAGTCAACCTCGAGTTTAAACCGCAACCCACCTTACTTTATGAAGTTGTTGAAAGATAAAACCATGTTTAGGTGAATGTGGCCTAAATACAACTTTCTTTCTAGCAATAAGTCATGCCTTGCATCATTCATGTAAAAGCATGGAGAAATCTAAACTCTTGCATGTACATGTCGTGTAGAAGCTAACATCGCCGACGGAACCTACGAGCTCCACCCTACGTTGGAAGAGGAAACTGTCATGGAGCTACATCACGCGGAAGTTGAGCCCGAGCTAGATCAAGACCTCGAGGAACCACTAACTTTACCTGAAGGCAAGCCCCGGTGCATACTTCCCTGTTTTAAATTGATGCAAATATGTTGATGCTCATGATCGTGCATTTACGTTTATAGGAGTTGATTGAAACCATAGATGCATGAACTTAGTACCTTGTTTGATCACTAGTTGCTAAGGTTGAGTAGTTGTTGTGGTAAATAGGACTCGGTAAAAGTTGAGTAAATTGCCTGTCACTCGAAACTTTTCGGAGTTGTTTGTTTACTTATACGACAACTATAAGGATGACGGACGGGACCGGGAATGGTCCGATGTGGTGGTTTGCCCTGTTTGTCTAGCAATGAACTTGCTAAGGTCGAAATGTGTCGGCGTTCGTGATCAAGTGTTCGAAAGTACTAATCTCATACCTAGTATGGGATAGGGAAGCCTAGTACCTGATTGAACTAGGGCGTGTCATACTGTAACGACCTTGGTTAATCAGCTGAGTTAATCTTAAGACGAGTCCCTAATCCAGCTGACTCAGTTTTTCCTGAGCTTGAGTGCCTAAGGTCCGGTTCTCCGCCCCGACCCCTGAAACAAAAACCAGACCGCCGGTTCCTCTGAGTCCCAAAGACAGTGTTCCTTCCAAATCTTGGAGCTGAAAGAGAACCAGAGACTGACGGGTGGACCCACAACCAGTTTCCCCGGTTCTATCGAGACAAACGTGCTGGAGAAGCATGCGCCCCGCTTCAGAGCTCCCCTGCCGCGTGGCTTGATCTCTCCGACGCGTGCCGCCTCGCCAAGTTGCCGGCCACGACAGGATGGATCAGCGCGCCTTCCTCCCCAATCGCAGTGGAAGCCCATGCAACCCTTTCTGCCTCGCCTCGTCTGGCTCGCACCCTCATCGACCGCACCAAGGTGCCCTGTCGCCGCCGTGGCAGAGTTTTTGCCGCTGCTGGGTCAAACCGCCTCGCACCCCGCACACATCACCTCACCCGGATCCCCGGCTGCAAGCCCCGATGCCTTCCGGTTTTTCCACCTCTCCACAGTCGCGCCGCCCATGAGCTCGCTCCACGACGATACCGCCCCTGCCAACCATGGCTCCGGCAAAGATAGCTCCTTTTTCCGCCGCGCCAATAATGTGCCCCGGCAAGCCACTGTCTGCGCTTGCTCGCGCTGCTGCTCGCCCTGTCACCTCACCTGCTGCAGCCTCGCTTGTAGCACCTTCCTTCCTATCACGCCAGTCAAGTCGCCACCCACAATCCGCCGCTTGACGCGACCAGACTATGCTCGCCTTCGCCAAATCTAAATCCCGGCAAAGCCGCACCTGCGCTGGCCTTGTCTCCAATGCCCAATAACGAAAGACCCTGTCTCCAAGGCTCTGTTCTGCCGCCCATCGCCGCTCAATCACCGCCAAGGCAGAGCACTCTATCCTTTTCTTTCCGGTCTTCGTGCTACTCAAACTCTCTCTTCCGCGCAGCTATAAAAAGGAGTACTAGAGCCCCACCGGCAGTTGTTTTGGTTGAGAGGACGAGGTAGGCCGTGCATGTGTCATGAACTAAAATCTGTGAAACCACCTTGCCTTGGTAAAAGCTCTTCTTCGCTTTAAGGATTTCTAGTTACCTTCTCAGCTTGCGCTCTGGTCAAAACTCCGAGTGCTTTTCCTACCCGATATGTTCTCCTTGGGGTTTCTATCTCACGCTTGTTTTGGTTCTTGGTTCCAGATGGCTGCTCCCGGACACGTGTTTCACAGCGCTGATGGCACTTCTCACTCCACGTGCCTACACTTTGAGGGTTTTCCTGCTATATTGTGGGATACCTTGAGGTGGTTTGGGTACCAGTCCCCGCCTCTGTACGTGGGACGGAAGTACCAGGAGCACGGAGTGTAGAGATGCAATGTGCAAGTGGTTGTACCTCCACCCCCTGTACAGCCCGAGTGGCCCCAGCTCGAGGTCTCGACCTATGGTCACACCCTTGAGGACACCTGGGAGTCGGCTGCCCTGCAGGCCCTCACCCAGTTTTGTTGGTTACACCCGCTTGAGGTCCTTTTGGACCAGATCGGCTTGTTTCCCACCAGGGATCGGCTGGACCCGGCTTGGCTTGACCGCGTGAACAACATGGAGGTGTTGGCAACCTCCCACTCATTGGTCACCCTCTCTACCATGACCAGGTGCATGTCAGCCTTGTACCGGCTGATTGAGCTTCAAGGCCGGGCTATGGCTGTCTTGGCTCAGATAGCCATGGATACCCAGGGGCATTTCAACGCCGCCAAGAGAGACTTAGTGGAGCGGTCATATCAGCTCAACCAGAGAAGCATACAGATCCATGACATGCAGGCCAGGATTTCCGAGCTTGAGGAAGAAGTGACGGACATGGAGACATGATTCAACTGGCCGAAGAAAAGATGGAGGCTGAGATGGAGCTCGCAGTCGCTAATGCCCACTTGGACAAGCACCACGTCGAGCTCGATGCCATCCATGCCCTTGAAATGCTGTTGGATGAGCAAGAAGACCCTGCAGAGGTAGTGGGAGCGTCCAGTATGGACATTGAAGATGGCAACGCCCCTTCTCCGACGCATAGTGTTCCCTCAGTAGGCAACCTAGATAAATTTTAGGTTGAAGACTGTAGGAAGCTAATCTTTTGTTGTACTCCTCGGCAACCTAAGTTTTGGATAGTGATGTAATAGGTTAGCCTTGAGTTGAGTGTTCCTCCTATGTTATGAGAACAGCAATGAAATGATCTTGGTGAAAGCAGTTCTTGTTTTCCCCCTCACTCTTGACTCGACTTTTGACCCTTTGTGACCCGCCTTGGATGCCAAGTTGTGTGAGTTTTTGTGCTAAAAACCGTGCGTAGGTTTCCGTTCTGTGGGTCTGTCCAAAGCTTGGCCGACCCCGAGTCGCAAGGTCGGATGCGCCCGACCCCTCGCGGCAGGTCTCCGCCTCACCCGACCCCTTGTTGCACGGTTTCGTTTCCCCGACCCGAGCACCTAAGGTCGGATATAGTGGAACCCATGGGATACGGTTTTGGCTCGCCTGAGGTTGTGTGCAGGACCGAGCTAGTTGCTAACTAGGATGGCAAGAAGAAGTGTACATCTCATTATTGAGAAATGTTGTTGTGTTGCACTATCGGCAAGAGTCGCATTTAAGGATTTAACATATATGTTCCCGCATAAGTGGAATACTTCTGAGATTATGGAATTAATGGAATGTTGACTCTTGCAGATGGCGCACCGCACCCAATCCGGCTCTGTGCCCAGTGGCAGCGAGCAGAGGCAGGACCTTCCCCTGCCTCCACCCCCACGTTCGCTGGAAGCCATCTTGGCGGCTCAAACTGAGCTGCTAAGGCACATTGTCCAAGGGCAACAGCAGCAGCCCCATGGAGGGAGGGGTCATCAGCAACCTCAAGTTGCTCGCTATGAAGACTTTTTGAGCACACAGCCCCCGACTTTCCACAAGATAGAGGACCCTCTCGACGCTGATGCATGGGTTCGTACGATCGAATCCAAATTCGAACTCCTCACCGCCCCGTGCCCCAATCAGAACAAGGCTCGGTTCGTGGCTCAACAACTGCGTGGTTCCGCCCGGCTTTGGTAGGACCACTACCATGCCGTGTTGCCGGCCGACCATGCTGTCAGCTGGAATGAGTTCAAGACCGCTTTCAGAGGGAACCATATCCCAGAAGGTCTCCTAGAGCGTAAACTCAACAAGTTCCTGGCCCTTACCCAGGGAAGCCGCGACGTCCTACACTACGCCCAAGCTTTCAACGACCTGTGCCGCTACACAGGCTATCACGTGGATACCAACGAGAAGAAGAGGGATAGGTTCCACAGAGGGTTGAGCCTGGAGCTCAAGGAGAGGTTGAATCCTATCAAGGTGTATACCTATAATAAGTTGGTGAATCTGGCCATCTCCCAAGAAGACTGCATGCAGACCCTCAAGGCCAACCAGAGGCGGAAGGCCTCAGTGGCAGAGCCCGCTCGCTCGAAGGTTCACAATGGTTCCCCCTCAGGTGCCCCACAGGCCACAGCAATCAGGACGATGGATTGCTCGCCCTCCACCACCAGCAGCACCTCGTTTCCCCGGTTTCCAACCGCAGGCACCCTGGTCGACCTTACCGCCGCCGCCGCGCCCTGTGAATGGTAACCGTTGTTTCACCTGCGGCAATGAAGGGCACTTTGCCAAGGACTTCCCTAGAAACAAGAATCAGTGGCCTAGCCAAAACCCCATGGCCAATAGGGGAAGAAGGTCCAAGGTGTAGGTTCGCCAGGGTCGGCTCAACTACACCAGCCTGACCGAGCTCCCTGAAGGTGCGCCAGTAATGACGAGTACCTTCCTTGTCCATAATCAAACTGTTGTTGTTTTGTTTCATTCGGGGGCATCCCATAGCTTCATCGGGAATAAGACTTGTGAGAGATGTAAGCTGAGCATTGGTCGCTGTTGGGATACGAGGTAGGCTACGCTAGCGCAAAACAAAATTTTCTACCGCGTATAACCAGGAAGAGCTGCCGTATAAGGATCACGGGATTACCACTCGACGCACTACTGGTGCGGAAGATGTAGATATGCGTCGGTGCAGTGCAGTGAAGACGATCACGTAGTCGTACGTAGTCGATCAACGTAGTCGTACGTAGTCGATCACGTCCAGCAGCTCCTCACGTGCACAGCAAGATCGCCTCCGGTGCCGCGGCTCGTCGTCGGCTCGTCGTGGCTCGTCGGCGGCTCGTCGATGGCTCGTCCAAGTGCTGCAGGCGCAACACCTCCAAGGTATCCACACGTGCAGGGAGGAAGCGTCGCAAGCCGGACTGCTAGATCCGCGAGTTGCAACAGGCGAGGGCGTGGGAGGCGCGGCAGAAGTGTTTCGCAAAAAGGTGTGAAACCCTAGGGCGCCCCCACCCCTCTATTTATAGGGGTTCCTGATGGGCCTCTGGATCCGAGGCCCATTAGTCTCCTAAACCTAATCCAACTCGGATCAGATCCGAATTGGGCTTCCAGCCCCTTAAGTGTGTGACCCTATGGGTTCGGATACGTATAGACATGGCCCGAGTACTCCTACTCGGCCCAATAGTCGGTAGCGGCCTCTAGCAAGACGTGCCAACTCCTATACGCATACGAAGATCATATCAGACGAACCATCACAACATAATATACATGCTATTCCCTTTGCCTCACGATATTTGGTCTAGCTTCAAGCCGACCGCTCTTTCTCGATCCTGTGATTCGGAATCCCTTTGTAGGTTAACTCTTAACCGTACGTAGCATGGCCATGCATTTTCTGATCCGATCACTCGAGGGGCCCAGAGATATCACTCTCAATCAGAGAGGGGCAAATCCCATCTTGATTGACCATGTCTCATAGCATGCTTCTTGACAAACCCGAAAGCTACCTTTATAACTACCCTGTTACGGCGTAGCGTTTGATAGCCCCTAAGTAGGTCAATCCACATCTAGATTACATGCGACAATCTCAGGTCTAAGGACAAAGCGTATATGTTGTTTAAAGAGAGAACTACTTCTCGTGTTGGGTCAGTCCTAACACATGTCTCCACATGTGTCCACATTATTAGTTCAACATCTCCATGTCCATGACTTGTGAAACATAGTCATCAACTAATACATGTGCTAGTCTAATATTCATGTGTGTCCTCACATGAACTCCGACTAGGGACAACTTTAGAATAACCATACAAGTAAAGAGTTTCACATACAATTCACATAATTGCAAATCAATTCAAGTAGCCTTTAATGGATATTCAATGAACACAATATACAAATCATGGATACAAATGGAATATCATCATCTCTATGATTGCCTCTAGGGCATACCTCCAACAGTCTCCCACTTGCACTAGAGTCAATCTAGAAGGTACCTAATACCCATAGCTCTTACATGCGCATCATGCTTAGCCTGCGGGAGTGGTTTTGTCAACGGATCAGAAATGTTCAGATCCGTGTGTATTTTGCATATCTTGATCTCACCCCGGTTAACGAAGTCTCGAATGAGATGAAATCGCCGCATTACGTGTTTGTTCTTCTGGTGGTTCCTTGGCTCCTTTGCTTGCGCAATTGCCCCATTATTATCACAGTAGAGATTCAATGGGCTGGACGCATTCGGGAACACACCAAGCTCAATGAGGAAATTCCTTATCCAAACACCTTCCTTCGCGGCTTCCGAAGCCGCGATGTACTCGGCTTCTGTCGTAGAATCGGCCACCGTCTCCTGCTTGGAACTCTTCCAACTAACAGCACCACCATTTAGCGTGAACACAAATCCTGATTGTGACTTTGAATCATCTCTGTCGGTTTGGAAACTAGCATCGGTGTAACCTGTTACAACGAGCTCCTCCTGACCTCCATAGACGAGGAACATATCTTTAGTCCTTCTCAAGTACTTAAGAATGTTTTTCACCGCTGTCCAGTGACTCTCACCTGGATCAGATTGGTGTCTGCTTGTCATACTTAGCGCATATGAAACATCTGGGCGAGTACTTATCATTGCATACATGATAGATCCAATAGCCGAGGCATATGGCACTCTACTCATGCGATCCCGCTCATCAGCAGTCGAAGGACACTGAGTCTTGCTGAGATGTATGCCATGTGACATAGGCAAGAACCCTTTCTTTGCCTCTTCCATGCTGAACCGCTTCAACACTTTGTCAATATAAGTATCTTGGCTCAAACCTATAAGCCTTCTCGATCTATCTCTATAGATCTTAATACCCAGAATATATGCCGCTTCCCCTAAGTCCTTCATCGAAAAACTATTTTTCAGTGAAGTCTTTACGGACTCAAGCATAGGAATGTTATTTCCAATCAGTAATATGTCATCCACATATAAGATTAGAAATACTACAGAGCTCCCACTAACCTTCTTGTAAACACAAGACTCTTCTTCGTTTTTGGTGAAGTCAAACCCTTTGACCACTTCATCAAAACGAATGTTCCAACTCCTAGATGCTTGCTTCAATCCATAAATGGATCTCTGAAGCTTGCATACCTTTCCAGCATTTTTCGGATCGACAAAACCCTCGGGCTGTATCATATACACGTCCTCAGCTAGGTTTCCATTCAGGAAAGCTGTCTTAACATCCATCTGCCATATCTCATAATCGAAATATGCAGCTATAGCTAGAATAATCCGAATGGACTTAAGCATCACTACGGGCGAGAAGGTCTCGTCGTAGTCAACTCCTTGAACTTGTCGAAAACCTTTTGCGACATGTCCTTTTTCTTCTTATAGATCCACTTGCACTCTATGGCTTTAACACCATCAGGCGGGTCAACCAAGTTCCAAACTTGATTGTCTCCCATGGACTCTATTTCGGATTGCATGGCACTCTGCCATTTTTCGGAGTCTGGGTCCATCATTGCTTCTGCATATGTCGCAGGCTCATCATTGTCCAACAATAATATTTCTCGCATTTCGCGGAGCCTTGCTGACCTTCGTGGTTGTGGCGGTGCTTCTCTTGCCATGGGTATCTCAACTTGTTCTGCTACGTTAGCATCACTCATTGATTCTTGCCCGATTGGCTCATCTTGAACTTCTTCAAGATGCACTGTCTTTCCACTGTTTTCTCCTTTGAGAAACTCTTTCTCTAGGAAAACCCCGTTCCGAGCGACAAACACTTTGCCTTCTGATCGGTTGTAGAAATAATATCCCAAAGTTTCCTTTGGATATCCCACGAAAATGCACTTATCCGACTTGGGTATGATCTTGTCTGACTGAAGTCGCTTGACAAACACTTCACATCCCCAAATCTTTAGAAAAGACAAACTAGGAACCTTTCCAGTCCACATCTCATATGGTGTCTTAACTACGGATTTAGATGGTACCCTATTTAGTGTGAAAGCTGCTGTTTCTAGAGCGTATCCCCAAAATGACAACGGTAGGTCCGACTGGCTCATCATTGATCGAACCATGTCTAACAAAGTTCGATTACGTCGCTCGGACACACCATTTCTCTGAGGTGTTCCAGGCGGCGTAAGTTGTGGAACAATTCCGCAACTCTTTAGATGATTGCTAAACTCGTGGCTCAAATACTCGCCTCCACGATCAGATCGTAAGGCCTTAATTTTCTTGCCATGCTGATTTTCAACTTCATTCTGAAATTCCTTGAACTTTTCAAAGGTTTCAGACTTGTGCCTCATCAAGTAGACATAGCCGTATCTACTAAAATCATCAGTGAAAGTTATGAAGTATTGGAATCCTCCTCTAGCCGTCGTGCTCATTGGTCCGCATACATCACTATGTACGAGTTCCAACAAGTCTACTGCTCTCTCAGGAAATCCTGTGAAAGGCGTCTTGGTCATCTTGCCTAGCAAGCAAGCCTCGCATGTCTCGTATGATTCAAAATCAAACGAAGTTAGAAGTCCATCAGAATGGAGCTTCTTCATGCGCTTATCACTTGTATGACCCAAACGACAATGCCACAAGTAGGTAGGACTCAAATCATTAGGCCGAGGCCTTTTAGCACTTACATTACAGACAGGTGAACCATCAAGATTTAAAACAAACAATCCATTCACAATGGGTGCAAAAGCCATAAACATATTATTCTTAGAGATCACACAACCATTGTTTTCACTCGCAAATGAATAACCATCCTTCATCAAACATGAAGGAGATAAAATGTTTCGACTTAAACTAGGAACAAAATAACAATTATTCAACTCCATAATAAATCCTGACGGGAGGTGGAGTTGCATCGTCCCGACGGTCAAAGCAGCAACTCTTGCATTATTGCCCACGCGGAAATCAACTTCTCCCCTTTCCACGCTTCTACTTCTTATCATTCCCTGCATCGAATTGCAAATATGAGCAACCGATCCGGTATCAAATACCCAAGAATTAATAACTGTATCAGCGAGAAATATGTTGTCTATAACATAAACAACAAGCGTACCTGAGGTAGAAGTACTCTTACTTCCGCCGTTCTTCAACGAAGCTAGGTACTGCTTGCAGTTTCTCTTCCAGTGACCAAGTTCATGACAGTAAAAGCACTCTTTGTCTGGAGCAGGTCCAGGTCCAGCTTTAACCTTGGGCGGTGGGTTTGGCTTGGACGTTCCAGCCTTGCCCTTCTTCTTCCAAGAATTGCCCTTCTTCTTAAAGCTGGGCTTGTTCTGTATCGCCATCACATGGCTGGTACTAGAGCTTTTCTTAATGTCAGCCTCTGCTGTCTTGAGCATACCACACAGCTCATTCAGACCCTTCTCCGTCCCATGCATATGGTAGTTCGAGATGAAGTTCCCATAGCTAGGCGGAAGAGACGAAAGAATGAAATCAGTGGCCAACTCTTGGCCCAGTGGGAAGCCTAGCTTCTCCAACCGTTGAGTGTAACCAACCATCTTGATTACGTGTGGTCCTACTGCTGCGCCTTCTGCTAGCTTGCTCTCAACAAAGGCCTTAGACACATTGAACCTTTCAGTCCTGGCCTGTGTTTGGAACATGTCTCTAAGCGCCACGATCATATCGTGCGCCTCATGGTTTGTTTCGAACTGCATCTGCAGCTCGGGTTCCATGCAAGCAAGCATAAGGCAGCTTACTTCAAGGTTAGCATCACATGCTTTCTTGTAAGCATTCTTAGCAGCAGCGGGTGCATCCTCAGCAGGTTCTTCTGGTAGTGGGTTGTCTAGAACATCTTCCTTTTTCTCAGCCCTGAGAACAATTCTCAGGTTGTGGATCCAATCCGAGTAGTTTGTTCCATTCAACTTGTCCTTCTCAAGGACCGAACGCAAAGCAAACGATGTGGTGGTGTTGCTAGGTGCCATTTAATCTACAACAAAAGTAATGCAAAATACACTAAGACAAACGTATCCATGATAGAGAAAATTACATTAAACTATTTTAACAGAATCTACTCCCACTAAAATCAATATCCCTCTATTGAAACTTAGTGATTCAGGATCCACAACTAACAAGTCTACTAGTGAGCTTTAGCATCACCGCTAGCAAACGAGGTAGATCGGTAAGCAACTTTTGCTAATCATATCACATATGACTCCTGTTGTTGGGTGACATCTCCATGTCTCGGCGCCCAACCTTTATGCCCCAAGGTCCTTAACCGTTAAGATAACCTTGTTAAGCAAACCAACCCTTATGCGTGTAAGTGTCCGACACAAACCCGTCTAGTCAAGGAAAACTAGTGGCACCCTAATTTCATAGACCCACCACTAATTGTACAAGACATGGGACGGTGCAAGTTTTAGTTGGGAGGGCATACTAACTTAAACTTTGTGAGGGATCGTTCTACTTCTAACATCACATCATGCAGAAAGTAAAACATAAACAGAATAGCATTCACACAGTTGTGACACAGTATGGCCCGTTTTTCATATGGTGATCTCCATCTCCATTGAACCTGTTCACCATGGTGATCTCCATCTCCATGTTCTATGTGCGCCATCCTCCTGGTGATGAGTCCTCCAAGAACTAGAGCATGCTATTACGCCTAATAGCTAGTAAAAAATCTAGTAATGAAGATTACATAGTTGCTTGGATCATCACAGATTGGTACGCAGACCATTAATTACAATAAATTGACAACACATATGGCTCCTGCCGTGTTGCCGTACGCGCGACACGCAGGTCACGAATTAGTTACACACATGCATCACATACACAAGGGGCCATACTGATCACAAGATACATACATCCTGCAAAAGAGAGTTAGGCGACCTAACGTTCCAAACTTGGGAGGCCCGAAACTCCATCTTCCAAGCCGAATTTGGCAAATCTAATTTCGCCGAAAACGGCAAAGCCGTTGAAATTCACGTGTAACTTTTTCTGTAGATCAATTTTCGTATAGAAATCGCCCCGATCCGAGATCATACCGAAAAGTTACGGCTGATTTACCGAAGCATGCGCATACGGCAAAATCCCGACCCCGGCAGTAGATCACATCTACTATTGCACATCTAATGCGCCTGGCGTATGACCCTGGATCTCGATTTGACCAATCATATTGATCTTCCCTCACTGCAACTGGATTTACGTGTATCACTTAACTCCGATGGCGGAAACCGACCGGTAGGAGTATGTCGTTACACTACCATTGCAGCAAGGGCACAAAATCAGGACATAGATCAATCAGAAAACTCGCATATCTCCATATGCACACATCCCGAATCCAAAACTAAGCAGCTAAGGCTCTTGATACCACTGTTGGGATACGAGGTAGGCTACGCTAGCGCAAAACAAAATTTTCTACCACGTATAACCAGGAAGAGCTGCCGTATAAGGATCACGGGATTACCACTCGACGCACTACTGGTGCGGAAGATGTAGATATGCGTCGGTGCAGTGAAGACGATCACGTAGTCGTACGTAGTCGATCAACGTAGTCGTACGTAGTCGATCACGTCCAGCAGCTCCTCAGCAGCTCGTCCACGTGCACAGCAAGATCGCCTCCGGTGCCGCGGCTCGTCGTCGGCTCGTCGTGGCTCGTCGGCGGCTCGTCGATGGCTCGTCCAAGTGCTGCAGGCGCAACACCTCCAAGGTATCCACACGTGCAGGGAGGAAGCATCGCAAGCCGGATTGCTAGATCCGCGAGTTGCAACAGGCGAGGGCGTGGGAGGCGCGGCAAGTCTGTTCAGCCAAAAGGTGTGAAACCCTAGGGCGCCCCCACCCCTCTATTTATAGGGGTTCCTGATGGGCCTCTGGATCCGAGGCCCATTAGTACTCCTAAACCTAATCCAACTCGGATCAGATCCGAATTGGGCTTCCAGCCCCTTAAGTGTGTGACCCTATGGGTTCGGATACGTATAGACATGGCCCGAGTACTCCTACTCGGCCCAATAGTCGGTAGCGGCCTCTAGCAAGACGTGCCAACTCCTATACGCATACGAAGATCATATCAGACGAACCATCACAACATAATATACATGCTATTCCCTTTGCCTCACGATATTTGGTCTAGCTTCAAGCCGACCGCTCTTTCTCGATCCTGTGATTCGGAATCCCTTTGTAGGTTAACTCTTAACCGTATGTAGGATGGCCATGCATTTTCTGATCCGATCACTCGAGGGGCCCAGAGATATCACTCTCAATCAGAGAGGGGCAAATCCCATCTTGATTGACCATGTCTCATAGCATGCTTCTTGACAAACCCGAAAGCTACCTTTATAACTACCCTGTTACGGCGTAGCGTTTGATAGCCCCTAAGTAGGTCAATCCACATCTAGATTACATGCGACAATCTCAGGTCTAAGGACAAAGCGTATATGTTGTTTAAAGAGAGAACTACTTCTCGTGTTGGGTCAGTCCTAACACATGTCTCCACATGTGTCCACATTATTAGTTCAACATCTCCATGTCCATGACTTGTGAAACATAGTCATCAACTAATACATGTGCTAGTCTAATATTCATGTGTGTCCTCACATGAACTCCGACTAGGGACAACTTTAGAATAACCATACAAGTAAAGAGTTTCACATACAATTCACATAATTGCAAATCAATTCAAGTAGCCTTTAATGGATATTCAATGAACACAATATACAAATCATGGATACAAATGGAATATCATCATCTCTATGATTGCCTCTAGGGCATACCTCCAACAGTCGCACCAAAGGGTCATATGTGATCTCCACCCCGGGAGGGAAAATAGCCTCAGACAAGATAGTTAACATTGTGCCTATCCAGTTAGACCAGACTCTTTTTAGGGAGAATCTCATCATCCTTGACCTAGAAGGAATAGATATCATCTTGAGGATGGATGGGATGACCTGACACCAGGTGGTTCTAGACGTAGCTGCCCGAACTCTCCACATTAACTCACCCTTGCATGGCAACTCTACCCTACACTTGACCCACCCTGAATACGCAACTCCTTGTGCGTACCCTGTAACAGTAGCCCAGATAGAAAACCTTCCTGTTGTTCGCGAGTACCCCAATGTGTTTCTAGATGACTTGCCCGGCATGTCGCCAGATAGAGATATCGAGTTCGCCATTAAACTGCAGCCAGGCACCGCCCCGATATCGAAGAGACCCTATCGGATGCCACCCGCCGAGCTGGCCGAGTTGAAAACCCAACTACATGATCTATTGGAGAAAGGCTTTATCCGACCCAGTACTTCACCCTGGGGTTGCCCAGCCCTGTTTGTGAATAAGAAGGATGAAAGTCTATGGATGTGTGTTGACTACCGACCCCTCAATGCAGTGACTATCAAGAACAAGTATCCACTTCCCCGCATTTATGTTCTATTTGACCAATTAGCTGGAGCCAGAGTGTTCTCCAAGATTGATCTTCATTCCGGTTACCACCAAATCAAGATCAGACCCTGTGACATTCCCAAAATTGCCTTCTCCACAAGATATGGACTCTACGAGTACCTGGTTATGTCCTTTGGACTCACCAATGCACCTGCTTATTTCATGTACCTCATGAATTCAGTGTTCATGCCCAAGCTGGACAAGTTCGTGGTGGTGTTCATTGATGATATCCTGGTATACTCGAAGAGCAAAGAAGAACATGCCGAGCATCTTCATGTGGTTCTTCAACGATTGAGAGATCATCAGCTTTATACCAAGTTCTCCAAGTGTGAATTCTGGTTGGAGAGTGTCAAATTCTTGGGACACACCATCTCTCGGAACGGCATAGGAGTTGACCCCAGCAATGTACAGGAGGTCATGGACTGGAAGCCACCCACTTCAGTTCACCAGATCTGAAGTTTTCTTGGACTAGCAGGCTACTATCGGCGTTTCATCTCGGATTTCTCCAAGATAGCTAAGCGATGACTGAGCTGCTGAAGAAGGAGGTCAAATTTGTGTGGAGCAACAAGTGTGAAGAAGCCTTCTACACCTTGAAACACTTGCTGACTTCAGCCCCAGTTTTAGCTCAACCCGACCCTTCCAGGCCGTTTGACGTATACTGCGATGCCTCTGGCACTAGACTTGGGTGTTCTTATGCAAGACAATCGAGTCATTGCCTATGCCTCGCAGGCGTTGTGACCGCATGAGCTGAACTATCCGACCCATGATCTTGAGTTGGCAGCAGTGATTCATGCCTTAAAGATATGGAGACACTATCTGATAGCACCCACTACAACATCTACACCGATCACAAGAGCCTCAAGTACATCTTCACTCAAGCCGACCTCAACATGCGCCAAAGAAGATGGTTGGAGTTGATAAAGGATTATGATCTGGAAGTACACTATCACCCCGGCAAAGTCAACGTGGTGGCCGATACTCTTAGCCGCAAGACCCATTGCGCTTGCTTGATGGCAACCAACTTCACAGAGACCCTGTGTAAGGAGATGGAAAGGCTTAGTTTGGAAATTGTTTCCCATGGAACCCTCAGCCATATATCCCTTGAGTCTGTTTTAGAGGACCAAATTGGGTTAGCACAGTTAGAGGATGAGGAAATAAGGCGAATCAAAAGGAAGATTTCATGGAAGGATGAAGGGTACAAGCAATTCCGACAGGATGAGAATGGGAGAGTGTACTATGGAAACCGACTTGTTGTACCATTCGACCCCACTCTTAAGAGGCAAATCCTAGATGAATCCCATCTCTCCAAGTTCTCCATACATCCTGGCAGTAATAAGATGTATCATGATCTCCGTCAAACTTTCTGGTGGAGTGGAATGAAGCCAGAAATTGCACGCTACGTATCGGAATGTGACACTTGCCAACGTGTCAAGGCCAGCCATTTGAAGGTAGCGGGTACCCTGCAACCACTACCTATTCCCTCTTGGAAATGGGAAGACATCAGCATGGACTTCATTGTTGGACTGCCCCCTACATCGCAGCGACATGACTCCATTTGGGTTATTGTGGATCACCTTACCAAGTTTGCCTACTTTCTTCCTGTTCACACCACCTACCCAGCCAAGAAATATGCGGAGCTGTATCTTGACCGCATTATTTCTCTGCACGGTGTGCCTAGGACGATCATATCTGATCGAGGAGTTCAGTTTGTAGTGCATTTCTGGGAACAGCTACAAGCATCACTTGGCACCAAGCTCATTCGTAGCTCTACCTATCATCCTCAAACCGATGGTCAGACCGAAAGAGTAAATCAGATCCTTGAAGATATGTTAAGAGCTTGTGTCATCTATTATGACAAAAATTGGGATAAGTGCTTACCCTTGGCAGAGTTTTCCTATAACAATAGCTACCAGACTAGCTTGAAGATGGCACCATTTGAAGCCCTATATGGTCGGAGATGTCGGACGCCATTGAGTTGGTCACAAGTTGGAGAAAGACAGACCTATGGTCCTGATTTAGTAGTAGAAGCAGAAGAGCAAGTGAAGATAATTCAAGCAAATCTCAAGGCCGCCCAATCTCAATAGAAGAGTTACTCCGACAAGAGGAGGAGACCCCTGCAGTTTGACATTGGTGATTACGTGTATCTTCGAGTCTCCCCGACCAAAGGAGTGCAACGGTTTGGAGTAAAGGGAAAATTGGCTCCCCGTTACATTGGTCCTTATGAGATTGTGGAAATTTGTGGACCCGTTGCTTACCGGATCCAACTACCAGAACAGCTTTCGTCCATCCATGATGTTTTCCATGTATCCCAACTGAAGAAGTGTGTCCAAGTCCCAACTGAGGTCTTGGAACAGGAGCAACTTCAAATCGAGCCCGACCTGACTTACACCGAGTATCCGGCCAAGGTCCTTGACCGTAAAGAAAGACACACCCAACGGCAAACTTTGAAAATGTACAAGATACTATGGAGCAACTACACGGAGGAAGAAGCAACCTGGGAAACAGAGGAATATCTGAACAAACACTTTCGAGGTTTTCTTTTCAACCAAGAAGGTAAGGACCGCACACCCCCACCGGTTGCCCTTACACCCGAATCTCGGGACGAGATTCTTTTGAAGGGGGGTAGGCTGTAACGACCTTGGTTAATCAGCCGAGTTAGTCTTAAGATGAGTCCCTAATCCAGCTGACTCAGCTTTTCCTGAGCTTGAGCGCCTAAGGTCCGGTTCTTTGCCCCGACCGCTAAAACCCAAACCAGACCGCCGGTTCCCTCTGAATCCCAAAGACAGTGTTCCTTCCAAATCTTGGAGCTGAAAGAGAACCAGAGACTGACGGGTGGACCCACAACCAGTTTCCCCGGTTCTCTCGAGACAAACGCGCTGTAGCAGCATGCACCCCGCTTCAGAGCTCCCACGCCGCGTGGCTCGATCTCTTCGACGCGCGCCGCCTCGCGCAGTTGCTGGCCGCGATAGGATGGATCAGCGCGCCTTCCTCCCCAATCGTAGCGGAAGCCCCTGCAACCCTTTCTGCCTCGCCTCGTCTTGCTCGCACCCTCGCTGGCCGCGCCAAGGTGCCCTGTCGCCGCCGTGGCAGAGTTTTTGCTGCTGCTACATTAGACCGCCTCGCTCCCCGCACCCATCACCTCGCCCGGATCCCCGGCTGCAAGCCCCGATGCCTTCCGGTTTTTCCACCTCTCCACAGTCACGCCACCCACGAGCTTGCTCCACGACGATACCACCCCCGCCAACCATGGCTCTGGCAGAGATAACTCCTTTTTTCGCCTCGCCAATAATGTGCCCCGGCAAGCCCCTGTCTGCGCTCGCTCGTGCCGCCGCTCGCCCTGTCACCTTGCCTGCTGCGGCCTCGCTTGTAGCGCCTTCCTTCCTGTCACGCCAGTCAAGTCGCCGCCCACAATCCACCGCTTGACGCGACTAGACTATGCTCGCCTTCACGAAATCTAAATCCCGGCAAAGTCGCGCCTGCACCGACCTTGTCTCCAATGCCCAATGACCAAAGACCCTGTCTCCAAGGCTCTGTTCCACCACCCATCGCCGCTCAATCACCGCCAGGGCAGCGCACTCCATCCTTTTCTTTCCGGTATTCGTGCTGCTGAAACTCTCTTCCGCGCAGCTATAAAAAGGAGTACTAGAGCCCCCACTGGAGTTTCCTTTGCTATCGCTGTTTCACTGCCCCATACTCTGCTCGCACTTGAGCACTGCCGCTTGAGCTCTTTAGAAGTTCCCCTCTCCGCTCAAACCCGCTTCTCCCCAACCCACCAGCCGCCTGTTCCTCCGCGCTATGCCAGAGCTTTCTTGTTGTCCACAACAAGCACCGCCGCGGCCGAAGCATCATTGAACATCGCCGCCGCCCAAGCCTTAGTGCTTTAGTCTTTCCGCCCAAGTCTGTTTTCCTTCCCGACCCCAAGAGTTCACCAGTAGACCTGAAGGTAAGCTGCCGACTCCTTCCCAGTTCGCCCGACCCCTTTTTCCGTCTCGCCCAACCCTGTCTATTCGCCGACCCTTATCCACCTCACCCAAGGGCTCGGCTCTATCTCTTTCCTTAACCCAAGGGTATCTATGTAAAATATCGGGGCCTTCTCTGTGTTGAGTCTAAGGACCCCGGTACAGTTATTCCTTAAGCTTAAGGTCAGATCATAAGTTTATCCCCATCCGACCCTTTTATCCTATCTCCACCAACTGAAGTTGAACTCCCCCACCTTTCCTGTAGCTTTGCTACCAATGTCTGAGCTAAAACTTGCAAGTATGGTTGAAATAACTGTCTAAGAGCTAACTCCTGCATTTGCATTCGTGTAGAGTTACATCTCGCCGACGGCACCTACAAATTGCATCCGGCGCCTGAAGACGGAGCAGTAGCTGAGCCGCCGATCACAGAAGCCGAAGCAGAACCCGCTGAGGACCAGTTCACCTCCACCCCGCTTGAAGGCAAGCCCCGGAGCATGAACCCAACTTTCTAAACTTGCACATGCCTTCCTTCTTATGTATGTGCATTTACGTATAGGAGTTGTTTGCAACCATAGATGCATGACTTAATTCCTTTGGTCTGAACACTAGTCTGTTGGGTCGAGCAGTTGCAATGCTTAATAGGACTCGGTAAAATTTGAGTGATTTCCTGTCACTCGCGAGTTATAGAAGTTGGTTGTTTCTCTTTTTGGTTACAACTATAAGGACGATGGATGGGGCAGGGTTTTGGTGAACTCTTTTGGTGGTCGGCTGATCGCCCCGTCTATTTATTGAATCTGTTAAGGCCCGGCAGTGGTGGTGTTCGTGATCAAGTGTTTGAAAGTACTAATCTCATACCCATTAGGAAGCCTAGTACCTGATTGAACCTGGACGTGAGTGGTCGATCCACTGTCTCTAGAACGAAGTTCCCCTACGGCCGCATGTGGTGGCAAGTGTGGTCACGGAACGGCAGAGGCCGAGTCTGTGGAACCTTGCACCAAGGGAAGTGGGCCCGACATGGGTCAGGGAATTGATGGGGAAGGCTGACACAGGAAGCGACCCTCAGTGGTGCGTGGATGTCGTGAGGTTAGGTCCACCATGCATGGTTAAAGAACTCGAATCGATTCGTCTGCCTCTCACAGTTTGAGACTGCTTGATCGCTATGCTACACTGAGTAAAGAAGGAGTCTGATGATGACATGGTCTTGATGTTGAGCTTATATACATAATGTTGGATCTATGCTTGCTTAGTGTAAGTTGCCAATGTAGACTGGTTAATGAACTTAGAATCTGAGCTAAAACCTTGAAAGTAAGGACCTAACATAGTCGCTTTTGGCAAACAAAACCCCTCAGCCAAAGAGCCTCGCATGTCTAGAAGTGGTGGAGTAGCTTTCCCACCGGTCGGTTAAGTCTTGTTGAGCTTAGAAGCTCAACCTTGTTTGTGGCATCTCTTTTCAGGTGAAGTTGAAACTTCCGAGCTTGCTGCAGTTGGCACTTGGCCGCCCCAGCTTCCTCCTGGGTGGACGGTTGAGTGGGATCCTTCCTCGGACGGCAGGGAATGGGATCACTAATGTCCTGTTGGCCTCACCAGGGATATCCGACCCTGACGCTAGCTTCCGCTATGTTTTTGTCTTCCGTTGTTTCTTTCGAATCTTGTAAAACTCTGATTTCAAACCAATGTGTAATGAATTGTTAAACAAATTGTGGATCTATTGTATTCTCTGGAACCACTCACCTTCGTGTGAGCTATGCTAACTCGGTCCTGTTAAGTGGTTAAATCGGATGAAATCCGACGGATCATCGAGTTAACTTGATTAAGGCATGAGATTCGCGTGTTAAGCGACTTAACCGTGCTTTAGTTGAGTTAATCCAAGGTGTTCCGCCACACATACCCTCCCCCGGCTATCCTTGGAACGTCGTTCCCATGGTGCATCATGTGGGTGCAAGTGCGGTCACAGTACGGCAAGAGGCCGGGACTATGAAGCATTGCATGCCAAAGGAAGTTGGCCCTGACACGTGCCTAAGGGATCAACGGGGACGGCTGACAAATGAAGGGACCCTTCATGGTGCGCGGATGCCGTGAGATTAGGTTTGCCATGCATGGTTAATAAATTCGAATTGATTCATTTGCCTCACAGTTTGGGACTGCTTGATCGCTATTCTGCATTGAGTAAAGATGGAACATGATGATAATTTAATCTTGATGCTTGTTCTTTAATTGTTTGGAAACAATGCTTGCTTAGTACAAGCTGCTAATCTAGACTAGTTAATGAACTTAGAACTTAAGCTAAAATATTGAAAGTAAGGACCAACATTAGGCATTTGGCAAAAATAAACCCACATCCAAAAGCCTTGCATGTCTAGGAGTCGGTGGTGTAGTTATCATCTGTCGAGTCAGTCTTGCTGAGTGTTAGTTGCTCAGCCTTGCTGTGGCTATATTTTCAGGAAGTGCTGAGCATGAGGAAATGGTTGCCAGCCTAACTTGGCCGACCCAGCTCCCTCCGGGTTGGCCGGTTGAGTGGGTACCCACCGCAGACAGCGTGGATCGTTAAATGGATATCATGGTCGGCTTCGCCATGGTATTATGTATCATCGTATAGCTTCTGTTGTTTTTCCTTCTCTGTTGAACCTTGCAAACTTGTTTGAATTTCAAAACTTTGATGTAATAAATTGTTGAACTATGTTAATGTGATGGGAATGTTGTAATCTCTGTGCTACTCACCTTCGTGTGAGCAATGCTTCTCGATCTTGAGTAAGTGGTTTATCGGATGAAATCCGACGGACGACCAAGTTGACTTCCTTAAAGTGCATGATCGTGTGTCAGGCGACTTAAGTGCATTTTAGTCAGGTTAATTTGGGTGGTTCCACCACAAGTACACACTCCTAACCTTGGCTTGTGGTATCCCAAAGGCTCCACTTTTGGCTATTTGGATTCGAATTATGCCGGTTGCAAAGTAGATAGAAAGAGTACATCCGGAACTTGTCAATTCCTTGGTAGGTCCTTGGTATCTTGGAGTTCCAAGAAACAAAAATCTGTTGTCTTATCCACCACCGAGGCCGGGTATGTTGCAGCCGGTGCTTGTTTGCTCAACTACTATGGATGAGGCTCACCTTGAGAGACTTTGGTTGTGAGTTTAGCAAAATACCTCTCTTGTGTGACAATGAGAGTGCCATTAAACTAGCAAACAACCCCATGAATCACTCTAGAACAAAGAACATTGATATAAAATACCATTTCCTAAGAGACCATGAAGGCAAAGGTGTAGGGATACGAGGTAGGCTACACTAGCGCAAATCAAAAATTTCTACCGCGTATAACCAGGAAGAACTGCCGTATAAGGATCACGGGATTACCACTCGACGCACTACTGGTGCGGAAGATGTAGATATGCGTCGATGCAGTGAAGACAATCACGTAGTCGTACGTAGTCGTACGTAGTCGATCAACGTCACGTCCAGCAGCTCCTCAGCAGATCGTCCACGTGCAGCAAGATCGCCTCCGGTGCCGCGGCTCATCGTCGGCTCGTCGTGGCTCGTCGGCGGCTCGTCGATGGCTCGTCCAAGTGCTGCAGGCGCAACACCTCCAAGGTATCCACACGTGCAGGGAGGAAGCGTCGCAAGCCGGACTGCTAGATCCGCGAGTTGCAACAGGCGAGGGCGTGGGAGGCGCGGCAGGTGTGTTTCGCCAAAAAGGTGTGAACCCTAGGGCGCCCCCACCCCTCTATTTATAGAGGTTCCTGACGGGCCTCTGGATCCGAGGCCCATTAGTACTTCTAAACCTAATCCAACTCGGATCAGATCCGAATTGGGCTTCCAGCCCCTTAAGTGTGTGACCCTATGGGTTCGGATACGTATAGACATGGCCCGAGTACTCCTACTCGGCCCAATAGTCGGTAGCGGCCTCTAGCAAGACGTGCCAACTCCTATACGCACACGAAGATCATATCAGACGAACCATCACAACATAATATACATGCTATTCCCTTTGCCTCACGATATTTGGTCTAGCTTCAAGCCGACCGCTCTTTCTCGATCCTGTGATTCGGAATCCCTTTGTAGGTTAACTCTTAACCGTACGTAGCATGGCCATGCATTTTCGGATCCGATCACTCGAGGGGCCCAGAGATATCACTCTCAATCAGAGAGGGGCAAATCCCATCTTGATTGACCATGTCTCATAGCATGCTTCTTGACAAACCCGAAAGCTACCTTTATAACTACCCTGTTACGGCGTAGCGTTTGATAGCCCCTAAGTAGGTCGATCCACATCTAGAATACATGCGACAATCTCAGGTCTAAGGACAAAGCGTATATGTTGTTTAAAGAGAGAACTACTTCTCGTGTTGGGTCAGTCCTAGCACATGTCTCCACATGTGTCCACATTATTAGTTCAACATCTCCATGTCCATGACTTGTGAAACATAGTCATCAACTAATACATGTGCTAGTCTAATATTCATGTGTGTCCTCACATGAACTCCGACTAGGGACAACTTTAGAATAACCATACAAGTAAAGAGTTTCACATACAATTCACATAATTGCAAATCAATTCAAGTAGCCTTCAATGGATATTCAATGAACACAACATACAAATCATGGATACAAATGGAATATCATCATCTCTATGATTGCCTCTAGGGCATACCTCCAACAAAAGGAGATATCGCTCTTAGCCATGTGAGCACCGAAAAACAACTAGCCGATATCTTCACAAAGCCTCTTGATGAGCAAAGGTTTTGTGTGCTTTGAGAAGTGAACTAAATATTTTGGATTCTCATAACATAGCTTAAAATCATGTGCATGTTTGAGTGACTTAGGATAGAATGCTTTCAAATGAAAAATCTTTTTCAAAATTGAAGTGTGTTTTTACTTTGAAAAATATTTGGAGTTAACTTAGCTCTATTACTTGGATAATTGTTCTCATTGATTGTGTTTTGGTTGATCTCAAGTGATAGAGTACTCATGCTCATATATATATTACTGTCATATTTCTCCAAACCTATCCCAAATCAAATTCCACTCAAATCTAATGGCTATTAGCCGAGGGAGCGGAATCTCCGAAAATTTCCAAAAGTGTGGAATCTCCGGAACTATTTCCAAAAAATTTTGGAAGTTGCGGAATCTCTGGAACTTTTTTCGAAAAATTTCGTAACTTAACGGCCATTTACTTTTTACCTTGAGAAGTTATCAGTTCATCCTCTTCAGTTACATCACTAGCTTCTCTCTCCTCTCTCCTTCATTCCCCCTCCCCCCCCCCGCGGGCGATTTGGAGTTTCCACCGCCAAAAACCCGTGAAATCATCGAGGAAGACTCAATTCATGAGGGGGAATCACGTGGTGGTGTTGGAATTGAAGTTTGATGGCCCTCCTATTTTCTCTCCAAAGGTATCTAATGTTCATCTCGATCGATCTATCAATGTAGGTTGTTCCTTGGGGTTTCATCCAGATAGAACTCTTCCCTAGCATGAGTAGGTCTAGGATCTTCATTTTCATATCAATCCCATGACGGATTCATTGTGTATGAGATGTTAGGGTTTTGGCCTGTGAGTTATGGAATATTCCAGATAGGAGTTCCAGAAACTCCGCAAGTTGTGGAAATCTCTGAACATTTTTCCAGAATCTGAGGAGGAGGAGGAGGAAGTGTATGAGCAAGAGGATTCTGAGGAGGAACAACAGTTTGTGGTTGCTCAACAGAGGAAGGGAGGGGTGAAGGACCGGAACGGGCGACCAGAGGGGGGTGAATGGGAGTCGATTCAAATTTCTTTAATAAACCTTGGCAAAAGTCCCAAACCAATTCACAAACCTCACTTTTAGCAATATCAAGCCCCCTTAGCTATGCAAGACCTAATGGACCTAGGAATGATGCTCAGAACCAAATTAGAGGATGGCGGAAGCAAGAAAGAACCCAAACAATTGTCGGAAGAAGAGATTCGAAAAAAAAACACAAAAGTACGGAAACTTCGCAAAACTCTTCGGAAAATTCCGCAACTTCTAGAGAATCCGCACAAACCTTCGGAGAATCCGCATCTCCGGAATTTCCGAAGAATTCTTCGAAATATTCCGCACCTACGAAATTTTGCAGAAAAACCTTTGGAAAATACCGCACCTCCGGAAATTTCCGAAATATTCTTCAGAATATTCTGCAGGTCCAAAAACAGCCTTCGTGAGGAGGTTGCAAAAATCCGAAACTCAATCAAACGACCTTCAAAAATCACGAAATTTGAACAATATACTCACAACAACATACCAAAGCAATTCCAAAAGGCTCAATTCAAAAAACCAAAGACTTGATCACCAGATTCAAAGGATTTGGAGAAAAAAGCTCAAAAATACTTCATGAACTCAAACTTGAAAATGAGCCAAACAGGGTTCAAATCAAACAAGATCATAGTCATAGCTGCACATACATGTGGGGAATCTTTGCCCAAAAGATCTTCCCAAGAAGATCAAGATTTCACCCTCAATTTTGCGGATTTGTCCAAGAACACAAGAGAGGGGATTTTCGGAAAATCTCAAAATCCGAGGTGCTCATGCATGGATTTGCTAGGGGGTCATCCTAGATATTCTTGCATATGTCCTAGCACCGATTTGCTTCAAGAAAAACATCCCAAATCGTTGCTAATCGTGAAGAAAAAAAATCCCCAAAAATACCTCAAAAAACCAAAAATAATAAATTTCAGATTCAAAGAGGATGGAACAAGATGGCACGAAATTGATCTTTGGACTACTTCACCATGTCCGGTTACAAGCCAATCCTAAGCACAAACAAAGCTTGAATAACAAAAAGATCAACACAAAGATCCCTCACCTCTCTCCCCTCACACCTCTACCAAAAGCTCTCACAAACAAATAAGAATGCCACCACCAAAACAACCAAAGCGATAGCTGCCCCAACCATCCATCTCTCATATATATAGACACTTGGCTATTGCCCAGGTTGCTCTTACATAAAGCATACAACTCCAAACCCCCTAGGGGCAAAACCGTCCAATGTTTTCTTCGTTCATCGGACGGACCCGGTGCCTTCATGACTTAGCTTCGCCTCGATGCAAGCTTCGCGATGGTGCCACGCATCCTCCTACTTGACGCTTTCTAGCCACACCGGACTCATCCCCCAGTTTTGAGGCCAAAACGGTCAAACCCTCTTGCACACCCCGCAAGCGTGACTCATCTCCGGTTTTGAGGCCAAACCGGTCAAACCCTCTTGCACACCCCGCAAGGCGTGACTCAACGATGTTGACGCGTGTCCGGCCTCCGCCAAGCCTTTGACACCTCCAAGTCTTTCACTCCCTGCTCCCGAGCCACCTACTCGACTTGCCTCTATCCTGGACCGACGTTGTCTCCATCACCGTCCGTGTACTCTTACTCTTTCATGCACCATGGGGATCGCCCATGACTCCACCTGAAGTCCTCGGGTGCCTCAGTCCCAAGCCTACTCGTGTCCACCCTTCACAGCCCTAGTACATCAGCATGAACCTTTCGCTTGACCTTCACCTCATGTCATCGACCACCATGTCACATCCTACACCTGCACATCACAGGCCAAGAGACACAACACACAACATATGGTTTACACAAACACCACAACACAATGCACACAACACAGCATATCCGGTTAGCCGTTAGCATAATCATGCACATATGAAATATGAACTCGATCTGTAAAGCCTCAAATCATCTAGTTAATCACTCATCACAAATAGACCAAGGCATATCTCAACTTGGTCTCTCAATCTCCCCCTTAATAAGTGCATTAACAAAAGATGATTTGAAAGCAAAAGAGAACACATTCAAGTGCCCAAAAGCCAAGTAAAAGCAAACACAAGGCCACTTGAAATAAGAAGGGATTATGCAAGCTCCAAACAAAAAACTCACGGTTCCCAAAAAAAGGGCAAAGGCTTAACACAACCGAAGAGTCAAGCAAAAGACACAAGAGCTCCATGCATCCCAAAAACCTTCAAACACATTTCAACATTTGCCAAACGCTCATCACTATCAAATCAAGGTTCATACTAACTTGATTTCTCAATCTCCTCATTGATGAGTGTGTTGGTAACATTCAAGCACAAAGAAATGGTTTGAGAGGCAAAAGCCGAAAATCTCATCCAAGTGATCAAAAGTCAAGTAAAAACCAAGATCAAAGTCACTTGAAATGAGAAGAGCCACAAAAGCCAAGATGTGAACCAATTAGGCAAAACTCTCATCTAGGTGATCAAAAGCCACATAAAGGCAAAGATCAAAGTCACTTAGCATAAGGAGCATCACAAAGGCGAAATCAACTTGGAAGAATCTCAGTCCCCAAATACATGGGAAACGGCTCGACACAACCGAGACAAATAACACATGATCCCAATAAGAGGCAAAAAGGGCTCAACACCAATCATGTGAAGGTCCGAAACACATGATCACTCAAGAAGAGGCAGAAAGGGCTCAACACCAATCATGTGATGATCGAAAGCTCAAACCAAACGTCGGATCCTCAAGAAGATATAAAAGCTCAACACAACCGACAAAAGAGCAAAAGAGAGGACAAAACTCACAAGCTCCCCCTGACACATGCACTCCCCCTGAAAACATGCAACATTGGAATGCATGCACAAGAGCAAAAGAATGCATGCTCCCCCTTAAATGCAAAACTCCCCATTAAATGCAAGACTCCCCTTAAATGCAAACACATAGATTCACATGAGAGCACAAAATGCATGCCATGAGATGTATAACCTACCAAACTTCTCAAATATATCACAAAGCACTTAAAAAGGCTACAAGTGAGATAATGCATAAGCAGGTAGATCATAAAGAGCAATTGCATCGCCATCAAGAGGATATTATGATATAAGCAAAAAAATGAAGCAAGTTGTCAAGTTTTGCAAGTTATAAAAGTATCACCACATGAGCAAGCACCTAGTCATGAATCACTCAAGAAAGAAGTAAATTAGGCCATCAAAGCTCATACAAGGAAGATACATTCTCAACAAGAGATCATTGCAAACACCCACATATGCATCACAAGTCATGTTAAGGCTTGTTGAAATCATGTGCCTACTTCTTTTGGTAGATAGCATGTAACAACTAAGCAAGCAAGGATATCAACATTAAGCACAATAACTTGATCAATTACTAAATTTTTTTTATCATCATTTTTCATCGTTCACTTTAAACAAGTTACATGAAGTGCCTTTGCGACACAAAGAAGCCATGCTGCCCCAAGGAATGTATCATAGGCTAAACATTTGCAATGATACCTCAATCTTTGATCCAATTGAAAAGAATATGAATTCCAAGCAAAAGCTAAACATGGAACTAGCATTCAAGCAAGAGCAATGCATAAATAGGTAGCTAGTCATGGGTGATAAGCATTTCAGAATTCATTATTCAAGAGTAACATTTGATTCAGAAAGCATTTAGCTCAACATGGTTATATGACAATATTATTAAGAGCATATGCTGCACATTGCTACATAATCACCAACCAATGCACTAGCTCACAAATAGCATAAGGAAATGCTAAGGATATATAGGAGAAGCTCATCTAGTGCAAAGTGTACAAGGTGCAATATGGAACCAATGCAATGTGATGCTAAAAGAGACAGTGTTTCACTCAAATCAAGAAAGCTCATGAGGGGTCAAACCAATCTAGGAAAAGCTCCGTGGCAAAAGAAGAACCGCCAAGGATCCCAATTGAATACCATAGAAAAGATACCAATTGAAGGATCAAAAATTGATATCACTTGAAGAAAATGAAATCCAATTGAAAGATCAAATGTGATACAAATTAAAAGATCAAAAGCAGATATCAAAAACCAAAGCAAGTCCTTGGTCCAAACTCCCCCTCGAATGAAGCCGAACTCCCCCTCAACCAAAGACACCTAGCAAAGAAAAGCTAGAAAAAGAAGGGGCAAAGAAAATCTCTAACTCCAATCAAAAAGAAGAGAAAATGCAACCCAAAAACAAGGCAAGCCCAAAAGCAAGATCAAGCTCAATTCATGTCACACAATGCAATGATGATACCAATGAGAGAAATTAAAGCATTGCAACATGATTCTACATTTATGAATAAAAGATTGGGAAAGTAAACATGTCAGCAAGGTGCAAAGGAATATACAAAGATACTAACCTAAAATGATACCAAATGAACAATATGCCATACCCAATACAAAGACTAAGCTAAATCATGGCATGATGTTCATGTGGATCATCCACTAAGATATATTACAAAGCTAGCATGACAATATATACATGAAGATCACACATGCTAACATGAAAAGGTGGCTAGCCTACCATGGTATATTCACAACATGATACAAGTATAAAACATGCAAAAGAGTCCACAAGTGAGTAGTATACAAGAAAGGAAAAAACTCACTATACAAGTGTACATCCAAACAGTGTGGAGAATCATCAAGTCTTGATCACCTCAAGCAAAAGATCAAGTCCCTTTGAGCTCATGTCCTCCACCCGCATCCCCGTACCTACACATGATGGGATAAAGAAGACCGAGTCTTGGATCCCAAAGGGTTAGCAAGCATATACTTGGGAATCCAAAACTTAGTCTCACGGGTAAAAGATGCACTCAACTTATTATATGGGTTAGCATGATGCAAATGATGGTTCAAATGTGTTGATTTTGAAACACCCTTGAAACATATCTCAAAAGAGTGACTCGAGAAGAAGAACCAGTGTTACCAGTAGCAAAAAGGCAATGATGCCTTGAGATCTTAAGAGAAGAACCAACACAAGCACCATGAGAACCATATCGTGGACCAACATAAGAAAAACTGAAAGCATGGCCACAAGCATGACCTAACTCACTAGAAAAATAGTCATAAATCCCGTCAATGAAATGTGGCTTCT
Source organism: Setaria italica (assembly GCF_000263155.2). Lineage (NCBI taxonomy): Eukaryota > Viridiplantae > Streptophyta > Magnoliopsida > Poales > Poaceae > Setaria > Setaria italica. Next base: position 18,121,039 of record NC_028454.1, read on the forward strand.
TACGAGGCTCACAAGTGTTCAAGCCATGAGCAGGGCTATGAACAACCAAAGGCCTGGCAGCACAAGTTCACCGCATTTGTCTTGCACGACGATAACAAAAACTCTCTTGATGCCAATCTTTCTCATAATAAGAGCAATGGTACAAAGGCCTTTTTGTAGGCACGGTCCGAGAGGACGAATCATCATTCTCATTCAAGTGAGAAGTCCCTTGGGACTTAGAGCAAGAAGCATCAACAACACCATTTGACTTGGTGCCCACATTAGATTCACATGTGCCATGGGAAAGGCTACATGGCTTTCTAAAAGCTTTGGCACGCACACATCGCTCGTGCTTGACACGGCGAAAGCAAAACTCAATGGTAGGCCCATCTTTCTTACAAAATGTGCAATGGAACTTTGGTTTGGGAGTATGAGTTCCAAAAATGCGAGAAGCACCTGTTGGGATACGAGGTAGGCTACACTAGCGCAAATCAAAATTTCTACCGCGTATAACCAGGAAGAACTGCCGTATAAGGATCACGGGATTACCACTCGACGCACTACTGGTGCGGAAGATGTAGATATGCGTCGATGCAGTGAAGACGATCACGTAGTCGTTCGTAGTCGATCAACGTAGTCGTACGTAGTCGATGACGTCCAGCAGCTCCTCAGCAGCTCGTCCACGTGCAGCAAGATCGCCTCCGGTACCGCGGCTCATCGTCGGCTCGTTGTGGCTCGTCGGCGGCTCGTCCAAGTGCTGCAGGCGCAACACCTCCAAGGTATCCACACGTGCAGGGAGGAAGCGTCGCAAGCCGGATTGCTAGATCCGCGAGTTGCAACAGGCGAGGGCGTGGGAGGCACGGTAGGTGTGTTTCGCCAAAAAGGTGTAAACCCTAGGGCGCCCCCACCCCTCTATTTATAGAGGTTCCTGATGGGCCTCTGGATCCGAGGCCCATTAGTACTTCTAAACCTAATCCAACTCGGATCAGATCCGAATTGGGCTTCCAGCCCCTTAAGTGTGTGACCCTATGGGTTCGGATACGTATAGACATGGCCCGAGTACTCCTACTCGGCCCAATAGTCGGTAGCGGCCTCTAGCAAGACGTGCCAACTCCTATACGCACACGAAGATCATATCAGACGAACCATCACAACATAATATACATGCTATTCCCTTTGCCTCACGATATTTGGTCTAGCTTCAAGCCGACCGCTCTTTCTCGATCCTGTGATTCGGAATCCCTTTGTAGGTTAACTCTTAACCGTACGTAGCATGGCCATGCATTTTCGGATCCGATCACTCGAGGGGCCCAGAGATATCACTCTCAATCAGAGAGGGGCAAATCCCATCTTGATTGACCATGTCTCATAGCATGCTTCTTGACAAACCCGAAAGCTACCTTTATAACTACCCTGTTACGGCGTAGCGTTTGATAGCCCCTAAGTAGGTCGATCCACATCTAGAATACATGCGACAATCTCAGGTCTAAGGATAAAGCGTATATGTTGTTTAAAGAGAGAACTACTTCTCGTGTTGGGTCAGTCCTAACACATGTCTCCACATGTGTCCACATTATTAGTTCAACATCTCCATGTCCATGACTTGTGAAACATAGTCATCAACTAATACATGTGCTAGTCTAATATTCATGTGTGTCCTCACATGAACTCCGACTAGGGACAACTTTAGAATAACCATACAAGTAAAGAGTTTCACATACAATTCACATAATTGCAAATCAATTCAAGTAGCCTTTAATGGATATTCAATGAACACAATATACAAAATCATGAATACAAATGGAATATCATCATCTCTATGATTGCCTCTAGGGCATACCTCCAACAGCACCCTTGCCACTTGAATTGTCTTGGGCAATACCGGAAGAAGCAACAAGCTTAGGAGTAGCTATAAAAGAGCTATCCAAAGCGCTAGCACAAGTAGTACCGTCCAAAGACTCACGCTCAACAGAAGAAGCCAACTCTAGTTCAGAAGAAGCAATTTTGGAAACACCAACATTGGAGTGACAAGAATTGCGAGAATCAAAAGACTTAGCACAAAGACTCTTGCATCTTGTGGCCAAAACCTCATTTTTCATGTTTGAGGCGATCACAAGTACCACATGAAGCATTTCTCAAATTATCCATCTCCTTTTCAATGCACTTAGCATATATGGTACGCAAGAGTTCATTTTCTTTTTCAAGGTTGGCACTCATCTCATTGTGCTCAACCAACTGGGTGCTCATATCATCACGCATTTGCTTCAAAGCTAAAACTTCACTTTCCAATTCAATGCATGATGTACAAATAAGACCGCATGAAGAAACATCATCATTCACATCAAGCAAAGCATCATGATTATCACAAGAAGTAAGGCAAGCATCATCATCAAGAACCAAAGAGCACATGCTACAAGGCACAGAATTCATTTCACAAATTTTAGCCCTAGCATGCTCAAGTTATTCAACACATGTGGTGTGAGTTAATTTTAATTCATTAATTTCAGCAGGCAAAGATTCACATGAAACACATGGTAAAGAAGCATTCAACTTCAACAAAGAAATTTCATCTCTAGCTTTGTCAAGATCATTATTTAAAGCAACACATGAATCACATGGTAGAGAGGCATTAGATTTCAACATTTAATTTTTAGATTTTAAAGTATCATAATCAATTGAGAGCTCATCAAGTAATCTTCTACGAGATTCAAGTTACTTGTCACCGAGATAAACATCTCTTTTTAGTTTTGTTGGCGCTAAAAATCGGTCGATGGCCTTCAGCATTGGACACACGACCCGGGAGAATCTGCTTAGCTCCTGTTCGTGTGGTCACCCTCGTGCGGTTCGCGCGGCGTGCCAGTCAATATGACGTGTTGATTGACAAGGAAAGAAATGTATTAAATTTCAAGGGTTTCGATCGGCTAAAATTCTGATCGGTCTCGAAAAGCGTATCAGCGAATCGACCGATTTGCTATGAAGATGACCGGCTATAGAACAGCCAACAATCACGCAGCAATTGTAAAGAATCTACTGGAGCAGACTAGACAACGCTATGAAGCAATACATGAAATAGATTTAATCGGCTGTATAATGATAAAAATAACAGTGATAAAGCCGACAACTCAAGTCTCAAGCTGGATAACTGGTGATAAAACTAAGACAATAGATAAACCTATAGTTCAAGTTAATACCGATAACTTGTGAATAAATCTAAACGAAACGACAGCGATGCGCCCGAAGTTAAAGCTTAGATATTACTCGATAAACAGAACTTACAGAATCGGCTGGAGATCATGTCGATGCAGCCCTGCCAACCCGTACGAACTCGTGAAAGAAAAAATGTATTGGCGAAGTCGCCGACTTGAAAGTAAAGTAAGATGAAAAAGTAGATTGATTGTATTGATTGATGTGTTGTTTTACAAATCTCTAAAGATGGTTATTTATAGCCTGTTACAACTGATTTCCTAACCGACTAGGATCTATCTCTAATTTTAAACGAAAACGAATATTTACAAACACAACTCGTATCGGAGTTGGTTATCATACTCCCACGGGCCAATCTTTCTCTATCTTCTTTTTCTAGCCCACCTTAAGCCCATATTGGCCCAAATGCTCTAGCCTTCCAATCGGCCAACCTCCGCCAAGTCTGTTTGCCAATTGCTCGAAACACTGTAGCGCCAATCGGCCGATTCCCAACTGTAGCACCAATTGGCCGATTCCCAATCGTAACCTTTAAATCCGCCGCATCGGCCAATCCTTCTCTCTCTTGACGCCGATCAAAACTTGTCAAAATCTGGTGTCAACACATGCCCCCCAGTTTTAGAGTAAAACATGACTTTTACTTCAAAAAATTTTTTAACCTCTTTTTCGAAACAAACGCGGAAAAAATCTCCTTCTGTTTCACGATCTTCTACCTGATGATTAAAAATCTTTTTGTCCTCGGGTTTCTCAAAAGTGGCTGTCATTGGCTCCAGAGCCAATTGCGCCATCTGCTCCTCCATCTTTGTCGTATCGTCTCGATCAGCGGGAGCCATAAACTCCATCAGCAAGATAAACACCATGCTGACGTCAGCTACCGATTCCTGATTGTCGCCTTCCTCATTGTTGTTTATTTTGGGGCGCTAGACTCGAGACCTGTCATCTTTCTTATCGACCATTTGCCTCTGCTCTTCTTGTTGCTGTTCCTATTGGCGCAGACGTTGGATCCTTCGTTTTTGGGATTTGGTAAATCCATCAGGGCACCACCTGGGGTTCACCGGTTTGGCGCGCTTCCAGTCTGGTTCTCGCCTTAGGAGGTTTTCATCTGACACCTTAGCGTTGGCCATTTCTTCGAGCCGATCGTGTGCGCTGGCTCTGCCCCCCAGTCGCTTGCGCTGGTCAATCCTGTCCCCTGGCCGATCATACTATTCAAGTCTGCCCCTTGGCTGATCATACCGGTCAACTCTGCCCCCTAGCCAACCACGCACTAAAAGGTGTTGATCCTCTTGTTTGCACCAGTTTCTGCTGATCGGTTCTGATCCTCTGTCTCTGGAGCGTGACCTCTTGAATGGGCGATCGCCGCGATATGGACCGCTGTACTCAGGACAATTATCGGCTGATGGTAACCTGAGATTATTTTCCCAACAGTGGATGAAGAACGGGCATCGCCAATGATCTTCATGTCAGCGTATCATCTCTTCGTGGTGTCTCGAACTTTCCTGCTGCCGCTGATATTTATTGAGCAAGAATTGGGAGGTGACGGGTCTACGCGATCGCTCCGATCCTTCCCCCTTGTCTTCAACCCGTCTTTTTCCTTTGACATCGTCCATCGTAGCCTGATTTCTGGGGTCCACGGCACCGCTATTCTTAGCTGATTCTAAAGTCAGCACCTTGGTTTGGAGTGCGTTCCTTCCCGTGTCAACCATGTTAGTAGGGAAAGGATGCTGATCAATCTTCATTGGCTTCGCTAGCTTTGTTGAGACTTCGAACTTGAGTCTGCCTTGCTCGATGGATGATTGTATTTGCTGTCGGAAGATTTTGCATTCGTTTGTATCGTGAGACGTGACATTGTGCCATTTGCAATACTTCATCTTCTTGAGCTGTTCGGCCGATGGGATAGTGTGGTAAGGTGAAAGCTTGATCTGCCCCTCTTGGAGAAGTAAGTCGAAAATTTTATCAGCCTTTGATGTGTCAAAACCGAACGCTTCTTGCTCTTTCTTCCTGAAAGGGCATGATATCGGATAGGGACAATGAGAACAGACGCACTCACAGAGCGTCTTGTGTGGCGGCCTTCCCACACTGGATGATGAATCTATTTACGTGCTCCACGGTTGAGGTGTCGTCCAGCCCCGAAAACTTGGTGAAGTCAGGAACCTTATACCAATGGGGAAACGGCAGTAGATCGTAGGCAGGTGGGTATGGCATCTTGTACGTATAGGTTTGTACCTTCGGCTTCAACCCGAATTGGTCTTGAATTACCTCCACTATCCTTGCTATCCAATCCACTTGCTGCTGATGAACAACTGGTTGAGGGATCGACACATGTTGATGGATTGGCGGTGGGATGGACGGGTGATGGATCAAAGCATGTGGTGGATTTTGTGGTAGCGTGGCCGGCTGAGCAGTTGACAGTTGGTGGTGTAGCGATTTAGCCGTCCCATCGTACAGCATCATCGGCGTCATGCTTCTAAGTGTTTCCATAGTGTCTGCCCCCCTGCCGATTTCTGACGAGGCTAGTTGATATTGTGGGACCGTCGGCCGAATAGCCGATTGGAATGGTGCTTGGATCGGAGAGCCTCCATAACCAGCTGATTGGTTCAGAGCAGCCGCCGTTGCTGGGCCCCCCAAGGCACTGAGTTTGAGGGTAGTGATTGCACGGAGGAACTCTGGGCAGGCTGAGGCGGCGCTTGTGATTGAAAGCATGGCGCACCGTTGTATCCTGGAGGCATTGAAGGCAATGAAGTGTTGCATCCTCCATGTTGTGTTGGTATCGGCTGAGGAGCTGAGTGAGATGTACCTGGTAAGCTTCTGACTGGAGCTACAATAGGCGGGGCATATGCTGGCCCCTGATATCCCTGAGCTACTCCGCTGACCAAGGAACTGATGACGGCATTGTAAACTGTGTTGGTCATCACTGAGGATTGGTCAATGAAAGCCTAATAAACGGACTGTTGAATCATATCAGACATCTTGCCCGAGTCCTCAGTGACGGTGATCTGGCGGGGAATTGGAAGAGGAGCTTTCTTGACGGTCTCCCCGCTTCTGGTACGACTGAAAGATTGCAGGCATGTCTTCTTGTAGTCTTCTAGGTGTCTTGCCAGTTCTTCTTTCTAGTCGTCCTTGAGATCTGCCTCCGTGACCTCGATGACATTGTCTTCAGAGATTTCGGCGGCCTTTGACATGTTGGATATTAAGGTGGTCCCACCGGGCGTGCCAAAAGTGTGTTGGCGCTAAAAATCGGCCGATGGCCTTCAGCATCGGACACACGACCCGAGAGAATATGCTTAGCTCCTGTTCGGGTGGTCGCCCTCGTGCGGTTCGCACAGTGTGCCAATCAATCTGACCTGTTGATTGGCAAGGAAAGAAACGTATCAAATTTCAAGGGTTTCGATCAGCTAAAATTCCGATCGGTCTCGAAAAGGGTATCAGCGAATCGGCCAATTTTCTATGAAGATGACCGGCTATAGAACAGCCGACAATCACGCAGCAATTGTAAAGAATCTACCAGAGGAGACTAGACAATGTATGAAGCAACACTTGAAATAGATCTAATCGGCAATATAATGATAAAAATAACAGTGATAAAGCCGACAGCTCAAATCTCAAGCTGGATAACTGGTGATAAAACTAAAATAATAGATAAACCTATAGTTCTAGTTAATATCAATAACTTGTGAATAAATCTAAACGAAACGACAGCGATGCGCCCGAAGTTAAAGCTTAGATATTACTCGATAAACGGAACCTACAGAATCAGCCGGAGATCGTGTCGATGCAGTCCTGCCAACCCGTACGAACTCGTGGAAGAAAAAGATGTATTGGCGAAGTCGCTGACTTGAAAGTAAAGTAAGATGAAAAAGTAGATTGTTTGTATTGATTGATGTGTTGTTTTACAAATCTCTAAAGATGGCTATTTATAGCCTGTTACAACTGATTTCCTAACCGACAAGGATCTATCTCTAATTTTAAACGAAAACGAATATTTACAAACACAACTCGTATCAGAGTTGGTTATCATACTCCCACGAGCCAATCTTTCTCTATCTTCTTTTTCTGGCACACCTTAAGCCCATATTGGCCCAAATGCTCCAGCCTTCCAATCGGCCAACCTCCGCCAACTCCATCTGCCAATCGCTCAAAACACTGTAGTATCAATCGGCCGATTCCCAACTGTAGCACCAATCGGCCGATTCCCAATCGTAATCTTTAAATCCACCGCATCGGCCAATCCTTCTCTCTCTTGACGCCGATCAAAACGTGTCAAAATCTGGCGTCAACAAGTTTTTCATTTTCAATATGCAAAACATCACAAGATGTGCATGGTATAAGTAAGCTAGACTTGCATGAAGTTGAACCATTCACATTATCAAATCTAGACATGTCCAAATTTTTCTTAAGCTCAGCAATCGTCTCGCCATGAGCACAAAGGCGAGTGAACAACCCAATTATACCTTAGGAGAGTTTACCTCTACTCATCTTGGGAAGCTTGCGTCAGAGACCATCTTCTTGAGGCATCTCATCCATCAAAAGGCGCATCAATGCCATCGCTTCATCATCCTTGTTTAGCTCATCCCGCTTCTTTCTCCACTTGTGGTCGTCCTTGGATGCAACCACACCACCTAGGGACAAAGAACCAATACAACAAGAGCTTGGTGCCATAACACAAAGCACCGGTTAGGATTAGCCAAAAATAAGTTCAAATCGCGAAAACCAAATCCACAAGCAAAAGCGCTCTTTATCTTATCGCCTCGTGGATCACAAAGCCGATTAAGATTGTGTGATCCTTAACCAAGCTCTAATACCAATTGAAGCACCAAAATGGGCAACCAAAGGGGGGTGAATGGGAGCCGATTCAAATTTCTTCAATAAACCTCGGCGAAAATCCCAAACTAATTCACAAACCTCTCTTTTAGCAATATCACATCCCCTTAGCTATGCAAGAGTTAATGGACCTAGAAATGGTCCTAGGAACCAAATTAGAGCTGGCAGAAGCAAGAAAGAACCCAAAAAATTATTAGAAGAAGAGATTTGAAAACCAACACAAAAGTATGGAAACTCCGCAAAACTCTTTGGAAAATTCCGCAACTTCTAGAGAATCCGCACCTCCGAAATTTCCGGAAAATTCTTTGGAATATTCCGCACTTGAAAAACCTTCAAAAAATTCCACGCCTCCGGAAATTTCCGAAATATTCTTCAGAATATTCCGTAGGTCCAAACACAGCCTTTGTGAGGAGGTTGGAAAAATACGAAACTCAATCAAACGACCTCCAAAAATCACGAAATTTGAACCATAGACTCACAACAACGTACCAAAGCAATTCCCAAAGGATCAATTCAAAAAACCCAAGACTTGATCACCAGATTCAAAGGATTTGGAGAAGAACACAAAGAGCTCAAAAACACTTCATGAACTCAAACTTGAAAATGAGCCAAACGGGGTTCAAATCCAACAAGATCATAGTCATAGCTGCACATACATGTGGGGAATCTTTACCCAAAAGATCTTCCCAAGAAAATCAAGATTTCACCCTCAATTTTGCGGATTTGTCAAAGAACACAAGAGAGGGGATTTTTGGAAAATCTCAAAATCCGAGGTGCTCATGCATGGATTTGGTAGGGGATCATCCTAGATGTTCTTGCACATGTCCTAGAACCGATTTGCTTCAAGAAAAACACCCCAAATCGTTGCCAATCGTAAAGAAAAATCTCCAAAAATACCTCGAAAAAACCGAAAAAAATAAATTTTAGATTCAAAGAGGATGGAATAAGATGGCACGAAATTGATCTTTGGACTACTTCACCATGTCCGGTTACAAGCTAATCCTAAGCACAAACAAAGCTTGGATAACAAAAAGATCAACACAAAGATCCCTCACCTCTCTTCCCTCACATCTCTACCAAAAGCTCTCACAAACAAATGAGAATGCCACCACCAAAACAACCAAAGGGATAGTTGCCCTAACCATCTATCTCTCATATATATAGACATTTGGCTATTTTCCAAGTTGCCCTTACATGAAGTATACAACTCCAAACCCCCTAGGGGCAAAACCGTCCAACTTTTTCTTCGTTCATTGGACAGACCCGGCGCCTTCACAACTTAGCTTCGCCTCGACACAAGATTCGTGATGGTGCCACGCATCCTCTGACTCGACATTGTCCAGCCGCACCGGACTCATCCCTCGGTTTTGAGGCCAAACCGGTAAAACCCTCCTGCACACCCCGTAGGCGTGACTCATCCCCGGTTTTGAGGCCAAACCAGTCAAACGCTCTTGCACGCCCCGCAAGGTGTGACTCACCGATGTCGACGCGTGTCCGACCTCTGCCAAGCCTTTGACACCTCCAAGTCAGCGGTTAGCCGATCCTCATGTTTTTAGCGTCACGTCCGCGAATCAGTTCGACGTGGACTTCATTAACTCAGGAAAGAGAAGATTGACGCCCTGCTCCTCACCTCACCGTCCGAGCACCGCTCCACATCGTACATGAAGATCAGACTAGCCACCACCAGAGGGCCTGGATCCAGGAGCAGACTCGTGTGCTCCTAGCTCCGTCAACCTCCTCCCCAGCGTACTGCTTAGAGGGCGAGCTGCTCGTTTTGCCTGTTTCGATGCGATGCGAGAAGGAAGATATGAACAGTGAAGAAGCTAGTTAACTCAACCATACTTGTACCTATTCATTCAAGACCTCCCATAATCCCTATGAAAATAATGGTAAATCCAAAAATTCTAAAACTTGTTTAGTAGTTTTTCTATGCACTTATCTCCAATCCAAAATTATCAACTACCATGTTAGAGTTAAATTCATGTTGTCTCGAATTGGTTTTTGCTGCTATATAGACAAATGTATCGCAACCACTTAGTCTTTTGTTGCTATATAGACAAACGTATCACAACACACATGTGGATTAAGGCAACACACCAAATTTGTGGTAATACTATTTACGACTTGCAACCATTTTGAATTTAGTGGCAATAAGCCTTGCATATTGCAACGAAAAAAGCTTTATAACAATGCAAAACAACTGTGGCAAATTTTTCAGCAACTTGCAACCATTTTTCAACTGGTGGCAACAACATCAATCTTTTGCAATGGAAAGACAAATGGCAATAACACCTATCTATTGCAACATATTTTCTATTGTTGCCATGGGCTCTGTGGCAATAGACCAAAAATCTAGTAGTGAACGACGGATGGGAAGACCAGGGATGGTCCTTCGCTCGAGTCACCTCTGGAGATGGTGTTCGCCATAGCTTATGTTTCCGCTGCGTAGATATTTTACCTTTTTTGATTTAGTACCGGCATGTGCCAAAGAGATGTACTCGATGATTATGATATTTATACTTTGTTGCTACTCTATATTTCTGTGTTGGTATGGATTTGTACTATCTGAGATAGAGATTCGCACATGATAGCCTTCCTGGGACTATCACCGAGGTGCGTAGGCTTGAATTCTCAGAAATTAGAATTCGGTTCATTTCATAGATATCAGTCTGGCTGTGATTGACCTCTTCATTTGGTTGATCGTTAGTGCCACCTTCAGCAATCAAGCCCATTAAGTATTCCTCGTCTAATCAGACCTGCTCATCCTCTGATCGTGCCATTGTAACTAATATAATATAAAAGGAATTATTCTAAGAATGACTAGAACTTATACAATCTTCAAACAATAAATGACAAACAAAAGAATGAAACACTTATACAATTGCTAATATTTACACATTTTGTAACAATAAATTACTACATTTATACAATTTGTTACAATATAAATGATGAATATAATATAAAATAAATTATTCTAAGAAATAGTAGGATTTATTCTAAGAATGACTAGAACTTATACAATTTTTTTTAGAATAAATGGCTACCAACAATATTTACAATGAATTGCTAGAAAATGACAACAACAAGAATGAAACACTTATACAATAATTGACTACAAAAATATTTATAGTGAATTGCACATTTCTATAATTGATTGAACTATTTGATGAATTTTGTAACAGTAAATGACAACATCATAAAATTACTTGGTAATTTTGAAAAGTATCAATGTAATTTTCACTTATTTTATACATTTTTAAGAATTAATAGGATTTTCAATAATTTCTAGCTACTTCATCAATTTTGTAACAGTAAATGACAACATCATAAAATTACTTGGTAATTTCTAGAAGTATCAAAGTAATTTTCACTCATTTTTATACATTTCTAAGAATTAACGGGATAACTAAGAATTAACAGGATATTCTATAATTTCTAGCTACTTCAAGAATTTTGTAATAGTAAATGACAACATCATAAAATTACTTGGTAATTTCTAAAAGTATAAAAGTAATTTTCACTTATTTTATATATTTCTAAGAATTAACAGGATTTTCTATAATTTCTAGCTACTTCAAGAATTTTTCTATAATTTCTAGCTAACTAAATATTTTTTCCTACAATTTCTAGCTAATTTCATATACTACAAAAATAAAAAAAAAGATGACATCAGCGGCGAAGATGACGTCAGCGATCGTCTGTGAACTTGAGTTAGCGGCGAAGACACGAGCCCACGACCGGCCACGTGCGGTCGCATGGAGGAGGTGCAGCGACCAACAGCGGGCAACGAGAGGGTGCGGCGACGGTCGACGGGGGCGACGAGGGGGGGCGGCCGGTGGTCGACGGCGGCAACGAGGAGGGTCGACAACGGTGATGAGAAGGGCCGGTGGTGGGCGACGAGAGGACAACAGTGGTCGACGGGGGCGACGAGGGGGCGCGCCCGAAGGTCGACGACTGCGACGAAGGGGCGGTGGCAGTCAACGGTGGGCGACAAGGGGGCGTGGCCGGCGATCGACGGCATGAGGAGGGGTGGCAACGAGGAGGGGCAGTGGCGATGAGGGGGCGCGGCAGTCGATAGGAGCGATGGTGGCGACGGGGGCAACGCTGGCGGTGAGGCGCACAGCGGTTGTGAAGGCGCGTGGCACAGAGTGGGGCGGCAGCAGAATCGGACGTCAAAGATCGTGCTAAGTGTTGGGGACGAAGATCCCGCTACTTTAACCCCCCTAGTACCAGGCATGAACCCCACCCGGTACTAATGCCTTTTAGTATCGGGTGGTGGCAACACCCAGTACTAACGGCCACCCCTTTAGTACCGGGTGTAGTTACCACCCGGTACTAAAGCGGGTACACGCGCACGAAAAGAAAACCACCCCTTTAGTACCGGGCCGGTACTAAAGGGGTTGCATCCTACCATTTCAGATCCCTTCTAAACATCTTTTTCTTTTTCTTTCTTTTACAATTGCTATTGTATTAATTTATTATGTAGTAAATCAAATAACATTCATAAAAATTGCAAAAATAATTTGTTATCTTGATATTGATTAGATATACACTATAAAAATATGAGATGCATTTAAATATCAAACATAGTAAAATTATTAATTTTGTTAATAGGTTATAATTGTCATAATACTTATGTTAACTTTAAAATCCAAAAAAATAGATATTTTGACCATGCAAAAATTTAGAAGAATAGTATATGTAGTGTTATTAATATTTTACCACGACTTAATCATGTACTTATTTAATTGTACGTAAATTTATTGTTTAATATTTAATGGTGCTAAAAAATTGAAATATTTAATATTTTAACCATGCAAAAATTAGTTTTTGTTTAATAGGGTGAGATTTTTGCAAATAGTATTGTCGATAAACCCAACGAATACATGATATATCATTACAATGTGTTATTACATTAATTTGTTCCTTTGTTGATAACCACAAAACACAACATAATGGTTCTAGTACATTACACAACATCATCTAATGGAACGTTAATAACCTTCCTCTTGACGAACATCTCTTGGTTGTGATCGCAGCGTAAGTATGGAGCATCCTCTTTAGCTAACAGGATGCTTGGGTCAACCTCAATTAAAAATGTAGCAAGATCATCGAACTAATCATAATCTTCTGAAATGTCAGTCTTGTCCTCAACTCCAACGATTTTTCTTTTCCCTAGAAGTACTATGTGGTGCTTTGGCTGGCCATCTGACTTATTAGCACCCTTCCTTATTGGTTTTCTTGACATGCCCTTCATGTAAAAAACTTGAGTGACATCATTGGCTAGGAAGAATGGTTCATCTCTGTATCCAATCTTGTTGAGGTCCACTATTGTCATCCCATAGTTGTCTGATGTTACGCCTCCTCCAGTAAGTTTCACCCATTGGCACCAAAATAGAGGGATTTTCAAAGGTCCATAGTCCAGTTCCCATATCTTCTCAATGACACCATAGTATATGTCTTTTTTTCTATTGTTGTCTATTGCATCTATACGGACACCACTATTTTGGTTTGTACTCTTTTGGTCTTAGACCCTCGTGTAAAATGTGTATCTATTTATCTCATATCCTTGGAATGTCGATACTGAGACAGATGGACCCCTAGCCAACCATGTTAATTGTTCTTCAATCGTGTCATCACCCATCGGTCATCGCCACATCCAAGAGTCAAAAGTGTCAATGTGATGACGTATAATCCAGGCCTCAGTCTTCCCTTGGTTTGAGGACCGTACAATAGCCTTGTGCTGCTCCATATATGGAGCGATCAGGGATGATTGTTGTAGGACCGTAAAGTGTGCTTTACAAAATGTATCCTCATCGATGTCCATCCAAGCTTTCCTTCCTAGTGTGCCCTTTCCCTTCATTCTCCCCTCATGGCATGATACAGGGACTCCAATCGAACTCAATTCATCAATAAAGTTAATCCAAAACTCAATGACCTACTATGTTCCATATCCCTTTGAGGTGCTTGCTTCTGGATGGGCATGATTACGAACATACTTCTTCAGAACTGCCATAAACCTCTCGAAAGGGAACATATTGCGTAGAAATATAGGACCAAGAATAAAAATCTCTTCAACAAAGTGGACTAGAAGGTGGGTCATGATATTAAAGAAGAAAGGAGAAAAACCATCTCAAAGCTGACAAAACATTGCACTATATCATTTTGCAGTATTAGTAGATTGTTTGGATGGATTGTCTTCTAAGAAATCATGTTGAGGAATGCACATAGCTTCACGATTGCCATTCTCATTCTCTGGTAGAATACCCCTCAGTGCAACAGGCAACAATTGTGTCATCAGGATGTGGCAATCATGGGCCTTTAGATTTATGAATTTCTTCTATTTAAAATTTATAATTCCCTGTATATTCGAGGAGTAGCCCGATGGGACCTTGATACTATTCAAGCACTCAAACATGTTCCTTCTCTTCCTTGCTGAGAGTGTAGCTGGCAGGATGCAAGTAATGCCCATCATCTCTCTTTTCCAGATGTAGGTCATCTTGTTGTTTCATATGTTTCAGGTCCTGACGTGCTTCAATTGTATCATTTGCCTTTCCATATGTACCCAGGAAGTCAAGCACATTCACGCAAAGATTTTTCATCAGGTACATCACATCAATTGCATTACGGACCTCAAGGACTTCCTAATAAGGTAGCTCCCAAAATATAGACTTCTTCCACATGGGTGCATGTCCGTCCTCGTCGTTCAGAACAGGTTGGCTACCAGAGCCCTTGCCAAAGACTATCCTCACATCCTTTATTATAGAAAATACACGTTTACCATTATGGTCAACGGGCTTAGTACATTTTTCTTCCTCCGCTTCAAAATGCTTCCCTTTCTTTCTTAACGGGTGCTTAGCAGGAATAAATCGACGATGGTTCGTATACACAACCTTCCTACAGTATTTCAAATATATTCTGCAAGTATCATCTAAACAGTGCGTAAAGACTCGATATCCCTTGTTTGACTGTACGGATAGATTACCAAGCGTCGGCCAATCATTGATGGTTACGAACAACAATGCTCATAGATTAAAAGTCTCCTTTTTTTCCTCATCCCACACACGTACACCTGTTTACTTCCACAATAGTAAAAGTTCATCAACCAATGGTCTTAGTTAAACATCTATGTCATTGCCAGGTTGTTTGGACCTTGGATAATTACCAGCATCATAATGAACTTCCGCTTCATGCACATTTAGGGCGGAAGGTTGAACATACATAAGGTCACAGGCCAAGTGCTATGATCACAACTGAACTCACCGAATGGATTGAATCAATCTGTATTTAAACCAAACCATATGTTCATTGCATTCTTTTCAAACTTAGGAAATTCTCTATCAACTGTTCTCCACTGGGACCCATCAACGGGGTGTCTGATCATTTCATCTTGCTTACATTGTTTGTGCCAACGCATCAATTTTGAATGTGCCTTGTTTCTGAACAAACGCTTCAACCGTGGTACTACAGGGAAATACCACATTACCTTCATAGGAACTTTCTTCTTGCTGGCCTGCCCCTCAACATCGTCAGGGTTATCTCACCTGATCTTATAATATAGCGCTTCGCACACAGGACAAGCCTCCAATTTCTCGTATTCCTCACCGCGATAGAGAATACAGTCATTAGGACATGCATGTATCTTTTATACCTCCAAACCCAGAGGGCAAACAAGCTTTTTTGCTTCATACGTTGAGGATGACAATTTGTTCCACTCGGGAAGCATGTTATTTATGGTTTTCATTAACTCATCAAAACCTTTGTCAGAAACTCCATTTTTTACCTTCCATTGCAGCACTTCCAGTGTGGTACCCAACTTTTTGTGCCCCTATTTGCAATCTGGGTACAACAATTTCTTATGATCATCTAACATGCGCTCAAAATTTTTTGACTCCTTCACATTCTCGCAGTCTTCCTTTGCATCTCACAACACCTGACCTAGATCATCGATAGGACCTTCTGCCTTGCCATGTCTTCTTCAGCCTCACCCATTGGAGCGTCTACAAAGGCACCTCCTTGAATCCAGTCAGGAACGTTGTCTTCTTCTTCATCATCATCATCTTCCATCATAACTCGTCTTTCCCCGTGCTTAGTCCAAACAAAATAGTTAGGCATGAATCCAGAACTGTATATGTGGGTGTGAATAGTCTTTCTGGATGAGTAGTCCTTCTCATTTTTGCAATTTCTGCATGGACAATAAATAAAACTAGATGGTAGTTTGTTGAATTCTGCCAGATCAAGAAAACCACGCAAGCCATTAATGTACTCCATGGAGCATTTGTCTGCGTTGTACATCCATCACCGATTCATCTACAAAGTATTACCAAACCAAAGATATTTTGATCATCCATACAGTTATACATCAAACATAACAAACATGATACAAATACTATTAAACTCAAATGTTGCTGAAAGTTTAGATAGAAATACACAAATTTAAATTTCAGACCCAAACAACATGATACACTATGACAAACTCAAATATTGCTGACAAACCATCCACCGAGTACTATCTAGGAGGACTTTAAGTATCCTTGGGCGGCGAAGATGAAGGTTTCGCTGACCCAACCTCATCCTGTGGTTTATTTGTGTTTCCTGCAATGGTAGTACTAAGTGGACCTGAAACACCCGGGACTAGCGGTGGAGCATAACGACCACCAAAAGGAGGTTCCTGACTCGCCGCAACAGCATTTTCATGACATCTTTGCAACTAACAAAGCATTACTTTCTCCCACGTGCTCATTTTCTTTGGCTTATCATGAGGGCCAACTATGGTTTTCCCCTTGCTGCGAGAGGAACGACGATCGCCCCCACCATCGCCATTACCTCCAGCAGCAGAAGCTATCTCTATGTACCATAATTTATTTAGCTCATATTTGCAAATGACTAAACTATGAACAAATTATATATTTTCCCCATAATTTACTTAGCTGAAACATAACATATAAATGAAAATTTTCCCCATTGTAGTTTATTCTAAAAATGACTAATTACGTACCTATAGTTCATTTTATTATCTCTATGTACCACAATTTATCTCGCTCACATTTTCCATAATTTATTTAGCTCATATTTGAAAAGTACTAAACTATGAAATTATTTCTCTAACCTGATATCAATTTCTTTGACTAATACGAAACATAGCATCCAAAAAATTGTAGCTTATTTTAAAAATCACAAATATGAGCTCTAAATAACACATGCATATAAATGAAAATTTTCTCCATTGTACCTTATTCTAAAAATCACAAATTACTCTAGCTCTAAATCATAAAATTTAGTATAATAACCATGTATCAAGGGAGGATGAAGTTTCTAACCTGTAGCACACTTGAATGAGTGAAATCCCCACGAAATGGTCTTCAATCCGGCAGCACCTCCTCTATGGCGCCATAGATAGGATGAAGCCCAAGCTGTGGTGAATGGCTCAGGCAGGAGGAAGAAGAAGGCGGATTTATAGGAAGGAAGTTAGTATCGGGTGGAGGCTCACCTGGTACTAAAGGTTGCATATTAGTATCGGGTGGAGCCTCCACCCGGTACTAAAGGTTCGGTGGAACAGGAGTACTAGTTGGAGGCTCTAACTGGTACTAATGTGCAACCTTTAGTATTGATTGCTGCCCCCAACCGGTACTAAATGGGATCACAGGTGACTCCCGAGGAACTAGCCGTTAGGTCCGATACTAATACTCATATTAGTATCGGGTTCAGTTACAACCGGTATCTAGTAGTGGAGACACTAGCCCTCAAGTGCCCAAAAGAGTATAGGATGTGCCCGTTGAAAACCAATTCATCGTGGTAGAGTACGTAGGTCTATCCATCGATTAGCCCGTGCCTGTCCTATTTTGAGACTGAAACCTTAGGATTCTGATTCTTCTGTTAGAATACTAAATCTTAGAATATGTAATGCGTCTTTTTTCAATCAGAATACAGACACAGACGCTCACAAACGCACATACACTTATCCTTATGAATACACGCACGCAACCCTACCCCTATGAGCACCTTCGACAGATTGAGCTAGATTGACGAAGTCACCACTAGCGTCTCACTATTGAGGGGCACGCCACCTACCACTGAAAGAATAGTACCGGTTAAATTTTGGAATAAAGTCAGAAAAATGCAAACACCAGTGCAGAGCCGTGGACTCGAACCCTGCTAGCTATAAGTTCCCGTTGTTATCTCCTATTTTTATGTAAGCATATTTGCACGTGTTTAAAACAATGATTTCAGCAAAAAAAAACTACTTCCTTAGGTTCCTTAGATTATGTAAGCTATTTTTATGATTCGAACCATACCTGCAGTTCTGTAGGTTATGCGCACATGTTTGCACAAAATCAACTGCTTCGTTAGATTACCTCAAGTACCTACATAATTAGAGATTTTGCATGTCTCTATTTCTATTCGGTCAACACTTGTTGCAGTCTAGCTGCGTGCCTTTGCCCCGCCTAATGACTCCCAACAAGTTGGGCGACGAATTAGAAATATTCAGATGACGTTCTTCTCTCAGCCGACGCGAGTATACGACAATCCAAGGAGGTTCGGCAGACCAAACAGAAGTTTCCGTCAGTAACTATTCCCCTTTTGCCTCATTTCCATCCAACCATCTCATCCCATTTTTGGGGGGGAGTTCCCAAGTTCCAGCAAATTAGGGCGTCTCCAACGGGCTGACGATGTCGCCAGTGTAGGTTATATTTTATTCGATCTGGAGGTGACGCAAGAAATACGAGAGGCTAAACTTTAGCAGGGTTACATCAAACGTTCATATACTAATTAGAGGATTAAATATGAGCTAATTACAAAACTAATTTGCATAGATTGAGTCTAATTCGCGAGACGAATCTATTAAGGCTAATTAATCCATCATTAGCAAATGGTTATTGTAGCATCATATTGTCAAATTATGGACTAATTAGGTTTAATAGATTCGTCTTGCGAATTAGACTCCATCTGTACAATTAGTTTTATAATTAGACTATATTTAATACTCATAATTAGTATCAAACATCCGACGTGACATGTGTTAGTGTATCCAACGGTAGGGTGGAGTGGAGCGATAGTCTCGAACGTGTTCCGAGAGTGCATGGGGGACCTACCCTCTCTCTACCACACGTTGCTCCATGCATTGACAAGATCTGTGCTTAAGTTTTTGCCATTTTAATTTATTCAATAGCACCATTGGAGATGGCCTTAGTGGCGTCTATTTGATCAACTAGCTACCCGTGAACACGGATCAGAGAGATCTAATAGATTATCTTTACCTAATTGGAAAAGTTAGGATTTGGATGGATAAAATACCATGGAGAGAGAGGGAGAGGGAGAGGAAGAGAACCTGAAAAGGAGATAGCAAGTTCAGAGCAGCACGAGAGCGGATCAACGCAACGCCGTTGGGACAAGAGAAGCCAAAGCAATGCAGAGCACCGGCGCACCCGTCCGTCTCCTTCGAGAGGGAAGGAGAACAGGAGAAGGAACACCCAAGGGGGGCCCGCGCGCGAGAGAGAAATGGGTTAGAAAGAAATGAAAATTGCATTCACATCCAATATTTAGATGGGAACATTTTACTCTAGGAATACGCATACCGTTTAGAGGACAGTTTGATATGCTTTTGCAAACCGAGACAGTCCAGTGCGAAACCATTTCATAAGCAGAGTAGAAATGAATCGAAAGCCGGGTAAAAGAAATTTTCTTCACTAGTGATACTATTTTGGAAGAAACCCTGCCATCCAACTCTAAATCTACTTCAGGTCCTCCTACATATTATATCCTAATAATGTATTAAAGTCAACAGCAAACTTCCATAACTTGTATATTTGTGGTTTCTTTTTCACCTCATCACCTTCCTTCATCCTCCTCCCCTTCCACTTCATCCGAACATGCTAAATCGCTAATTTTTGTAAGGAAATAATAATTGTAATTTTAAGACCAATTATAGAAACAAAGAAAAATGTAAAATTCGATGTAATAGTTTGAGTAGCTCATAAAGTTTGAAAATGCAGCTCACAAATTCAAGCTGAGAAAAGTTAGCTTAAAAACTTTAACACATATTTTATCACTAATTGTCCTACATGGATCTTATCGTGAAAATCTTTGGATCTTATCATATGCCACTTGACGCCAAATGATTTCCTGCTGCTAAATCTGCTAAGACTCGACATCAATGTACCTCATGTTGAAGGCACGAGATCATCAAAACAAAAATGCAAATGGTGTTTTCAAATCGCAAATCTGCATCGAACGGCATTTGACAGAATTATGTTCAACTAAAGGTAAATATCGATGCATTTTTTTCACTATGTGATCTTTGCTTACAAAGTACCATGCCAATAAACTACAAGGACAATGCCCTTTCCTAGAGGACCTAAATTATTTTGTATATTTGATTTTTCTGCATACTATTTTTATTTATCTTGCTGATGTTGCCTTATTTAATAATTGCTTTACAACTACTACTCTACATACACAAAAAAATTTATGTTAGAAATCAACAAGACGAGATAAGTTCAAGTTAAATAATATGAAAGCACATAATGATCGGTTTCAAAAATAATTTATGATTAAAGTGTGAAAAAATTGAAATTGAATGAAACAATGACAAAACAAAATTAATGGAATAGGTTGCTCGGGCAAAAGAGGAGGTGCACAGTCTTTATATGGCTTATTAAAAACTCCTAAAAGTTCAATGAGAAAATGTGCCTAAGAAAAAAAATACTACACCTAAAAGCCATCCGTGCATTGAACCAGCTCCCTGTTAGCGTCCATCTCGTATGTTCATTTCGCTTTGCATAGATCTTAAACATTGAAAGAAAGATAATTTATTTATAAACAGGAAATCTGAAACCAACACACTGCAATTTTTGTTTGACAAAATAGGCATTTTCATCCCTCAACTTTGTTTCGAGAGCCAAATTCATCCTTTAACTTTCAAATCAGCCAAACAGTCCCTCAAGTCTTGTTTTTGTTCAAACTCATCCCTCAACATTTGAATCAGTCAATCTAATCCCTCAAGTTTTATTTTTCTTAAACTCACCCCTCAATTTTTATTTTTCTATTCATTTCACTCATGCTCAGCACCACATTTTCATATGCAGTTGCTTCAGATATATACAATTCACTTATTCATTTTTAATCATCTTGTCTATCAATTATCATAATCGGTGCTTATATCTATTGTGAATCTGGTGCTTAACTCAACCTTTTATACGCAATAGGTACTAGCGAGTTACTACTTTTTGCCAAACTGTCTAATACACTCATTTGTTTAGGTCAATCATTCTTTGAAAATATCCTAGCAGCTGGACTTCTAGACCAATTATTTTGTGGCAAACTTAATTTGAATGTTTACCTAGACTTACTATCTAGCTCCAGAAAAAGTAGAAGATGATCTTTATAGCAAATATAAGCATAAAGTATACGGAGATAACTAATACATTCAAATATAACAATTCTAAGCTCTCGAGGGACGGACGTGACTTAAAAAATAAATTTGAGGGACTAGATTGGTCAATTTAAAAGTTGGTCAATTTAAAAATTAAGGTTGAGAGACTAGATTGATCGACTTAAAAGTTGGGGAAAGAATTTTACCCTCGAGGGAAAGTTGATAGATGGAAATGGCTATTTTGCCAAGTATTTCTTTCAGTTTATGTTTAGTTTAGTTGCGTTTTTCAAATTGGAAAAATATAGGCCGCAAAAAATGGAAAAATATATGAACAAGGTACAGGCCCAACATCCCAGGAGGAGCTTTCCTGACTCAGGCCGCGGTCCAGTGAAGCCCAACAAGATCGCAACGCTCAGCGCATAAACCCTCGCATCCGCACGCTTCCAACGCAGCGCGCACGACTCGAATTCCGCGAAGACAGGGGAAGAAATGGCATCTCTGGTCCGCACCGCCGCCGCCGCCGCCGCCGTCGTCGTGAGGTCGGCGGCCCGCGCCTCACCCCTCACAGGCCGCGTCCTCGGTGCTCCACTGCCTTCCCTGGCGTCGACTTCCGCTGCCCGGTCCGCCCGGATCCTCCGCAGGTATAGCAAGCTGGCTCACTGGCGACCTATTATGGGTGGGTTCGGTTGGGATTCGGTGCGCGCGTGTGCTCACGTCGGCCGCTGGTTCGGTGCAGGTCGGCGGCCGCGGCGTCGGCGGGGCTGGAGACGCTCATGCCGCTGCACAGCGCGGTGGCGGCGGCGAGGCTTAGGTCCTGTATCGCCGTCGACTCCTCCTGCTGGAGCTCGCTCTCTCAAGGTAACCCTTGTTCTAGCTGCTACCATTTCAGGGGATAGTACCATGTTGTCGAGCCTTCTTGGATCTGTTGTCGATTGCTGCATTCTCTACAACAATTTCGTGTGATTGTGCATTTTTGAGATTTTGGGGTTAGCAGGTTGATGATTGCTGCACGCTCTGCAACAGTTTCGTGTCAATGTGGATATTGTGGTTTTGGGGTTTCGGTTCGATTGAAGGGGAAAAAATGGCCTAAAGCTGACCTAATTTAACACAACTATGCATTCTCGAGAAATGCTGTAACATTTTTCCAGCATGGCTACATCATCACTTCTCGAATCAATTTCAAAGTGGACCAAGTAATTCACGAGCTGAGCTCATTACACAGTACTTACTTTGTTTGTACTGCTGGTACACCATATAAACCAAGATGAACAGGATAGTTGGTAAGGAGGGCATCTTTGAATAGTGGTCTGTCCTGAGAAACTCCTTTTAACCTTTTTTTATTATACTGAAATACACGTTAATGTTCCTTCCTCTTTTTGGTTTATTAACAATTACTTTTATGAGTCAATTGTGACCATGGAACTGTAAGGTAGTCTTGAAGTGCCTTGGTTCATTAGTGTCCAATTGTCCTTCCACAAATTTAGTTTTACATCGATGTCCATTTGTCCGTTATATTAGCAGTAAGCTAGTAGGTTTTTTTTTCCCTTCGTTCCATGATCTTAGGGAGCCTTTTTGGCCTAAAATTATTGACCTATTTCAAACTCTGGATGATCTGGATGTGTATGGTTATGAAAGAAGTTGTCTTAGCTGGCCCTACATCAGAGTCATCATTGAATAATTTGCTTTTTTTTGTTTGAGATCATGTTTGTGGTAGCCATTGCCTTATTAGTGTGTGTTGATTCCGACTTATTGGCTCTCAGTGCAAAACGGCACGTTAAATTTGGAAACTTGTGAACTTCCATACCCGCCAAAAAAAAGAACATCCATAGTAGTTTAGGAAACTTTTGTTTCTTGAACAATGTAACAAAATTTGATCCAGAAGGATCTTTATTGTGATGAATAGTGAATTTGTTCAACATGCCTTTCAGAGTTCCACTAGTGTGAAGAACTTAAAATGCTAGCAGTTCATAGCAAAACTAGTTCCGAACCTTGTATTGTTTCATTTTATATTTGCTTGATGCTTGTCTTGCTTGTTACTATAATTCATACTGTATGATTCATTGGGGTCTTTTTAATTCAAGTAAAAAGTTTGGTTGGCATGCCTGTTGCAATGGCATCACGGCAGCATCCAAGTGGTAACTACAAAGAATACAATCTTTCTAGGATTAGTCATTGCAATCATGTTGATTGATCTCCTGCTTCCATTAGTTGCTCGCTTTATTTGTAAAATTTTAATAAGATCTGATTTTATCTATATAGACTTGCAATTTACATGTGGACAATGGGATTGTGGTCCTGTAGACTCCTTGGAATAAAAGTGATACAAATGTCATCCTGGTTAGGCAGCAAGATATAGTGCTTCCAAAACATAGTCCCATAAATAATAGGAGAGGAGTTTTAGTTTTGCTGCCTGAGGTGCTATTGTTCTTAACCTCTCAATGCATTTTGTGTTTTACAATATAGCAATTTTACATGTAGATACTATGATGGTAGCTCTGTAGATTCATCTGGACATATGTAAAACATTTTTTTTCCTTCAGGCAGCATTTTTTTGAAGCAGTCATAGTAGTACTGTTAAAACATTGTCCCCATAAATAACTGGAGGTTAGGTGGTGTCCCTCTTTGTTTCTCAGTAATCTGTATCATATGCTGCTGCTTTCAGAGGTGCATTTGTCTTTAACAAGATGGGCTAATCTAGATTTGGCTGTTATCTTAGAATTGAATTTGGCATTCTTATGATTCTTTAAATAGTTGAGTGATATGCTGTTATCGAAAAACTTGTTTATCGAAAAACTTGTTTGTGAACTTTTTTTTTCATCAGATGTTTTCAGCAACACATATTTCTTTCACATAGTTGTGCTGGCTGCTCAGCCGCGAAATACTGAATCAATCAGTTTTAACTACCAGGTCTTACTACTATGAGATCCTTCACGCTTGTTGATTAAATTAAGCTAATGAAGAAAATTAGTTCTCTATTCTTTTTCTATTGAAAAAAGATGGGGTTTCTATATTTTAACTGTGGTTATTATAGGTTTAAACAAGCGCATCTGATCATGGCTAGGAGCTGAGCAGCAGAGAAGTGAGGACACTGAGTTAAAAAAAAAAGTGCATTTTTTTTGCAGATATTTGTAGACATGTAACAATGTACTTTGATGGTTGCTCTATGCGTGTACTCATGTCAACAGAATGGAGCATGCAAAATGGTTCCTTGTGACTTGCTTGGCTCTTATTTCCAGTTTGATCATGATCCATGCCAAAACCTTGTACTATAATAATGAAAATACTTCAAATTTTCTTTTAGGTGTGCAAAATTACTCCATTTGAAGTAATGGCAGCATATGGTATTAACATCTTATATTCGAGACCTGACTTGCTCTTATATTTGGTGATATAGGATATGCTTTGCCTTTGTGACAGAGAGCTGCACCTGAAGAAACAAATGAACATTAGGAATTACAAACAAGGGCTGTAATAACGTGATGCTTGCAAACTAATTTCTCCTTTGAAGTTCATTGAATTTTGTAACTTGAACCATCCAAGATGTGGAACTAGCATTTGTTGATGTTAGAATTTTATTCATATGCCCATGAATTATCTGCAGCCCCCTTTTAAAACAGTCGGTTCATTATTGACATTGACTGTTTACATTTTTTTTTACATTTCCAAATCACGTGTTTTTCTAGGTGAACTTATATAAGCATCACTTGATATGACTTCAATTCTGTGCCTTCCTTCTCGTCATGTAGTTGCACTTTGATTTTAATTTTTAGTTTTTAGGTGAAATGCACTTGAAATCTATTTTCAGTGTAATGAGATTCTGACGTGTGTTTGGGTGTGCCAGTGACACCTATTCGGCTGAATCCTACCTTCGAACTTTGAGTGATGAAGCATGTCATTCTTAGACTTCTTTCAGTTGAATGTTTGAACTGAGCTAGGATTTGAGATGTTCAAACTTCTTTATTTATTCTCATTCTGCTAAATACTATGAGAATGTCTGTTTTCTTGACTAATTCCTCTTTTGCATGCCAAATGAAATTATCTGAATGTGAGCTTGCATGATGTGTTCAACATCATTCCTAGCCATTTTTTTTGGCATGTGGAAAAGCAAAACTATCATAGGATTAATTGAATTTTGCATGTAGCAGTCCATAGCAGACTAGCTACTCTGCTGAATGTGAAAGTATCAGATTTGGGCTTTCATTTTCTTTGCCAACTCAAAATTATTTTGGTTCGAGGGATGGCTTGGAGCTGCTCCATTCCCTACAATGTTTGGTCGAAGAACGAGTACAATGGAATGTCTCCTGAGAGGAATATTCCTCTCAGATTTAGGAACGAACCATCCCAAAAATCCTGATGGACGTGGACGCAGTCGCACTCATCCCGCATCAACGGCATTACCCTCGTGTCTCTATCGCCCGCATCTCGACGCCCCTCCGCCACGCTCGAAGCTGAATCTGACGGCCAGCGCCGAGCACGGCGGGTTGCACGGTGCGTTGGGTATTGTATCCCTAGCCAATCAATATCATTATGTGGTCTAGTTTGGGTGGTTTAAGCGTTTGGATTTGTCCCTAGCCTTGCGGATTCGCCAGCACCACCGCTGTATTGACGAGGTAAACCTTAAATTAACAATTTGACAGACTCTGCAGAACAGTCCCAGCAAATCAATCATAAATGAAATTCTGAATTGCATGTGAAGATGCACTTTAACAATCTAGAAAACTTACAAAATTATCTATAACTTTGCAGGCAAACCAAAAGTTATTTCTGCCTTTGAGTTCACCTAATTAGGTAGTTAGGCGCTGAATATAATTACGAGACTGAAAAACAACCGTCCGGAAACTATGATTAATCCTAATCCTAAATCCGATTGAGGTGTTTGTGCAAGTGGAAAGCTCTACAAATCATTTACAACTCTATAAGGCCCCGTTTGGATCCCTTCATTTGAAGGAATTGGAATCTACTTAATGGAGTAGGCTAATTTATCTTGGAACGTGGCATTCCACAACTTTCCAAAGTTTAGATATAAGCCTATCTTAAATTCATGGGGTGGGAGATGGAAATTGATTCTATAGATTATGATTATTAGAATGGAATTCAATTCTTATAGCACACTCTTGAACTCGCTTCCCTATATAGAAGTGCAGCACATAAGTATCTCTCCCATATCGCCAACAATAATATACAAATATATTCCACATACAATTATATTAGCTTAATTAATTTGTGTCTAAATTATGATTATTAGAATGGAATTCAATTCCAACGATCCAAACGGGACCTAAATGTTTTATTCGTTGTGCAAGGGGAAAAGCTCTACAGATCATTTACAACCCTATAAAGGTTTTATATGTTTTATGGCCATTAAGATTCCCTAAACTCGTGAAGAATAGAAACTGCACACTGTCAACACAGCAGCGCGAGAACGAAATTGGGTCTTTATTAGATCACGTCATTAACGATTGATTCTTCGCACTAAAACTCATGAAAACCTTGATGTCATTGGATTCCCTGGACAAAGAAGCTAGCTCAATTTTCCGACAAGCTCATCTCCATCGTCGCTGCCTGAGTGCCTGACATGAGCACAAGTTGCACTGCAGTCTGTAACTAACACTATATTAGCCCATATTACTAGCTTGATTAAATTATAGGACCTATCGATGGTTGTACTCCCTCCATTTCAGACTAGTTGTTATTCTTTCATTCAAATTTTTCATCAAAATGCTTGTCACTGTCACATCCCGCTGAACCCATATGCATGCGTGCATACTCCTAAATAGCATTTTGATAGCATTAGACGCAAACCAAGTCCGAACTTTCATACAGATTCAGTAATCAGTTAATAGAACTACCCAAAGTCCCAAAGGATAAAAAGCTGGAGGATCCATGCGAACACTATTATCTGTTTAGCAGAGCGCAATTTAGTTGTTGACTTCGATAATGCAGTGATGCCGTAGAGTACTTGCAAGTTGCAACTAACTATATATATAGCTATCTGATTGATCATGGCGCTGTGACTGGGCAGCGAATGATCGACGGACGGCAGGCAGTGTTTCTTCGCATGGTGAGGAGCTGGTATAGCAGGTCCCGACGAAGGTATTGAACAGTTCTCTGCGTACAACAACATAAGACCACAGATAAGTGCATATTGATGGCATAGCCATCTTTATAAGACAAAAAGGGTTGGGTTGTGGTTGCAGTGCTTTATTTTGAAAAGTAATCTTAGTGGAAGATATCCAATTCTTCTACTCTCGGACAATACAAGTTGTTCTCTAGTTGAAGATGTAAAGCTTAACTCCTACAGAGAACTAATATTACCTCCCCTGCTTTCTGGTGAAGATCCTTGCCGTCGAATTATCTGGCATAGAACAGCGTGTACATGCCCGTGTTCCACTTGCTGCAGATTAGTCAAATATTACAGCATACTTCATTGGGTAAGCAATGGTAAGCATATATCGTGAATGGCAATGTGCACATGACTTGCTAGAATGCGCGTGTTCCTCCAAAATTCCCAAGAATGTCTGTGACCCAGCTGTTGGGGTTAGGCTCCTGGTCTCCATAGCCATGTGAGTTACAGTACTGCGATCGGCAGACAAGGAGAGCGTTAAGGAGCAGCTGTTCCACCTTAGAGTGCTTGCTCCTTATCACAAGCTCATTGCCGCCACGGTGACTCAAGAGCGGGTCAAGGATTCCATCAAAAAAAAAAAAAAGGAGCGGGTCAAGGATGCTGAGCTGCTTCTCCACGAAGTCCCACACGTAGCACGACCATGCACCCTCCAGCTCTACTGGTGCAATAACCTGCAAGCCGTGCATCCTTATGAAAAAAACGCAAAAGCTTAAATTGTATGAAGAGTCATAAGTGAATTACGACGAAATTGAGAATCAGAAATCGAGTCCGACCATCCTGCAGAGCTCCACATCATATGTGACGTGTGGACCGGAAAACATCGATGCTACTTCTGGTGATAACTCGCAGATATTGCCCCCATGCTGCAGGGCTAATAACTGTCATATATGCGCGACAAAATGAGCCAGCTAAATGAGTATGGATGACAACAATAACATCATACAATAATTTAGATTGAATTCTGTAACAAATTAAGAACTTACAGTCCAATCTGCCGGAAGGAAATGACGCCATCTTGGGTCTCTAATACCACTGTTCTGATAAATCTGTTCATCCAGCTGGCTGTACAGACGCATCACTAGATTGCACACGTCTGCTTTTAGGTCTCCACCACGAAGCATCTGGGCCTTTATTCTCGTGCCAGCTACTCTCATGGATGTAGGTTCCTCGTGAATGACCCATGTCCTGATTATTCAGAGGATAGGCAAGTTAATATACATAAGGCACAGTTAGGAGATAACTAATACAAGACACTGTGTGACCAAACTCACCAATTGAGCTGTTCTTTGGCATTGCTGCATGCCCCTAGCCACTTGAAGCATGCTTCTGCATCTTTCCGGGGTGGTTGTGGGTGGATCAGCTTCATGTCAAAGGGTGAGCGTCCGAAATGGTCACTTGTCATTATTTTCGTACTCTTGCTGCTAGGAGCTGCACACCACCCTTCAGACTCAAAAGTAGCAGTGTCAATGACAAAGAGATCTTTGGGATTGTCTGAATTTCTTTGGCATGATGTCCCCTGAGCCACCCGGCTGTCTTCCTGCTTCAACATGCAGCAAACCATAAGTTTCTTTCTTCCATATCAGTTTTTCTAGCTAGTAGAACTAATTTGATGGAAACAGGAGGGCTTTAGCCCTGCTGGTTATATATTACTTGAATAGGAGAAAGGAAAAGAGTTACAAAGAGCAAAGAACAAAGAGCAAAGAGCAAAGATCAGACCAGTTCGAATCTAAGAAACAAAAAAGGATAAAAAGAAAATCATGAAGATTACAACATAAGCTCTAGCCATTCCATCATTGATTGTTTGGAGGCCTCTTTAACTCTATGTAGGAGTAATGAATAAGTAGACTTAAACCTCAAGATGGCCCCTTGCATATTCGGCTGTATACCTCTGAAAATTAGATCATTTCTGGTCATCCATATGCACCAGCTCATAATAATGATTATTTCCATGAAGAAAGGAACCTGAAGCTGCGTTTTGAATGAGGTCAAAATGGAATAAGGGTCTAGTTGTAAGTCGGCAAAAATGCCTAAGTGGATCCAACATTCTTGAGCAAAGGGGCATTCAAGCAGAAGGTGAAACAGAGTCTCAGTTTTGTTGTGGGAGCACAGGACACAATTGTAAGAGGGCATAGCCATATGTTTGCGCCGCATGATATCTCGTGTACTAAGTCTATCTTTCAAAACCAACCAAAAGAAGACTTTGTGTTTCTTTTGACACCGGGATTTCCATAGCCAATCAAAAACTGGGTGGGTGTTTCTATGCCCAATGAGAGCCTTATATGCCTTTGATGAAGAGAAATGAGCATTACCCCAGATGTAAGTCCAAGAATCTGAGTCAGACGAGAGCTCAAGGCTTTCCAGGTCTTCAGCCAGATTAACCAATTGATCATAGGCTTGTGGTGTCAAGGGCAGAAAGAAGAGGTGCTGTAAGTCTGTGATCAAATAAGCTTTCTTCAGAGATAGACATTTGTCCCGAGTAAAGGAGAATAGGTGAGGATACACTTGTGCTGGCACCTTATTATTCCATAAATCATGCCATAAAAGACATGTGCTGCCGTCCTTCACAGACACTGAGGCTAAACCTTTGAATTTGTCTAAGAGCTTGATGATATCCCGCCACCAAAAGGATCCTTTAGAAGCAGCGCCCGGCAGTTTACCATTCCCATAGTATTTTTCCCATAAAAGATGAACCCACGGGATATCTTCTTTATTGTAAAATTTATGCAAGAATTTGAGTAACAGGGCCTCATTCTGTGTCTGTAGATTCAGTACCCCTAGTCCACCTTCCTTTTTTGGTAAAATTACCATGTCCCATGCAGCTTTAGGTGGTTTCCTGTTATTGATATCTGAGCCTCTCCAAAAGCAGTGTTTCCTATATTTATCCACTTGTTTATAGACTGATTTAGGTAGCAGCAGGGTACTCATATGAAACATCGGCAAGGCAGAGAAAATTGAGTTGGTTAGCTGTAATCTCCCTGCTTCAGAGAGAAGATTTGAGGTAGACAGTAATCTTCTTTCGCATCGACTCACCATAGGGAGGAACTCCTCAAATTTTGGCTTTGTCTAATTAGTTGTCACTAACAGTTAATCCCTCGATACATGTTGTGATCTAGCTGGATAGATCCATATGAACTCTGTCAAAATATAATGATCAAGGATTAACAATTAGGCTAACTTGGCTAACCTAAAGAGGATGAAGCTGCCTGGATCACATCATGGTCTGATGCACATTTGGTTCCTTTTCTAGCAGGAAATTCCAGTCGACTTCGTTTCTTGGATGGAACTTCATATTGACTTCCTGGCTGCAGATTTGTACGTATCTCCTTGTTGTTTGACTTCGACACTACCCTGCAAGTAACAATTCACACATCCAGAGTATCAAGCCTCAAACAGAACAGAACTTACTTTTGAAGACTTCCAATGGGAACAACGGAAGAGTGTAGTGTACCGGGGAGCAGAGTTGGCAGGATTGAAGCCTACAGTGCCTGTGTGATTACCCTCAGCAGCATCTGTTGCTGAAGAAACTCTAGCAATTAAGACTCAGTGATTCGATAAAGTTAACACAAAACTAACCTTCTAAAGTAAGGTAGAGCATTGCAGGGGAGAATCATCTCACCTGTGTCAACATTGCATCGAATAGGGTTGAGGATATTAGAGTCAACAAGCCTTCTAGGCGTCAAATGCAGGTCCGAAGGACCATCTTCACGTTGGCATGATGCATTGGTCCCTGATTAATTTTAATAGGAAACATAAGAACTAATGGAAATACACTAGGATGGATTAATTTGATTCCTACTAAGAAGTGGAAGAACTACTGCCTCCTTTTTTGTATAAGAAAAATACTTGGACTCACCAGGCAAAAACTGCTCAGAAAATGGTTGATGTTGTGCTCCTTTATTACCGCCTGCACTGACTGCATGGGCTGTCATTCAGTAGTTTATGAGCATTCCACTACGGTTGTTCATGTTGATAAAAAGCTTGAAACATTCGAATTCATCCATAATCTCATCCATATTTGTATTCTCATGCTGCGCTGACTGCAGTATTAGAATACTGTATAATTTGAATTATTCATTTCATTGCTCGAAGCTACCAGAAGACTCATGTCTTAAAGCAAGTTGGAGTTGCATATTAGAAACCAGAATCCAAATTAAACAGATTTACTTCAGTGTCTTTGATGTTTAGAAATGAGATTGTCCCAGTTATGATTATCTCAGGCATACAATTACACTTATTGAATACTGCTTTCAGCAAGAGCATCTAATAATAAAGTCATCTCTTTAAATGGTTCTATGAATATTTGTTCATTTGCCTTTTATAGTATCTATTCACCTTCTTGATGGTTGTAATTTAACACAATACATGGTTACACCTGCTTACGATCCTACATCTCCATATGTAAATGTGTTCATGCAGGCATGGCCATTTTCAGGTATACTTATATACTTTTATCACGAGTTCACAACTACTGATGAATTAATCATGAATTCACATCATATAGTTTTGACAATCCTTGTTACTATATTCAGAAAGAAAACCAAGAATTTGGATAGTACAAATTTTATTACAAAATCGTCTCGGACTGGAAACAATCACAAATCCAACTTGAGAAGCACTAGTAAGAATCTCAATTAATTTGGCAGGATATGGTGGTTTTTACAAATCTTAATAATTCTTTGTAGCTATTTTATATTACCTTTTCCATTCATCCATAACCTTTTTGTTCATTCTTTCCTCTGCAAGAATCCTATTTATTATGTACTCCATTTTGAGTTACGTAAGCAAGTTTAACATCAGTGTTTTGATGGGAACTTTAATATCAGTTGCTGTTGGAGCTAGCACTTGGCATTAAACAACCAACCATGGAATTATCTGAGCTAATGAACTCCATGCTCATATATTGTTTGGCGGAGAATTAAAGCTTACATAGCATGGTCTATACGTACATTAAATTGGAACAAAATGGAACTACATTTAACCATGTCAGAATTTTGTGTACTGCAGTATTTTAGATCAATGCTAGTTCAAATGTAATGAATGTGAAGTGTCTCTAGCTGTTGGTTCTCAATGAAAACATCAAGAAAGGATCCTACTATGTGCAGATTAAAATTTTAAATAACTTCCAGGAAAACCTAAACCATGAGAAACAAAATTCACAGGTTTCCTTAGTACTTTAGACATTGATCCCAGTTTGGCAACAAAATTACTCATGAACAGCTGGGAAAAATCAGTGCAACTTAAAACTTAAAAGTTTAAACCTTCAATCAATAGGTAAATAATACTGTCCCAAACTAGCACCAAAAACAAGGATTTGGGTTTGATTATCCATCTTTTATTAATATAAAAGTGTATAATTCAGAATCACTCACTTCCTTGCTAATATTTGAGTTGACGCATGGCTGAAGTCCCTGGGAGCTGCTGCCAGAATCAATGGTTTGTACCGGTCTAGCCACAATGAACTGCAAGCGCAACAAACTCAAATTAATCTAGCTAGTCAGAATTCAATGTTTGGGCATAGCTCATGGATGACGACGCACCTTGAGCTTGCCAAACTGCTTGAGGCCACCCTCACGCCATTCGGGCTTCCGGTCCAGCTCGATCAGCTGATGCAGAGTCTCGGTGCTGAAGGCGGCCACGCGGGGCCGGACCTCACGCCGGTGCGGCTCCCCGCATCCGGCCGCCGCCAAATCCAATCGATCCGAGTACAAAATCTGCAGAACGAACGCGCGCGATTTCAGATAAAGAAAATGCGAGCGCGACAGGACAAAGCTGCACTAAATCGCGAGGATTTCGATCCCAAATAGCATAGTACCTGAAGGAAAAGGAGGCAGCCAGAGAGCAAGATCTTGGGGCACCCGTCGGCGACCTGTTGCAGGACGCGGACGGCGCAGTGGCGGAGCTCCTGCAGGACGTAGTCCGCCCAGTTGAAGAGGCGCACCTCCGACGGCGACGGGTTGCCGAGCGCGTGGAAGATGTCCACGTTCACCTTCTCGCGACGGCCCGCCGGCGGCGGCGCGAGGAAGTGCCCCGCCACGAAGAGGACGAAGGCGACCCCGAAGGAGTCTCTCTCCGACTGCGTCATCGGCCCCTCCGACGGCCGCGCCTTCCTCTGGCCTAGGACAGCCTCGACGACCGGCAGCGTCGGCTGCATGTTGCCCAGCGCGCGGCGGACGGCGGCCGTGTCCGCGTCCGTGGGGTCGCGCCCGACCGGCCGCTCGCCGACGGGGACGCCCAGGACCTCGTGCACGTCGCGCGCCGTGACGGGGAGCTCCGCGCCCGCGCCGTCCGCCAGGAACACGGGCCCCCCGGACACACCCGGCGCCAGCGCCAGCGCCGCGGTGACCAGCTGGTTGACGAGCCACGCGTAGAAATGGCGGTCCAGCTTGCCGTAGCGGGTGAGGTGGAGCAGGCCCCCGAATCCGATGGATCGGATCAGGTCCTGCTCCTCCGGGGAGAGCGCGTCGACGACGCGGCGAACCGCCATCGCGGAGAACTGGTAGTGCACCTTGATGACGTCCCCGTTATCGTCGTCGTCGTCCGGCGTCGACATGCCGAGGCTTCCACGTAAAGACATGCTAGCTAACGAGCTTGGAGGAAATGGGGAGACGGCGGTGGTTTTAGAGGACGAACTCAGAGATTGGAGGACTCATGGACATGCAAAACTGGGGATATTTAAGTTTTTGCCATCATAAGGGATGGTCACTTTTGCAAATGACCTAACAATTTTGCCACTGGTGAGAGAAGGATTTTAACATCTTTACCAAATTCGCCTACGGTTGCATGACACGTTGGGTCGACAGCTTATCCAGCCCACATGAAATGTCACTTCTGCCCCCACCTTATCCTTTACCTCCCCCGCACCAGACCAAGCCCTTTGACCCAGCCGATGCCTCCTTCTCTTCCCCGCCGCCATCTCCTCCCCCTCTCGACGAATGGCGGCGCCACCAATCTCTCTTGCCAAATGTCCCTATGTTAGGTGGATCCGTCGAGCTCCAGGAGTAGCACCTCTAGGGTGAATGAGTCGTTCAGTGCGGTTGGCAAGGAAACCGGGTTCCCCTTGATCCAGTGCGGGGACTGTAGGTTGGCGCGGATGATTGAGCTCCGGGCAATGACTGAGAAGAACAACAGTAGGGTGTTTTTCAAGTGTCCAAGGAACATAAAGGGGGTGAGTTCTTTTATGCATTTGAGTTGTTGGATTTGCACTGAGTTGTTGATTTATGCATTTAGGTTTGACCTTTTGAGCATTTTGCACTATGTAGGCGCCTGATAGGTGCACCTTATCAGGCACCAAGTACTATTGGCAAAGGGAGTACTTTGAGAAGCTTGTCGAGATCAGGATGATCACAATGCATAAGGGGCCACAATAAGAATAGAGCTCAGAAGAGCCACAATATGAATGTTGCTATCTATCTCAATTGTATCAATCTCAACTACGCTGCCTGGAGATCTCAACTTACCAAAGGAGTCATCCCACTTACCAAACAACTTAGTTGCTGCTCTCTATCTACCATACCAGACAGTCTGGTAAGGGATGGTAATCTTGTACTTGTTCTCCAGCTCCTCCAAATATTTTGCACCCATATTATTCTTCCTCTTTAGAAATGGAATTGCCCTCTTAGCAACCCATGCTTGAGATGCCATCCTTCCCACCACTCTGCTCCTGCTTGCACAATTGTGTGTAGTAGTGTTTATTTGGACCTGCAATATATAAAATAGCATTAAGATAGGTAGTTGAGACATAACATGATATGATGCAACAACTAAATAAATAAGACAACACATCAATTAATACCCTGACACTGCTATCTGGTTGAGTTCTAACTCTAATTTTCCATGGACACCTTATTGCACTACAACATCCCCTGAATCTTGATTTATCTGACTTCTCAGTATGCAGCTCAAACTCCTCCACAATGGCATGCTGCTTCATTGCCATCCTGAAATCCACCATACAGGGTAAACTGTTCCCACTGGCATATCAGGATTGTCCCTATCCCAATCAATAAGTGGCTCAGTAGGATCATTGTCATCAACTGGAATTGCTGCATCTGTCATATTTGCTTGCATTTCAGCTGTAGGGACTGGAATTGTAGTATCCGCTTTAGCTTCTGTTGCCTTATCTGCATCTTTGAACTCAAATGCTTCATACACTGCTTCCTCATTAACCACAACATTAGCATCTCTATCAAGTTCAGATACAATGATTAGTGCATCCCAGTCAACTTCTTCAGCTTGAGGTTCTTGGTTTGCAGAGCTACAGGTGTTCCCAACTGCTTTAGATTGTTCTACAATGCTAGCATTTGTGACACCAGATGTAGCATGAGCACTTGATTGTTCAGCTACTATTGAAGTTGTACATTTCTCATAGCCATATTTGTCAACCACTTCACAACTAAGACATACCGTCTTCACATCCCACCTAGCATTCACCATCTCCACAAATTGGTCATTTCTACTGACTTTCCACTCAGTATCACTTTCTTGATCCAGTCCCCAAACAACAAACTTTTGACAAGGTCCCAAAAAAATCCTGCCAGTCATTTCCTCCACAAAGTTGTCTAGATTGTACACAGTGCTACCATCAATCCATAGAACATGGTTCTGTGCATCTATATCGAGATTTTCATACTCCAAAATGGTTGTATACTGAGATGAATTAACAACAAGTCTAAATGCATTGCTAGGGTCAATCCTGGTAGAACAACAAAAATAGAGACATTTTGGAGTTAGGATATCTCCAACTCCACCACACATTATCAAGAACTTCACCTGGATGCATAAAAAAAGAACAGGGACAACAACTTACCAAGGGGGGCATTCAGGCGGGTCCATTCTTGCCACTCTACGGATCTACTACATCAACAACCTATGCATTAAAACCTAAACCACATCAGATCGATT
The DNA here is from genome assembly GCF_000263155.2 of Setaria italica. Lineage (NCBI taxonomy): Eukaryota > Viridiplantae > Streptophyta > Magnoliopsida > Poales > Poaceae > Setaria > Setaria italica. The sequence goes on from NC_028454.1 coordinate 18,157,434, forward strand.
CAAGTCTGCCATGCATCAAATTGAATGGAACCCTAGCCTACCACAACGTCTAGCTCAACCTAGACGTCGAGCCTGTACAGAACGAAGGAATTGGGCTGATTCCTTTTGCGTACCTCGGATTCATCGCGGAGCACCACAGAGCAGCCGGAGGGATTGGTGGCACCATCATTCATTGAGAGGGGGAGGAGATGGCGGTAGGGAAGAGAGGAAGGAGGCAGCGACTGGGTCAAATGGCCTGGTCGGGTGTGGGGGAGGTAAAGGATAAGGCGGGGGCAGAAGCGACATTTTGCGTGGGCTGGACACGCTGGCGACCCGATGTGTCATGCCACGTAGGCAAATTTGGCAAAGATGCACTACAAGGATTTGACCCTTTTTAGCACCACTTGTTTTCACAAATTGGTTGCAATATTTGGTTCTATGGCAACCAGCGGCATAATTGGTGATATATGGGCCCTATGGTCACCAAAATTGTGTGTTGCATTAGTCATAAGCTCTGTTGCAAGAGGGAGGTGCTAATTCTATGGTGGAAAAGGTGGTTGCGAGTATGGGTTTCTATTGCCACGACTATTGTTGAGTTGTGATAATATTAATTTTGTGTTGTGATAGCTAGGCGTTGTTGCCACCATTGTAAAGTTGGTTGCAAGTAGCTGCGCATATGGCCATGGTGTAATTACATTGTCTCAATCTTGACATGCGTTGCAATAGCTATTGCTATATTGCATCCAAAAAAAGATTAGTTGCAAGTAGTTGTGAATATGGTCACGATGAAACTATATTGCTTTAATTTGGCCCTGCGTTGCAAAAGATCTTATTATATTGCATCGAAAAAGTCATTCGTTGCATCCGTTGAGGTTTTGTTGCCACCAAAATCATATGTGGCTATATTTGAGTATATTTGGTTGTATTGCCACTAAAATTTGTTTGTGGGCATTGTGTATCATATACATGGGCCTAACGTAAAGGGGTATGACTGGCCAGTCCACTAGGGTATTGTGTATCATATACATGGGCCTCAACCCTCTTGCCATGGGCTATTCCTCCTGCCATCTACCTCTGGAGCAGATCACCTCGCTCGCATGGACCCCCAAGAGCAGAGCTTCCTCTCCTCGCATCCCAATCCACTGTGATTTTTTCTTGATGTGGCACCAATTTCTCTTTTCTTATTCTTCATGCGTAAAAGTAAACCATGGGCCAGGACGCCAAGCTTGATTTAATTAGTTGGGTTGCTAGTAACCTGTTTAGCCGTGCTTGTGCAGGAAATTAAGTTTTTCTTTCCTTAAAAACATAACAATTGCGGAGGGAACGATGTAGTGAAAGGAATAGTTTCCTGAATTTCTCTCTCTACAAATGTAGTACATGATAGGCTCACATGATTTTGAATGTTGCTTTAGATGTACTAGACAATGAAAGCAGGAGGCATCAAATGAGAATAGCAGAAAGTGTCCTCACTTTGATTTTTTCAGTTTTGTAAATCAAATATTAGGAAACCAGCCATCATTCAAAATAAGGAGTGAAAAAAATGACTCTTAGATTACTGATACTCATATCTAGTTGTTTAGTCCTTTGCGAGATGGCTAACTAGTTTTGGTTCTTTCTTAGCATTTGTTGAATTAGTTGCCTTGTAATTTACGAAATGGCTAACTAGTCTTGTGTAGTGCACATAATGAATGGGACTTCAAATAAGAATTGTAATTGTTTTTATTAGTTTAATTGATATTTATGCCCGCTAACCCACTGCCCATTCACAAATTGGACAATTCCTTCCTCATGTAAGGCAGCAGGCCAGCAGCAAGTAGGCAACGTATGACAACAGCCCTGCATGCAGTAGATGTTGGAGGTATGCCCTAAAGGCAATCATAGAGATGATGATATTCCATTTGTATCCATGATTTGTATATTGTGTTCATTGAATATCTATTAAAGGCTACTTGAATTGATTGGCAATTATGTGAATTGTATGTGAAACTCTTTACTTGTATAGTTATTCTAAAGTTGTCCCTAGTCGGAGTTCATGTGAGGACACACATGAATTTTAGACTAGCACATGTATTAGTTGATGACTATGTTTCACAAGTCATGGACATGGAGATGTTGAACTAATAATGTGGACACATGTGGAGACATGTGCTAGGACTGACCCAACACGAGAAGTAGTTCTCTCTTTAAGCAACATATACGCTTTGTCCTTAGACCTAAAATTATCGCATGTATTCAAGATGTGGATCGACCTACTTAGGGGCTATCAAACGCTACGCCGTAACAGGGTAGTTATAAAGGTAGATTTTGGGTTTGTCAAGAAGCATGCTATGAGACATGGTCAATCAAGATGGGATTTGCCCCTCTCTGATTGAGAGTGATATCTCTGAGCCCCTCGAGTGATCGGATCCGAAAATGCATGGCCATGCTATGTACGGTTAAGAGTTAACCAACAAAGGGATTCCGAATCATAGGATCGAGAAAGAGCGGTCGGCTTGAAGCTAGACCAAATATCGTGAGGCAAAGGGAATAGCATGTATATTATGTTGTGATGGTTTGTCTGATATGATCTTCGTGTGCGTATAGGAGTTGGCACGTCTTGCTAGAGGCCGCTACCGACTATTGGGCCGAGTAGGAGTACTCGGGCCATGTCTATACGTATCCGAACCCATAGGGTCACACAATTAAGGGGCTGGAAGCCCAATTCGGATCTGATCCGAGTTGGATTAGGTTTAGAAGTACTAATGGGCCTCGGACCCAGAGGCATGTCAGGAACCTCTATAAATAGAGGGGTGGGGGCGCCCTAGCGTTTACACCTTTTGGTGAAACACATCTGCCGCGCCTCCCACGCCCTCTTCTGTTGCAACTCGCGGATCTAGCAGTCCGGCTTGCGACGCTTCCTCCCTGCACGTGTGGATACCTTGGAGGTGTTGCGCTTGCAGCACTTGGACGAGCCACGACGAGCCCCGACGAGCCGACGACGAGCCGCGGCACGAGGGCGATCTTGCTGAACGTGGACGAGCTGCTGAGGAGCTGCTGGACGTTGACGTGATCGACTACGTACGACTACGTTGATCGTCTTCACTGCATCGACGCAAATCTATATCTTCCGCACAAGTAGTGCATCGAGTGGTAATCCCGTGATCCTTATACGGCAGTTCTTCCTGGTTTTACGCGGTAGAAATTTTGATTTGCGCTAGTGTAGCCTACCTCGTATCTCAACAGTGGTATCAGAGCTGTAGCTGTTTAGTTTTGGATTCGAGATGTGTGCATATGGAGATATGCGAGTTTTCAGTTTGATCTATGTCCTGGTTTCGTGCTCTTGCTGCAATGGTAGTGTAACGACATACTCCTACCGGTCGGTTTCCGCCATCGGAGTTAAGTGATATACTAAATTCCAGTTGCAGTGAGCGAAGATCAATATGATTGGTCGAATCGAAATTCAGGGTCATACGCTAGGCGCATTAGATGTGCAATAGTAGATGGGATCTACCACCGGGGTCGGGATTTTTGCCATATGCGTATGCTTCGGTAAATCAGCCGTAACTTTTCGGTACGATCTCGGATCGGGGCAAATTTTATATGAAAATTGATCTACAAAAAAAGTTACACATGAAATTCAACCACTTTGCCGTTTTTGGTAAAAGTAGATTTTCCCAAATTCGGCTTGGAAGATGGAGTTTCGGGCATCCGAAGTTTGGAACGTTAGGACGCTTAACTCTGTTTTGCAGGATGTATGTATCTTGTGATCAGTATGACCCTTTGTGTATGTGATGCATGTGTGTAACTCATTCGTGACCTGCGTGTCGCGCGTACGGCAACACGGTAGGAGCCATATGTGTTGTCACTTTATTGTATTTAATGGTCTGCGTACCAATCTGTGATGATCCAAGCAACTATGTAATCTTCATTACGAGCTTCTTTACTAGCTATTAGGCGTAATGGCATGTTCTAGTTCTTGGAGGACTCATCAGTAGGAGGATGGCGCACATGGAACATGGAGATGGAGATCACCATGGTGAACAGGTTCTATGGAGATGGAGATCACCATATAAAAATGGGCCATACTGTGTCACAACTGTGTGAATGCTATTCTGTTTATGTTTTACTTTCTGCATGCTTTAAGTTAGTATGCCCTCCCAACTAAAACTTGCGTCGTCCCATATCTTGTACAATTAGTGGTGGGTCTATGAAATTAGGGTACCACTAGTTTTCCTTGACTAGACGGGTTTGTGTCGGACACTTACACGCTTAAGGGTTGGTTTGCTTAACAAGGTTATCTTAACGGTTAAGGACCTTGGGGCATAAAGGTTGGGCGCCGAGACATAGAGATGTCATCCAACAATAGGAGTCATATGTGATATGATTAGCAAAAGTTGTTTACCGATCTACCTTATTTGCTAGCGGTGATGCTAAAGCTCACTAGTAGACTTGTTAGTTGTGGATCCTGAATCACTAAGTTTCAATAGAGGGATATTGATTTTAGTGGGAGTAGATTCTGTTAAAATAGTTTAATGTGATTTGCTCTATCATGGATACGTTTGTCTTAGTGTATTTTGAATTACTTTTGTTGTAGATTAAATGGCACCTAGCAGCACTACACCGTTTGCTTTGCGTTCGGTCCTTGAGAAGGACAAGTTGAATGGAACAAATTACTCGGATTGGATCCGTAACCTGAGAATTGTTCTCAGGGCTGAGAAAAAGGAAGATGTTCTAGACAACCCACTACCAGAAGAACCTCCTGATGATGCACCCGCTGCTGCTAAGAATGCTTACAAGAAAGCATGTGATGCTAACCTCGAAGTAAGCTGCCTTATGCTTGCTTGCATGGAACCCGAGCTGCAGATGCAGTTCGAAACAAACCATGAGGCGCACGATATGATCGTGGCGCTTAGAGTTTCCAAACACAGGCCAGGACTGAAAGGTTCAATGTGTCTAAGGCCTTTGTGGAGAGCAAGCTAGCAGAAGGCGCAGCAGTAGGACCACACGTAATCAAGATGGTTGGTTACACTCAATGGTTGGAGAAGCTAGGCTTCCCACTGGGCCAAGAGTTGGCCACTGATTTCATTCTTTCGTCTCTTCCGCCTAGCTATGGGAACTTCATCTCGAACTACCATATGCATAGGACGGAGAAGGGTCTGAATGAGCTGTGTGGCATGCTTAAAATAGCAGAGGCTGACATCAAGAAAAGCGCTAGTACCAGCCATGTGATGGCTATACAGAACAAGCCTAACTTTAAGAAGAAGGGCAATTCTTGGAAGAAGAAGGGCAAGGCTGGAACGTCCAAGCCAAACCTAGCGCCCAAGGTTAAAGCTGGACCTGGACCTGCTCCAGACAAAGAGTGCTTTTACTGTCATAAACTTGGTCACTGGAAGAGAAACTGCAAGCAGTACCTAGCTTCGTTGAAGAATGGCGGAAGTAAGAGTACTTCTACCTCAGGTACGCTTGTTGTTAATGTTATCGACAACATTTTTCTCACTGATACAATTATTAATTCTTGGGTATTTGATACCGGATCGGTTGCTCATATTTGCAATTCGATGTAGGGAATGATAAGAAGTAGAAGCGTGGAAAGAGGAGAAGTTGATTTCCGCGTGGGCAATAATGCAAGAGTTGCTGCGTTGACCGTTGGGATGATGCAACTCCACCTCCCGTCAGGATTTATTATGGAGTTGAATAATTTTTATTTCGTTCCTAGTTTAAGTCGAAACATTTTGTCTCCTTCATGCTTGATGAAGGATGGTTATTCATTTCGGATCCGATCACTCGAGGGCCCCAGAGATATCACTCTCAATCAGAGAGGGGCAAATCCCATCTTGATTGACCATTTCTCATAGCATGCTTCTTGACAAGCCCGAAAGCTACCTTTATAACTACCCTGTTACGGTGTTTGGAACATGTCTCTAAGCGCCACGATCATATCGTGCGCCTCATGGTTTGTTTCGAACTGCATCTGCAGCTCGGGTTCCATGCAAGCAAGCATAAGACAGCTTACTTCGAGGTTAGCATCACATGCTTTCTTGTAAGCATTCTTAGCAGCAGCGGGTGCATCATCAGCAGGTTCTTCTGGTAGTGGGTTGTCTAGAATATCTTCCTTTTTCTCAGCCCTGAGAACAATTCTCAAGTTACGGTTCCAATTCGAGTAATTTGTTCCATTCAACTTGTCTGTAACACCTGGTGTTTTAGTCATCAAAAGCAATTCAGAAGAGTTAAAGGAAAATTATGAAAAACAAGAGAAGAAATTGGCTAAAAGTCAAATTCGAGTCAAATTTGACCGAAATCTGAATTTTGAATTTGAAATTCAGAAAAATTGGACAAAAATATGGAATGGAAGGATAAGAGTGTTTAGAACTTGGGGAGCAAGATTGGAGACCAAAAACCTGGTCCTAAACATCTCAAGAAAGCCAAAGGAAAAATCAAAACAAGTGTGTACTTTTCACTGTTTGATAATAGAATTTTCAAAAAAACAGCACAAGTATCCCTTTTGGAAATTAATTTCTGCCAGATTTTTCAAATAAGTGGACCAAAGCAACTACACAGCAATGAAGTATGAACTTTGGAAAAGTATATTCGGGTGTTGTTGATCAGGAACAGTAAAGGGATCAAATTCAAATTTTAGCTCAAAGTCAGCACTTTGCCACGGTGGACTGAATTGCTGAAACTGTCTAAGTCTGAAACAGCAATAAGTAGATGAGTTGGAGCAAATTTCAGAAGAATGTAGAGCAAAAGGTGTAAGTGTTTATGAGCAAAATGGAATCTTTGAAAGTTGTAGAACATGAATGGGTAGTAGTTGGACTAAAAGGAATGAGTTTGGGCCACTAAAATTAAATTAACAGAAGTGCAAATGACCATGTTGAAGGTCTGACGAACTGAATGAGGTGTTCAAAGGGATTCAGTTAACTGAGGGAAAGGAATTTGAAAATTGCCAACAATTGGATGTTTCTCTCGGGTAGGAGTTTAAATATGAATTAAAGAGTTCAAGTTTACCTCCAACTTTGCTTAAGGGGCTCTTGGACCCTTGGATGCAAAAGCGGCTCTTGGACCCTTGGATGCAAAATCGACCGTGGCTAAGCTCTGAACTTCGGGTGTCAGAGAAACAAAGAAGGGGGGGGGGGCGACAGAAGCAGGGCACGGCGTGTTGTCGTCGGCATCTTCGGTCATCCGCCAGCGCAGCAGCTAGGCCACCTCTGTGCCACACAGGTCTATGGCTAGGCCACGGTGTCATCCATGCGCGCGGTAAGTCCCTTGAATATCTACCATTCCCGCCGCCGCTTCTTACTGCCTAGTTTTTCACCGCCGCCGTGAATCCTCTGTCACGCTGTTGACGCCGGATTTCGTCATCAGAAGAATCGGCGTCAAAGAGAAAAGAAATCGAAGGAATACAGATGGGAATCGGTCAAAAGGTGCTACAGTGTGGAATCGGTCAAGTGGCTTTTACTTCGCTTCAGGTTCCCAATCGGCAGCCCTTTGCTGATAAGAAATCGGCCGATCAGGAAGGAGGACTAAAATGGGCCTGTATGGGCTTGGTTAGGTGGAAAGATAAGGTGGAGTTCAGCCCACAAAGCGTGGGGTAGTTAGTTTAGCACGGGTTGTGCTTATAGATATTTGTTTTCTGTTTGAATTAGAGATAGAGTCCTAGTCGGTTAAGAAGATTATTTGTACGGGGCTATAAATAGCTACCTTTGTAAATCTGTAAAACACAACAATCAATCAATACAACAAGTTACTTTATTCTTCGTACTACTTTCAAGCAGGCGAATTCGCCATCGTTTTTTTCTTCTTACGAGTTCGTGCGGGTTGGCAGGGCTGCATCATCTTGATCTCCGGCCGATTCTGTAAGTTCCGCTTATCGAGTAATATCTAAGCTTTAACTTCCGGCGTATCGCTGTTGTTTCGTTTAGACTTATTCACCAGTTATCGATATCAACTAGATTCATAGGTTTTTACCTGTTTTTCTAGCTTTTATCACCAGTTATCCTGCTAGGAATCGGTAGTATCGGCTTCTATTACTTTCCGTTGTTAGATCCGTTCGTTGCCGATTAGATCTTTTCCTAGTGCTATTTTCATAAGCTTTGTGCCGATTGCTTTAGTATCTTTCTGTCTACAAGGCTATAAGGATCGCGCTATCTTGTAGCCGATTTCTTCATCACAGCAAATCGGCCGATTTGCCGATTAGCTATCTCGATCGGAAACTTAGCCGATCGCGGCTACCGAATCTGACACGTGTTCTTCCTTGCCAATCAACAGGTCAGATTGGCTGGCACGCCGCGCGAACCGCACCAGGGCATTCACCCGAACAGGAGCTAAGCAGATTCTCCCGGGTCGTGTGTCGCCCGCTGGACCGATTTCTAGCGCCAACACACTTTTGGCACGCCCGGTGGGACCATTACAACCGCTGTCATGTCGAAAGCTGCTGAAGTTTCCGAAGATAACGTCATCGAAGTGACGGAAGCAGATCTAAAGGACGACCAGAGAGAAGATCTGAATCAGTATTTAGAGCAAGTCCGGAAAACTTGCTTGAAATCCTTCAGTCGTTCCAGGAGCGGGGAAACTGTTAAAAAGTCTCCTTTCTCTACTCCCCGCCAGATTACAATTTCAGAAGATTCGGACAAAATGTCCGATATGATTCAACAATCTCTTCATCACGCCTTCATCAACCAGTCCCAGGTACTTTCAAACATGGTGCACAATGCTGTTGTCAACTCCTTCGCCGGAGGGATACCACAGGGGTACAGGGGGCCTACGTATTTTCAGCCGATTCCACCAAATCAGGCTTATCAGGCTTCACAGCCGATCCCACCCTCCGTCGGAGGATCTGGTGCTTCCACGTCATCAACTCCTTTGGGATACGGCTCCATCCAGCCGTCAACTGCACCACTCCCTCCAGTCATCCCCTTACCTTGGGGGGCACCCTTAAACACGGCCGGTTTGAATCAATCGGTCAGCCAAGGAAATCCTCCATTCCAGATACCTCCCCAAACGGCCACTCGGCCGATCATACCACCATACCAGCCTATCGCTCCGGAGGTCAACAAGACGTCAGAGCTCATGCTATATGATGAAACGAGTGGTGCCTACAAGCAGCCGTCCTTTACTACACCACCGGCTTATACTCAGATACCACCGTTTCACCAATCCCCTTTCATTCAACCTCCGATCTATCAACATGTGCCGATTCCGCCGCCAGTTATTCCCCAGCAACAACCAGATTGGGCGGCGCAAATCGCGGAAGTGATGCAAGAGCAATTCGGCTTGAAGCCGAAGGTTCAAACTTATACCTACAGGACACCATACCCGTCTACATATGACTTGTTGCCGTTTCCTCATCGGTACAAAGTTCCGGATTTCACTAAATTTTCCGGAATGGATGATACTTCTACCGTAGAACATGTGAATAGATTCATCATCCAATGCGGCGAAGCAGCTACGCAAGATGCCCTGCGGGTACGGTTGTTCTCATCATCTTTGTCTGGATCGGCTTTCCAATGGTTCACCACTCTACCACCAAACTCGATTATCACATGGGCCGATCTAGAAAAGCAATTTCACAAGTACTTCTATGCTGGAGTCCACGAAATGAAGCTGTCTGATCTGACTAGCATCCGGCAACGAAGTGATGAGCCGATACCTTCATACATACAGAGGTTTCGGGAAATCAGGAACAAATGCTACTCCTTAGCTCTAACGGATGCGCAGTTGGCCGATATAGCTTTCCAAGGCCTACTTCCACATATTAAGGAAAAATATGCTTCACAGGAGTTCGAGAGCCTGAGCCAGATTGTCCACCGATTGTCCGGGCAGGAGGTGCGTCCATTTGATCCAAGGAGGAATTTCCAGAAGAAAGTAGCATTCCTGGAAGAGGTAGAAGGTGAAGAAGACGCCGAAATCGGACTTGCAGAGTGGATTAAAGGAAAAAAGCCAATATCATGCCCATTCGGCAAAAAAGAGCCGGAAGCATTCGGTTTCGATACTACTAAAGCTGACAAAATATTTGACCTTCTACTCCAGGAAGGACAGATTAAACTCTCACCTTACCACACAATCCCCTCTGCCGAACAGTTGAGGAAGATGAAATATTGCAAATGGCACAATGCCACGTCGCATGATACCAATGAATGCAAAATCTTCAGACAACAAATACAGTCGGCCATTGAACAGGGCAGACTCAAGTTTGAAGTGCCGGCAAAACCGGCCAAACCAATGAAGATTGATCAGCATCCATTTCCTACCAACATGGTGGATACGGGTAAGAATCCTCTCCAAACAAAAGTGCTGACGTCCGAATCGGCAAAAAGGAGCGGCTCAGTCGACCCCAGAAATCAAGTTACGCCCGAAGACGTCAAAGGGAAACGTCGAATGGAGGATGATGATGGTGAGCCAGAGGGACCACGCATTACTTCCCAGTTCTTGCTCCAAAAATACCAACGCCAGCATGAACGATCGAGATCCCGAGAGGAAGCAATGCGTCGGCATGAGGAACATTGGAGATGCCCGTTCTTCATCCACTGTTGGGAAAACAACCTCAGACTTCCATCAGCCGATACTTGCCCAGAGTGCAACGGCCCCTATCGAAACAACCGGCCGTTCACAAGGTCTCGCTCTAGAGACGGAAGGCCAGAACCGATCAGCAGGAATCGGCAAAGTTCAGATGGTCAACGCCCTTCCATGCGTGATCGGCTGGGGGGCAGAAGCGACCGATATGATCGGTCAGAAGGAAGAAGCCATAATAGGCAGGGGGGCAGGACTGATCACCGCGATCAATCAAGTAGCAAAGCCAGCGTTCACAGCCGGCTCGAAGACATGGCCGATGCGCGGGTAACAGACGAGAACCCGTTAGGACGCGAACCAGAATGGGAACGCGCCGGGAAAGAAGGAAGGCCAATAAACCCCAGATGGTGCCCCGATGGCTTAACCAAATCACAAAAACGGAGAATTCAACGCCTCCGCCAATGGGAACAGCAAGAAGAAGAGGGCACGACGGACAAAAAGCAAGAAAGGCCTCGGGTGTGGCGCCCCAAAAGAAACGACAAAGGCAACGACGAGTCGGCGGGCGACGAATCGGCAGCTGAAATCGGTATGGTTTTCATATTGCCGATGGAGTTCATGACCCCCGCCGATCAACAGGAGGTGTCGGCGATAGAGGAACAAACAGCAAGGTTGGCTTTAGAACCGATGATGGCCACATTCGAAAAGCCCGAAGATGACGAACGGCAACATATGAAGGCATTGTTCCTTAAAGGGCATGTTGATGGTCGCCCCCTCACTAAATTGATGGTCGACGGAGGGGCTGCCGTCAACATCATGCCATATGCCGTACTCCGAAAGCTGGGAAAAAGCGACGACGACCTGACCAGGACGGACATGATGCTCAAGGACTTCGAAGGCAAGGTGTCAAACGCTCGCGGTGCCCTCTGCGTCGACCTCACCATCGGCAGTAAGACCCTTCCTACCACATTTTTCGTCATTAATGGCAAAGGGTCCTATAATATGCTTCTTGGTCGAGACTGGATACACGCAAACTGCTGCATCCCATCAACTATGCATCAATGCCTTGTACAATGGATCGGCGATAACATCGAAGTGGTCAAAGCCGACTCCGCGTACAGCGTCGCAGCAGCCGACGCACAACAATGGAGCTGCGAAACCGTCAGGTGCATATCAGGTAGGGTATGGGAAACCGATTTCCTGAAGGTCACCGATTTTGGCCTACAGCCGATCCGAGCAGTCGGCTCCGAAGAAGCGCAATAAATGGATCAGGTCGCCAGAGAAGACGGGAAGCTGGGACACGGATTCACGTCGGCCGATTCATTGGAGATGGTAGATTTAGGTGACGGGACCAAACCAAGGCCGACTTTCATTAGTGCAAATTTAGATCCAGAGTACAAGTGTAAATTGACAAATTTATTAAGAGAATTCAAGGATTGTTTTGCGTGGGAGTATCACGAGATGCCCGGATTAGATCGATCCATTGTTGAACATCGGCTACCCATAAAACCAGGGTATCGGCCGTACCAACAACCCGCACGACGATGCAATCCTAAAATTTTACCGGACATAAAAGCCGAAATAACTCGGTTAATTGAAGCAAAATTTATTCGGCAATGTCGTTACGCCGAGTGGATTTCTAATATCGTACCGGTGTATAAGAAAAACGGGAAGTTGCGCGTTTGCGTCGATTTCAGAAATCTTAATCAGGCCACACCGATGGATGGCTACCCCATGCCTACGGCCGATGTACTGATCGACGCTGCCGCAGGGCACAAAATTATTAGCTTCATGGATGGGAACGCCGGATACAATCAAATACTTATGGCCGAAGAGGATATACCCAAAACGGCTTTCAGATGTCCAGGCCATCTTGGTCTATTCGAGTGGGTGGTGATGACTTTCGGTTTGAAAAATGCTGGTGCTACATATCAGAGGGCCATGAATTATATTTTTCACAAACTCATCGGCCTCCTGGTGGAGATCTACATCGACGACGTTGTAGTCAAGTCCAAAAGCCACGAGGAACACCTAGCCGATTTGCGAAGGGTCCTAGAGTGCACCAAAAAACATGGTCTTAAGATGAATCCCAACAAATGCGCTTTCGGCGTCTCCGCCGGATAGTTCTTAGGATTCATGGTGCACGAACGAGGCATTGAAGTCAATCAGAAGACCATAGCGGCTATCAACAAAATCGTCGCCCCACAAAACAAAACTGAGCTACAGTCTCTAATCGGCAAGGTAAACTTCATCAGAAGATTCATATCTAATCTATCGGGACGGATTCAGGCGTTCACACCACTTCTGAAGTTGAAGCCAGACCAGGAATTTATATGGGGAGAAGAACAACGCAGGGCATTAGAAGACATCAAACGATACCTGGTCTCACCCCCGGTCCTGGTCCCTCCTCAAACGGGTAAGCCGTTTAAACTATATTTATCAGCCGATGACAAAGCTATTGGGTCGGCTCTAGTCCAAGAGTTTGAAGGCAAAGAACGGGTAATTTATTACGTTAGTAGAAGACTCCTGGATGCCGAAACAAGATATCCTCCAGTAGAGCGTTTGTGTTTGTGTCTTTTCTTCTCGTGCACCAAACTCAGACACTATCTACTGTCGGCAGAATGCATAGTCGTATGCAAAGATGATGTAGTGAAATACATGCTGTCACTGCCGATATTGAAAGGGAGAATCGGCAAATGGATTTTGGCTTTATCAGAATACGACCTACGATACGAATCGGCAAAAGCCGTCAAGGGTCAAGTCATGGCCGATTTCGTTGCCCAACACTGTGGGCCAGAGATCGCCTTCGTAGAACCAGCGCCTTGGCAGTTGTTTTTCGATGGGTCATCATGCGGAGCCGGATCGGGAATCGGCATCGTCCTCATATCGCCTCGGGGGGCAAGATATGATTTTTCTCTGCCGATAGAAACCGCCGCAACAAACAATCAAGCAGAATACAGAGCTGTATTAAAAGGCTTACGATTATTGAGAGAGATCAAGGCCGATTCTGTCGAGGTCTTCGGAGATTCGATGCTAATTGTGGATCAACTAACCGGAAGAGCTGAGTGCAAAGATGACATATTGCGACTCCATCACGAAGATTGCCTACAACTGTTGAAAGAATTCAGATCGGCAGTAATCGAACACGTCCCAAGAGACCGCAACGAAGAAGCAAACAAACTCGCTCAACATGCATCTGGGTATCGGCCAATTCTGGGCGCCATGGCCTTAGAGCTTGCAGCTGATGATTGGCGTAAGGAAATTGCCGATTACCTAAAAGATCCTTCCAAAAAGGTGGAGCGACGAGTGCGTTTTCATGCTACCAAATACGTGCTGCTCGAAGATGATCTGTTCTACCGAACGATCGATGGTGTTCTTCTTAAATGCCTTGGAATAGAAGAAGCCAAGACTCTAATGGGAGAAATCCATGAAGGGGTGTGCGGGGCTCATCAATCAGCACATAAGATGAAGTGGATGATCAGAAACAATGGGTACTATTGGCCTACGATCCTGGAAGATTGTTTCAAATATTATAAGGGTTGTCAGGAGTGTCAAAAGTTTGGAGATGTCCAGCGTGCACCCGCATCGGCCATGAATCTCATCATCAAACCGTGGCCGTTCAGAGGGTGGGGAATAGACCTTATCGGCCAAATTTATCCGCCATCAAGCAAGGGGCACAAATTTATTCTGGTCGCCACCGATTATTTCACCAAATGGGTGGAGGCAATCCCACTAAGGAATGTGACTTCGGCTATCATGGCCGATTTCGTAAGAGATCACATCGTCTACCGATTCGGTATCCCTCAAACTATAACGACCGATCAAGGAACAATGTTCACATCGGGAGAATTTGAGGAATTTACGACCGATATGGGCATCAAGTTGCTGAATTCGTCTCCGTATTACGCTCAAGCCAATGGTCAGGCAGAATCGTCCAACAAAGGAATAATCAAATTGATCAAAAGGAAGATTGAAGAATGCCCTAAGAAGTGGCACTTATGTTTGACCGAGGCCCTGTGGGCATACAGAATGGCCTGTCACGGAGCTACCAAGTTATCCCCCTACCAGTTGGTATACGGTCATGATGCGGTACTTCCATGGGAATCAAGGGCAGGATCAAGGCGCATTTCACTGCAAGACCAATTGTCGGCCGATGATTACTCGGCTCTGATGAAGGAAGAACTTGATGACTTGGCCGGCCAACGATTGAGAGCTCTAATAAGCATCGAAGAGAATAAAAAGAGAGTGGCCAGGTGGTATGATAAAAAGGTCAAAGTCAAACAGTTCTCCCCTGGAGATTTGGTGTGGAAGTTGGTACTACCGATCGGGTCGAAAGATCCTAAATTCGGCAAATGGTCTCCTACCTGGGAAGGGCCGTATAGAATCGGCAGATGCACTCCAGGGAATGCGTATATTTTGGAGACAACAGAAGGGGAAGAATTCACTAGGGCTCTGAATGGGAGATATTTAAAAAGGTATTACCCGAGTATATGGGTCGGGGCCTAAAGGGATAAACACAGTCAAATATGACCGACACAACTCGGTTTGGAGATTCACATGAGATCGACCAGAATGATCGATTACGTTCATAGATGGCCGATTACATTCATTCGGGCCGATTACATTCGGTACGGGCGACCGATTACATGGCCGACAAAACACTAAGTCGCCCTTAGAATAAAAAATACAACAACTAATTATTCTTGTTCTTACGCTCCCTCTCGGCTCTACCCAACTCTATCATGAGTCGAATGTAGTCTTCTTCTATGGCTTTCATGGAACTCTCTGCTTCGACTTGACGAGGGAGATCTGTGGGAAGGCGCGAGGCCTCCGCCGCCGCCAGAGCAACGGGCCGAGGAAGCATGCGGACCCTGTCGATGGAAGGCCGCGGGTTCGGAGGAAGCAGACGGGCCCTAGCGGTAGGAACCCGCGAGTTACCATTCCTTTCCAGAAAGTCCAAGATCGAGCAGGCCGTCGAGGTGATGTCACCCTCGGGAACATTATGGCAATGACCCCTCATAGCTAGAGATCGATCGCGGTGTTCGTTCACCACGGCATCCAAGACCACTCGGGCTTCTGCGGTAATATGGTCTTCGAGCTCCTCTTGATAAGCTACAATCAGAGCCTTGTCTTCCAGAGTCAAGGGGCCCTCAGAATGTATGCACTCGATGGCACGCACGAGTCCCGGACTAAGGCGCTGAGGCTGAAACAAAGAAGGAGTAAGACGGCACATTCTCTTCCTAAAGATCCAAGAGAGAAGGCGGAGCGTCACCTGGTTGACGGAAGAAGACGACGACGAGGCCATGACAATGTGGTTGCGCCGATGAGAGGGAGAGGAGAAATGAGATAGAAGCCAAATCGGTGTTATCGAAGAGGAAGCGCCGGGGTCGATATTTATGGGGGAACACAGTAAAATTTGATGATGAGGCCACGTCCCATCGGTAATAAGGAAGGCAGTAAATAGAAGGCACCACGAAAGGTCGGTCAAAGACGGCAGTAAATATTCGTACACAACGGTCAGTGTTTTACAGATTACCCAAAAGGGTATCGATAGCCGTGACGGCCCGACGCCGGATCTGATCGGCGGAGTCAAGAACCCGTTGGTCTTCTTCTGCCGATCCAGGGACTTCCGATGCGGTGCGGTGGAGTCTTAGAGCCTCCTGAGCAAAACGCTGCCTCTCCCGTGTCAAATCGGCAATAGCCGAAGGTAACTCCTGGAGTCTGCTCTCCTCGGCGCTGATGGCCTTGGTCACTTGTTCCATCTGTTTGGCAAGGTCCGCTCTCCGTCGTTTGAGGCGATCTATTTCACTAATGATCGCCGGACGTGAATCTTCCAAGACATGGATCCGCCGATTTGCTTCTTGAGCCTGGTGCTTGAAAGCATTTTCATCTTCACGAATCTTGGCCAGTTTCACGCGATCGGCCATGTGACGAAGGGCTCTAAAAACGGGAATCCTCATGGACTCAATAAAAGCCGCCGGTGCCAATGCCTCTTCCGCTTCCTCTGGTACGCGTCCGCTGACATCACTAAAAAGCTGCCGAATCGGCGAAGCGTCTTCTACCAATCGGCCGATATCCCCTTGAAGGAGGGATCGGATATTGATAAGCTTAGCCCGGACGTCATCAGGGACGGAGCTTAAGGCGACTTGGCGAGAAGAAGTCTCCTCATCATCAGAGAGAGCGACTGCGAAAGAGAAGAGACTGTTGTTGGGAGAGTCCTGTTCCTGAAGAAATAAAGAAAAAGGGGTAAATCGGCAGGGGGGCAGAATAAATCGGCTGGTAAAGCTGGTTCAAAAAACTCACCATCTTAAAACGGGTTTCCTCGTGCTGCGCTTGCAGAGCCGTTGTACCTTGGTCAGTGACCTGAGTCATGGGTTCATCCGATGAAGAAGACCCTACGACAATCGGCACGGTGCTCGGACCGGCTCCCTGGGAAGGAATCGGTTGTTGAGAAACGCTTGATGTGCCGATGGTCTGCGTCAAAGGATCGGTTAAAATGTATAATGCAAATACCCGAAGGAAGTCCATAAGACAAGTACTGTACCCCAACGGATGAAGGCAGGGGCATGTTGGCCTCCGGTCGAGTTGTTGCTGACTGTGGTATTTCCATAGAAGAGCCCTAAGAAGCACAACAAATTAACAAGAGTAATTACCGAATTGACGAGTCGGAAGAGATAAAGCTTGAACTCACTTGTAAAGCTTCCAGCAATAGTGAGGCGGCTGCCGATCCGGCTTGAGTAATGGCTTGAGTGTCATCACTTTGTGTGGCCGGGGGCGGTGCAGTTGAGACTTCTGCCGATACAGGTACAGGAGGGTCCATCGATTCCGTACGAGCCCGAACTCGGCGACTGGTTTTCTTGACGACCTTCTTCTGAACTCTCTTCGATCGGCCAGTAATTACATCGACCGATGGAGCGTCATAGCCGATGAGAGGGTAAGTGGTGTACGGATAACTTTCTATTAGCCGGCCACTGCGACTATGCGTGGGAGGGATTTGATTCCCAGCCTAAAGGAGAAATGAAATCATTAAGTGATTAATTATGGTGAAAAGAGTACGATCAGTAATCAGAAATACCTCGGCGTTGGGGTCAATGTTGGATGGATCCAGAAGGTTGCAGTACGCCGATGATGAATTGCAGAATAAGAATTGCTTCCATTCGGCCCACCAAAGCTTGAAAGGCTGGGTTGCAAACGGATATAATAGCCATTCATTCAAATTGATCGTACTGGAATCCGGAATTCGGTCTCGCAACCGACAATAGTCCAGGCCAGATTTGAGTGCTTCTCTGAACTTGATTTGGCCAGCGAAATATACCCGTATCGGCAGTTGACCCATGCCGAATTGCCGAGCAGCAGTAGATGGGTTGTAGAACTCATATGTGGGGGCATTTTTCCCCGAGAAGAAGTTGGCCGGTAAAAGTCCTGGTTTGATCAACTCTTCATAAAGACCTTCATCAAATCGGCCAGAAGTAGAGTCGAAGCAGGAGGGGAGCTCGAAGATTGGGATGTCTCGTTGGTATGGGAACCAGATAGTGGCGTCTTCATTGAATCCGTTGTAAAAGCACCGAAAGTATTCGGCTACTTTTGTGGCAGAATATGCACAACCTGGAAAAGCTGACGCTGCTTCGCCATAAGACATACATCGGCGACGCTCTGTAGGGTCTTCTGCCGATTCAATATTGGGAAATGACATGCGGTCCACTGGCTGCCGAGTGATCTTGCTCATATAGAGGTTCAGCCATAAATTGACGAACCACCAAGGCCCACCTGGGTTGCCGATTGGTTCCCCTTTGGAAAGTTTTGTGCCGATTTGGTGGAGCATGTGATACACGGCACCCAGAAGATGTTTCCCAAGAGGAATGCGGCTTCCCTTGGACAGTGCCTCGGCTAAAGATTGGGTGTTGGTTGTTGGGCCGGCGGCTCTTCCACAGAAGAAGTGTTTTTCGAGCCACATTAACAGGAAAGCGGTGTGCTCTCTGTTATCAACAGTGCCGGTCTTCTTGTTATCACTAAGAAAGCCCTTCCAGCCGCCGATTCCTCTTGTGTCCAGTCGATGCGACGGAACGTTCAGAAGTTGATAAGGCGTGTCAGTGGAGGATACATCTAAGCCAGTCAAGAGGACCACATCGGCTAGGGTGGGGGTCATAGGACCATGACCAAATAAAAATGCATTAAGAGCATCAGACCAGAAATAGGAAGCTGCCATCACTAGCGGCTCATTTTTCTCCATTTGCGACAGAGAAAGGTTGATGCATTGGCCGATTTTGAGCTCATCCCATGAAACGCTCTTTGATGCGGCCATCCGTTGGTACCATTCTCTCCAACCAGGGGTTTCATTCGGCCAGGATCTAAAAGTACTTGCCCATTGATTCAAGTTCATATCGGACCGTTTGAAAGGTATCCGGTCAGTTTCCAAATCTATAAGAACCGCCGGATCTGGGTTTCCCATGGGACCAAGGCAAACGAGGCCGGGACTATCCGTGAGGTGAATGGTAATTCTATCTCTAACCGCCTAAAAAAGGAAAAGAGGGCATAGGGATATAAGGAGTAGATCTAAAAATATTGCCGATAAGGAGAAGATTCGGTATTTACCTCCGGGATGAAGTTCTGAGTAATCGGCGTAGCCGCCGACGTTGGCGCAGATGATGGGGCTGTGAAAGGAATCGCCATCGGGATTTCTGATGAAGCCCTTGCGTCTGTTGAAGAAGTGACGACCGTCGCCACCTCCGCCAGAGGAATTGTTCCTGCGGCATCGCGTGCTGGGGAGTTGCTGGAAGGAGTCGCCATTGAAGAGGAAGGGGGAGAAGTGATTAGAGCTGAAGCTGGAAGGCTTCGATGACAAGATCGAAGAGAGAAGGAGGCACGCGCGCTGGAAAAGAGATGTGAGCTTGAAGATGAGTTGCGGTGAAATGATATTTATAGGGTGCCTGAAAGAAGGGTAAAAATGGAATTTTCACTGCGCCGGCGCGTCGAGTTTTTCGGGGTAGTGGCCGTCGTGGGCGCCCGTTTCAAAAAATTGCAATGATCAGCCGGGAGACCGCGAAACGGAAGGATATTTTCACTGCGGCCGTTTCGGAGGAGAGGTTGTAAAGAATTTCGGAGTAAAGGATTATGTTTTACTCCGAAACTGGGGGGCATGTGTTGACGCCGGATTTCGTCATCAGAAGAATCGGCGTCAAAGAGAAAAGAAATCGAAGGAATACAGATGGGAATCGGTCAAAAGGTGCTACAGTGTGGAATCGGTCAAGTGGCTTTTACTTCGCTTCAGGTTCCCAATCGGCAGCCCTTTGCTGATAAGAAATCGGCCGATCAGGAAGGAGGACTAAAATGGGCCTGTATGGGCTTGGTTAGGTGGAAAGATAAGGTGGAGTTCAGCCCACGAAGCGTGGGGTAGTTAGTTTAGCACGGGTTGTGCTTATAGATATTTGTTTTCTGTTTGAATTAGAGATAGAGTCCTAGTCGGTTAAGAAGATTATTTGTACGGGGCTATAAATAGCTACCTTTGTAAATCTGTAAAACACAACAATCAATCAATACAACAAGTTACTTTATTCTTCGTACTACTTTCAAGCAGGCGAATTCGCCATCGTTTTTTTCTTCTTACGAGTTCGTGCGGGTTGGCAGGGCTGCATCATCTTGATCTCCGGCCGATTCTGTAAGTTCCGCTTATCGAGTAATATCTAAGCTTTAACTTCCGGCGTATCGCTGTTGTTTCATTTAGACTTATTCACCAGTTATCGATATCAACTAGATTCATAGGTTTTTACCTGTTTTTCTAGCTTTTATCACCAGTTATCCTGCTAGGAATCGGTAGTATCGGCTTCTATTACTTTCCGTTGTTAGATCCGTTCGTTGCCGATTAGATCTTTTCCTAGTGCTATTTTCATAAGCTTTGTGCCGATTGCTTTAGTATCTTTCTGTCTACAAGGCTATAAGGATCGCGCTATCTTGTAGCCGATTTCTTCATCACAGCAAATCGGCCGATTTGCCGATTAGCTATCTCGATCGGAAACTTAGCCGATCGCGGCTACCGAATCTGACACGTGTTCTTCCTTGCCAATCAACAGGTCAGATTGGCTGGCACGCCGCGCGAACCGCACCAGGGCATTCACCCGAACAGGAGCTAAGCAGATTCTCCCGGGTCGTGTGTCGGCCGCTGGACCGATTTCTAGCGCCAACACACGCCGCCACCGCCGAGCAAAATTCCTCCACCACAACACAGCTCTCGTCGATTCCTTCCGTCCACACCTCCACTCGCACCCTACCAACGACCCTAGCAGCTTGTTGCCCAACCTCTCCGCCGGAGTGCCCGTAACCGTCGCCGTTCTCGTCCGCCACCGCCGCACCTCCTGCTCACGATGAGCACCTCCTTGCCGTTACTGTTTTTCTTTGTGGTAAGCCGTAGGTAGGCGCTTAGGGTGCCAGGAAGCTATAGAGGTAGTCGAAGGGGTGAGCTGCACCGTCGTCGTGCTTAGTCACGGCTGGCCGTTAGCTCCGCCACCCGCCACCGTGGAGAGGATGGCTCCGGCCACCTCCCGGGGAGCTACCGCCACGCACGGGTGCGCTAGGGCATGGGAATGCTTCCCCGGCCTAGCCCCGTCGCAGGTGGGGCGCCGGCCGGCGAGCCGCACCACCCCCTGCCGTGCTCGGGTTTTGGCGCGAGAAAGAAGAAGGAACTGGCGTCGGCAGGCCCACGCGTCAGAAGAACAGGGGAAGGAAGAAGGCCGGCCAGGCGGTGGTGTTAGGTGGGCCGGGGTCCCGTAGGCCCAGGTGCCGGTGCGGGCGGTCGATAAGGGAAAAGGCCGGGGGCCTGTAGGGTCCAGCAGGTCGATGGGCCAGTAGGGTAGGCCGGAAGTTGCACGAAAGGGGGAAAAGGAGCAGTGGGCTGTTGGGCTGGAACCAGGTTAAAGAAAGATAAGGAAAGAAGGAATGGGCCTAGTAGGCCCAGCAGAGGAGAGAAGGGTCGGCGGGTAGAAGGAATAGGAGAAGAGGTGGGTCCGAGCTGCGGGCCCAGCGTAAGAGAGAGGGGGTAGGAAAATGGTGCGTGAGAAAAGTAGGCCGGTGGTTTTTCGGGAAAAATATAGATTTCCTTTTACAGATTAATAGATTAAATCCGAATATCACCATTTAAATCACAGAAATTTCTAGGGGTGTCCAAAATTAGTGAAACCAATTTTATTAGGATTGTTTTATTTTCCTTTATGCATTAAAATTTTTATACACTAGGAAAAATAAAAAAAATTAGGTATTTATTTAATGCCTTTTCTTTAAGGTATTTAAATAAATACTTAACCTTTATTAAATGCATAAAATATGGAATAATATTTTCATAATCACAAATTATTGTTAACTCATAGGAAATTAGGTTTCAAGGCTAGAAAATCATTATAATATTTTCTAAAAGTAAAAGAAAAAGCCTAAGGTAAGGTTAGTAAAGGAAATAAAAATGGTGGGCTAATCTTTTTGCGTTTTTGTGTGTTGGCTTGCAACTTTATCATGATAAAATGTACAGCTACTTGTTGTCTTGCAACTTTATCATGAAGGAAAGTTGTATAGTCTTGTATTCAAAAAGTTGCATCACTAACCCCTGCATATGCTTTATCATAGACACCGAAGCACCGGAAGAGGATTTCTCGGAATTTTCAGAAGGATCTCTGGAGTTCGAAGAGATCATTGAGTTGATCCCCTGCGAAGCCGATCCATCGGGCAGTGCTAACATTTTTATAGAACAAGGCAAGCCCCGGTGCATTATACCTATTTATTTTGGAAGTATTATTTCATGTGTCCAATTATCGGTTATTTTCTATATGAATGCACTAAGTCTAGGAGTTGATTGAAACCCATTCTTGTGCATTATCATACCTTGTTTTAAGGACATCTTTGCCACTTGTTCAAACATTTAGTAAGTAACCCAAGTCTAGAAATGCTTAGTTGCCTCAGTAATTTGACTACCGAACCTTAAGGTAAAATGTTGGGTCATACATCTAATTATGAAAAGGTAACTTGGAAGTTGAAAGGCGGACAGAAGCTAAGGATGTAGTTCTGTCTGCTAGATTAATTTGGTTAAGGCCCGATCATTGTCTTAACCTTTGATCAAGTGAATGACACCCGATTACTTACTGGGTATGGGACGAGTAAAGCCTGGTAGGTTAGTAGACCCTCTGATCGGGAATACTTCGTACCCGTGCTTGACGTGCTGGAGATTGGTAGGGGCGTAGCCTGAAACTCACATGGAGATCAGGCCAGACATGGGGTCCCATGTGGGGGTGCGTCCCTGGGTCCGGGTAGTCTTATTCCCAATCCTTGGGTTTGCTAATCGAAAGGTCGTTACGTATGACCTGGACAGTCGTACATAGCTGGTGATCAGGGTACTCTCCTGCAGGATGTAAATTGATCCGGATCGCCGCAATTCTCGGTTATGAATGCACTTGATCACTGTTGAGCATCGTAGTATAATTCCATGAATGCAATATCTTTCCACTAATGATTTGGTGTGTGACTTAACACCTTATTGCTTGCAAATAATCATTTTTGTCATCATTTAGAATGGTTAGGTAATAACTTAATTGGAATAAAAGATAAAGCTAAGGTCTCACTTTTAGTAAGCTCTTTGGGCAAAAAGTGTGTCAACCAGTACACTGGAAAAGCTATCATATAGTTCCAGAAAAACTATTATATTGGTTAGTCGGGTAAGCCTTGCTGAGTACCCCGT
Organism: Setaria italica; assembly: GCF_000263155.2. NCBI lineage: Eukaryota > Viridiplantae > Streptophyta > Magnoliopsida > Poales > Poaceae > Setaria > Setaria italica. The sequence continues at coordinate 18,180,607 of NC_028454.1, forward strand.
ACTAAGGGTTATCCCTTGTGGCTGTTTTCAGAGGCACCGCAGGAGTCCACTGAGGAGGAAGCCCCGAAAAATTAGGGAATTGTTACGAGTCTTGCAATACCCTCAGAAGAAAACTTAAATGCTCATCTCCCACCTGAATCCGTTTATGTTTAAATCCTAGAATCTTTCTCTGACCTGCACTGTTAAGTTTACTTCAAACTACATCCTGTAATAACTCGTACCTTATGTATGTATGTAAAAATGTAATATTTGTTGATGCTTTCCCATCGTGGAAACAATCCTGGTGTATGGCTATGAGACATGATGTGGATCATTCGAGGATTCCTAGGGACACTCGACGGACGACCGGACTTATACTGTTTTAAGTGCGTTTCGGATAATTGTTGTTCCGACAGCGATTAGGCGCATTTAAAGTTGAAGTTGGGCGGTTCCGCCATAAACTTGTCCTTCTCAAGGACCGAACGCAAAGCAAACGGTGTGTAGTGCTGCTAGGTGCCATTTAATCTACAACAAAAGTAATTCAAAATACACTAAGACAAACGTATCCATGATAGAGCAAATCACATTAAACTATTTTAACAGAATCTACTCCTACTAAAATCAATATCCCTCTATTGATACTTAGTGATTTAGGATCGACAACTAACAAGTCTACTAGTGAGCTTTAGCATCACCGCTAGCAAACAAGGTAGATCGGTAAGCAATTTTTGCTAATCATATCACATATGACTCCTGTTGTTGGGTGACATCTCCATGTCTCGGCGCCCAACCTTTATACCCCAAGGTCCTTAACTATTAAGATAACCTTGTTAAGCAAACCAACCCTTATGCGTGTAAGTGTCTGACACAAACCCGTCTAATCAAGGAAAACTAGTGGCACCCTAATTTCATAGACCCACCACTAATTGTACAAGACATGAGACGGTGCAAGTTTTAGTTGGGAGGGCATACTAACTTAAACTTTGTGAGGGATCGTTCTACTTCTAACATCACAACATGCAGAAAGTAAAACATAAACAGAATAGCATTCACACAGTTGTGACACGGTATGGCCCGTTTTCTTATGGTGATCTCCATCTCCACAGAACCTGTTCACCATGGTGATCTCCATCTCCATGGTGATCTCCATCTCCATGTTCCATGTGCGCCATCCTCCTGGTGATGAGTCCTTCAAGAATTAGAACATGCTATTACGCCTAATAGCTAGTAAAAAAGCTAGTAATGAAGATTACATAGTTGCTTCGATCATCACAGATTGGTACGCAGACCATTAAATATATTAAAGTGACAACACATATGGCTCCTGCCGTGTTGCCGTACGCGCGACACGCAGGTCACGAATGAGTTACACACATGCATCACATACACAAAGGGGCCATACTGATCACAAGATACATACATCCTGCAAAACAAAGTTAAGCGTCCTAATGTTCAAAACTTCGGAGGCCCGAAACTCCATCTTCCAAGCCGAATTTGGGAAATCTAATTTCACCGAAAATGGCAAAGAGGTTGAATTTCGTGTGTAACTTTTTTTGTAGATCAATTTTTATATAAAATTCGCCCCGATCCGAGATCGTACCGAAAAGTTACGGCTGATTTACCGAAGCATATGCACACGGCAAAATCCCGACCCCGGTAGTAGATCCCATCTACTATTGCACATCTCATGCGCCTGGTGTATGAACTTGGATTTCGATTCGATCAATCACATTGATCTTCGCTCATTGCAACTGGAATTACGTGTATCACTTAACTTCGATGGCGGAAACCCGACCAGTAGGAGTATGTCGTTACACTACCATTGCAGCAAGAACACGAAACCAGGACATAGATCAAATTGAAAACTCGCATATCTCCATATGCACACATCCCGAATCTAAAACTAAATAGCTACGGCTCTGATACCACTATTAGGATACGAGATAGGCTACACTAGCGCAAATCAAAATTTTCTACCGCGTAAACCAGGAAAACTGCCGTATAAGGATCACGGGATTACCACTCGACGCACTGGTGCGGAAGATGTAGATTCGCGTTGATGCAGCGAAGTCGATCAGCGTAGTCGTACGTAGTTGATCACGTTGACGTCCAGCAGCTCGTCCACGTGCAGCAAGATCGCCCTCGTGCCGCGGCTCGTCATCGGCTCGTCGTGGCTCGTCGGCAGCTCGTCCAAGTGCTGCAGGCGCAACACCTCCAAGGTATCCACACGTGCAGGGAGGAAGCGTCGCAAGCTGGACTGCTAGATCCGTGAGTTGCAACAGGCGAGGGCATAGGAGGCGCGGCAGATGTGTTTCACCAAAAAGGTGTAAACCCTAGGGCGCCCCCACCCTTCTATTTATAGAGGTTCCTAACGGGCCTCTGGATCCGAGGCCCATTGGTACTTCTAAACCTAATCCAACTTGGATTACATCCGAATTGGGCTTTCAGCCCCTTAAGTGTGCGACCCTATGGGTTCGGATACGTATAGACATGACCCGAGTACTCCTACTCGGCCCAATAGTCGGTAGCGGCCTCTAGCAAGACGTGCCAACTCCTATATGCACACGAAGATCATATCAGATGAACCATCACAACATTATATACATGCTATTCCCTTTGCCTCACGATATTTGGTCTAGCTTCAAGCCGACCGCTCTTTCTCGATCCTATGATTCGGAATCCCTTTGTAGGTTAACGCTTAACCGTACATAGCATGGCCATGCATTTTCGGATCTGATCACTCGAGGGGCCCAGAGATATCACTCTCAATCAGAGAGGGGCAAATCCCATCTTGATTGACCATGTCTCATAGCATGCTTCTTGACAAACCCAAATGCTACCTTTATAAGTAAGTCGATCCACATCTTGAATACATGCGACAATCTCAAGTCTAAGGACAAAGCGTATATGTTGTTCAAAGAGAGAACTACTTCTCGTGTTGGGTCAGTCCTAGCACATGTCTCCACATGTGCCCACATTATTAGTTCAACATCTCCATGTTCATGACTTGTGAAACATAGTCATCAACTAATACATGTGCTAGTCTGATATTCATGTGTGTCCTCACATGAACTCCGACTAGGGACAACTTTACAATAACCATACAAGTAAAGAGTTTCACACACAATTCACATAATTGCAAATCAATTCAAGTAGCCTTTAATGGATATTCAAGGAACACAACATAAATTATGGATACAAATGGAATATCATCATCTCTATGATTGCCTCTAGGGCATACCTCCAACATGTACACCTTTTTTACAAAGAAAGAAAGGAGACTTCCCCTAAAAATGTTTTTCGTTTCAGCAAGCAACAACAAGTTGCGTAGCCTCGCACCCGTGCGCGTAGGAGTTTTTCGTTTGAGCAAGCAATAACAAGTTGCATAGCCTCGCGCCCGTACGTGGAGGAGTTTTTTGTTTGAGCAAGCAACAACAAGTTGCGTAACCTCGCGCCAGTGCGCGAAGGAGTTTTTCATTTGAGAAAGTAACAACAAGTTGCCTGACCTCGTGCCCATGCGCGGAGGAGTTTTTTGTTTGAGAAAGCAACAACAAGTTGCATGACCTTGCGCCCGTGCGCGGAGGAGTTTTTCGTTTGAGAAAGCAACAACAAGTTGCGTGACCTCACGCCAGTCCGTGAAGGAGTTTTTCGTTTGAGAAAGCAACAACAAGTTGCGTGACCTCGCGCCAGTGCGTGGAGAAGTTTTTGCATAAATGAAGCAACAAGTTGCGTGACCTCGCGCCCGTGCGCGGAGGAGTTTTACACCTGAATAAAGCAATAACAAGTTGCAAGACCTCGCGCGTAGAAGCAACAGCAAGTTGTGTAAAATCACGTTTGAACATGCAAAAAACAAACTAAAACCTCTTTCCTACAGCTTCGACAAAGTAGGGGCGACGTTTTTCGAAAGAACGTGGAAAATTTCTGCAACCTCGCAAGAGGAGAGCCCCCAAGCATAAGTTATCTAACCTCTATCTCACAATGTCGCAAAAGGGGGGGTGACATTTTTCAAAAAACACTTGGCAACATGTACAGTTCCAAAATCAAATAACCACTCCGACCTCGCACGAGGTCAAACAACGTAAAGTCCAACAACACGTGCAGTTATGGTTGAAGCGACCGCAGGTCGCTGTATCAACCGGCTCTCGCAATAACTAAGTCAGCAGGCTGCCCAACATGGCAACCCAGCTTTGACTTATCTAACCTTGCAATTGATGCACGAATCAAAAATACATAAGTACAACAATTTAAAAAATACATAAGTGCACGAGTGCTTCACAAGCCAAAACTTCGTACACAATCAAAAGTATCTGACTTCATCACCTTTACATTAAAAAAACCAATAAACAAATAATGTACTCCGCAGCATCATCTTCGTTAACAGCACTAGGCTGCGAGCGAAGCTGAGCTAACCGCTCGCAAGCCAGCCTCTTCACGTACTCCTGCCCGGAGGTTGACCACATGCGCTCGAATTAATTCTTCTTTGCATTCTCCACAACAAAAGACTTCGGAGCGCATCCAATATCTGAGGCAGCCGGCGCAACATAATTGTCTTTGGCAATATTTTTAATGTGCTCGCATCCTTGTTGCTCCAGCAAGTGAAGGGCGCTTTCCAAGCAGAACACGGCGGAGTAATCATTCAAGCCCTCAAGAACCTCGGGGAGACTCTTGACCTCGTCTAACAACCATTCGAACATACGCTCACACCCTTCTTCCAGCGAGCAGTCATCAGGCTCGGCGCCAAACACGCCAAGGGAGGCCTTATAAACTTCGTGAACTTTCTCAAACCTCTCCCTTAGAGTAGACTCTATTTGGCTCAACAATTTTGCCCTCGTTTCTAACTCAGGCTCCATCTGGCCAACCTTAGATTTCAAGCCCGAGATAATCTCGCTGTCCCGCTGGGCATCTTTGCGCAAGTCTTGGATAACCTGATCTTTCTCTTTAACCAGCCTCTCAAGGTCCACCACTTCTGAAGACAGGCGATCGAGCTCGTCACCCCTGGCCTCGTAATTTTTGCTACGAGAGTCCTCTTTTAACTCCGCATTCTCAACCTTGACCTTTTTCATTTCCAAGGACATAGCTGCAATGGTCGCTTTGAGTGAAGCCAGCTTCTTCACAAGTTCCGTAGCTGACTTCTCGCTTTTGGCAAGCCGATCCCCTATAATCATAGACGAATAAGACATCTGCAAGTTTCAAACAAAGAACATTAGGCCAAGTCGCACCAGACGCAACAAAGATAGTGCACACCACACATATCATCAAGTCAGCCAGTAACCATACCTTCTTTACGAGGTTGGCCTCTAAGTGCAAAAGCTCTTCCGAGCTCATCGACTTTACAGACTGCTGAAAATCTGCAAGCCAAAGATACAATTATAAGTATGCCACAATAGCAACAAAGTCCACAAACAGCAATGATCACCCACCTTTGTATCTCCGCGCCACAACGGCGACCAGAACAATTTCTTTAACCCCACCCGAAGTTGCCGCGCCCGCCTTCTCCACCTTCTTCGAACCACCAACATCTGCACAGCGCCTGCAATCTTCACCCTCATCCCCCCAGTCCAAAGTTAGGTTGTGTATATTATAAACCCTACCTTCAACGTGCGTCACCAGAACCTCTGTGCGCCCGCTCAAGCCCAAGCCTTCGTTAAGCCCTTGAAGACCAACCGGCAAGCTCTCACCTACATCATAATATTTAACTTTCAGCCTCACATGATCCTCGCAGCTAACCTCACCAACCTCCCCCATAGTTGCCTCCAAATCCCTTAAAAATGCCGCCGAAGCCCTCCCGCAATCAAAGAACCGAAGCTTCAGCAAAACCACCTCTATATGCTTACCAGATCTAACGGCCTCGACACTAGCACCCTTAGGATCAGACGAGAATGCATCCACAAGCTTCGCCTTTTCGGCAGCTACCCTCTTCTTATGCTTCTCAGCTTCAACCAAGAGAGGTTGCGCGCTCTTAACCTCTGAGCTTATGGAAGAAGGTGCAATCTTGCTGCTGGTTCCTGAAGGCACATCGACCTTAACGCCCGGTACAGTAACACGCGCAAAATGAGGTTTACTAGCCCCTTTTTTGGCCCGTGCAGCAGGCCCGGCGGATGAAGGTGCAGCAGCAGGAGGACGCACAGAGATAGGCACAACATATGCCAGTTTGCTCAAGTCAACAGACAAAGCTATCGACCCGGACGGCAACATGGCAGACGAAGCTCCCACGGTAGCATCTTTCCTTTTCTGCGCTTCCAAGCTAAGGGTTTTTTGCTTCGCCTTAGCGGCCGCTTCTGACTCAACAACGGACTTCGTCGTGTGAGCAGAATCAAACTTCACCTTCTTCCTTTGCTCACCACCAGCACCATGACGATGCCTCTTGCCCAGAACTTTGGGACGAGGCGGAACTACGATGTCAAGCAAGTCAAAAATTCAATTGACACGACGTCCGTGTCTCACAACAGACTCAAAAGAGCGCCTCTCTGGCTGGGTCACCGGGCCTAAGATTTCATAAGCCATGTCCTCTACCGCCTATACAAATGAGTCCAAGTCGGCGCACCCCTCCTTACTAAGCTCAAAGCAGGGGTACGGCATAGCCTTCTCACTCCAAGATACCTTCTTCTCAACGACCTTAAATAGCTTCGCAAAATCAGCAGACAAAGGCCACGCTCGGGCGGCAACATACTCCTCCACAAGGTCATGACCAGATATCAAGGGCCTAGCAGCCCTATAAGCAGCCTCGCATTTCATCACGATGGCCGTCTGAATAAACGAAGGAGTTGTGAGCACGTCCATCGGCCCAAACGGCGCACAGAATAGGAATCCAGTGCCAACCCCGGCCATTTCAACTTTCACATAAAACCAATGCGTCAGCCATGCATCATCCCACTTATTCCTCTGCGCGAAGGTAAGCTCTACCCTCGGTAGATTCCTCTTGTCGTTCTTCCGACGCGGCACGAAGGTACAGCATCCAAAATGATTCTCACAAGCACCTTTGCCATCATCAGAATAAGTCCTCTTTTTCTGAATATGAAGCTCATGCAACCTCACGAAACCCTCCACATCAACGCTCCCGCCAAATGTGCGTTGCATCCAGTAAAACTAAGACAAGTTCACGATGGCGTTGGGGGCCAGCTGGTGCAGTCTAACGCGATAGCGATCCAATATAACTGGCAGCTGCCTATCATAGGGAAACCGAAGCCCCGCAGTAAACAGATCCCTAAAAACAACAGCTTCACCAACATCGGGCGTGGGAACCGCCTCGTTCCCAGGAGCTCTACCCACCCCCTTAGGGAAGAAGTTTCTCTCCTCAAAAAATGTAATATCTCGTGAAGTCACCTGAGAGCGCCCAAAATAAAGAGTAGGAACGCATGGAACCTTCCCTCCGGCGGACGTCTCCGACCTCAACTCAACCTCAGCATCCTCCTCCCCCCCCCCCTCAACCTCGCCAGCCTCCTTACCCTCCCCCTCCTCTTCGTCCGAAGATACAGCATGAACCTCGGTCCCCGCTATACTTTTTGAGGTTTGGCCATGTTCACCTTCGCCTTCGTCCCCATCAGAGGACCAATCAGGCGAACTGCTCCAAGAAGATCCCTCTTCTGCAGAAACCAAGCCATCCTTCGTATAGATTCGCTTCTTTGACATCTTTCCTTCGGACTCTCCGCTGCTCATAGACACCGACTGCGAAGCAGGACTACCCCCACCACTAGAGGCAGCCTGAACGGCCAACTTCTCCGAAGACATTGTCTACAACTCTACCTGGTGCTAGCTGCCACGAAAACAAAGTCAACACCCCACCAAGAAAACGGAGCTGATAGAGCACAACGAAGCTGCACAGCGAAGGCACAAGTGGCGAAAAATGCAACTCGAAAGCGACAGCGTAAAATATGGCCAGCCCCCCCCGTAAACCTTACATAGGCACGGTAAAAACCGCCTCGAACCACTAACCGCCACATACAAAATGACCTTACTACCCCCATATAACGGTAAAATGCCTTGGCCCGCGCCGCCGTTCAGGGTGACATTTTGAGGGCGTTTTCAGACTTTTCGCGGGATCGGTCGACGGCGCCTCTGACCTCGCCCACGAAGGGGCTACTGTTAGGGACCACCCCACAATGCACCCTGAACGAGGCTGGTGGGAACCCTTCCTCTTATCTAGCTCTAACCTCGTCACTCCCCCTCTTCACGAAGCTAACAATTAACCGAAGTCAACTAGTGCGAAGATGTCTTTTCTGTGATTTTGCAGGTAAGGAATCGCAAAGTAAAAGCCCTCACAAAGCTCCCAGCAGTTTGACTTCGGAGAGCTTCCGTGAACAGAGGCCGAAGGTACCTGACTTCGATCGAAGAAGATGGAAAGCTCACGGAAGCTAGCTCAGCCCCGACGAAGCTCATAAACGGGGAAGGAAATGATGAAGGCAGCCCCTGGGGCCACAGTGCAGTAGGACAATTTTGTAATAGTAATCTTGGCAAGAGGGTCAAAGGTGTAATCCCACTGTGAAAGCGACATCTTGAGTAGAGGCCAAGTTACTGTCCTGTACAGAATATACGGGGGATGTAGTTGTTGGGTATGGGCAAAACGGGAATGTGGAAATGTAACTTTATGGCACTATAAGGGGAGACGAACCGTCCCTCCTTGGGACGGAAATTAATCACTGATAGGATAGCTACTGTTGTGTTTGCTTGAACGACCATTGCCCTCATTTTCCGTGACATTCCAACTGTTGCCTGGGTGATCCCCAAAAACTATGACCATCAACATAGAATTCCATGAAATCGACATCGTGACTGATGCGGCGATGGAGTAAGTACCAGCGAGCAAGCCGCGGAAGACCTTGCTGACGGCGGCGGAGAGCTCGGCTTACGCCGCCGTACGCCGTGAGGTCCACCTACTGCCCGATGGGCACTCCGTCCATGTTGATCTTCACGAATAGGCCACCGCCTTTGTGCGGTTGTTCTCTCCCTCGCCGGCGCCGCCTTCCTTGGCGTCGCGGCCTCCCTTGACTCCACCGTCCTGATGATGAGCCGACGACGACTGCGGCGACTGCCTGGTGGATGCCAGGTTCCTCCTGAACTACCGCACCAGCGGCCACCCCACCACCGGGCGGAGGGGCTGGCAGGCGGCACGGGAGGAGGGGCTGGCGGGGGCTGCCGCCGCTCGCCATCTCCCGTGGCGGCAGGATGGGGCGGGAGGGCAGAGGTGGGCCAGGCCGGCAGGCCTGACTCCAGATCGGCAGGGGGACGCGCCGCTGCCGCTGCCGCCACGGGGCGCCGATGGCCCGCCCCCCGATGCGCCCCAACGCCGGCTCCCGCGGTGGCGTCCTCACTCGGCTGGGCGGTGGCGAGGGCGGAGGACGGAGCTGGATGAGCCGCACGGGAAGGGTGAAGAAGCGGAGTAGATGGATGAGCCGGAAAGGAAGGAGCGGGAAAAAAGAACGACTCGCTACTCCGCTCGGGCTGGACTCGTCTTGCCAGCTCGCTCGGGGCACCGTGCACGGCTCGCGGGTCGGATGACGATCGGACGGTTGGATGGGCTGGTTACAACCTATTCTGTAGCTTGTTTTAGCTTGTTTTAGAGAAACAGCTCGATATATATATACACATGATAAAGTACACGTCCTATAGAAATATCGAAGGCACCAAGGACGCACAAAGCGCGGCACATGCTTTTCTACTAAACACCACCGGTGTGTTTGTGTTAGATCAATTTAGTCATAATCTAAAAAAGTGGAGTGTTTATAAGTTATAACCTTGCCAACGAGGCAAGACCAAAATGATAGGTTTCCACAGTTATTTTGGATTGAGCCCTATTAGGTGGCAAATTAGGATAAGCATCATGGAAAAATCTATGCCCTAAAAAGACCGCACCAAGTAACTAAGTCGAAGAACGGAGGATTTATGCTTCATTTCTAAAAGAAAAGAAGTCAATTTTACTATCCTAACCAATTCATTTTGTTGTTTAATCCCCTGAACAAAATTTAGACTCGATTTACTCCCCCACCTATTTTAGTTGGTCCAATCTACCCTAATGAGATTTTCCTTTTTATTTCTTCGCATACAAGCTGAGTTTTAAATTCAAATTTTGTGATGTGACTTATAACCTGATGTCCTATATTAAAAACATTACGAATTTTCACAATTACTTTTCATGTAATTTTATCTCTAACATCAATTTTGTATTAAATGTTCCTAACCTATGAAAATAATCATAAAAGATTCTTAATGCATTTTTCTAACATAAGCATCATGTTCTCTATCCACTCACAAAAATTTAATTTAAAACTCAACTTACGTACAAAGAAATAAAAAAAGATAAATTTCATTAAGGGATAGATATGGGACCAACTAAAATAGTTTGGGGTACATCAAGCCCAAATTTTGTAGAGAGGGTTAGACAGATAAAGTGGACGGGTAAGAGTAGTAAAATGGTTTCTTTCTGAAGAGAAGAAAAAATGCTGATACCCTTACATCAGAGGAGTGCATGAATGGAGGAGGACGTTCAGAGGTGCTTCGAAAATTATCCGTTTCAGCTGCATTGACGGTGATAAACTGCAATTGAAAGAACACAAATTAACCAAGTTTGACGGCCGGTAATAATCTCTAATTGTATTTGTATTCATTGGCATGCAGACACTACTTGCCAGGCACCTTAAGCTTTCCAAAGTGCTTGAGGCCACCCTCAGGCCACTCGGGCTGTCGATCCAGCTCGATCAGTTGATACAGAGACTTGCAGCCGTAGGCAGCTACGCGAGGCTGGACACCACGCAGTAGTCCGAAACCCGCCGCCCCCAAATCCAATCGACCTAAATAGAAAATGTGCAGCAACACGGTTGCAAATGAAATGTGACATATATCCATGGCACAATTACCGCAAACTGTTTCTAATTGATCACATGAATTTATATGAACCAGTTCGTCGATTCCAGTCGGACTTGGGGGAAATAATAACCTGAAGGAAGAGGAGGCAGCCGGAGGCGCGTGGAACACCTCGTCGTTCACCTTGCCGCGCCGGTTCACCGGCCCCGGCGCGAAGAAATGCTCCACGAGGAGGAGGAGGAAGGCGACCACGAAGGCGTCGCGCTCGGACGGCGTCATCGGCCCCGGCGACGGCGCGCCCTAGCGTCGCCGGGCGACGACGGCCACGGCGGCTCGCAGCGTGAGCGCTTCGCCTGGGCACAGGCCTAGCGCCTGGCGGACGGCGGCCGTGTCTCCCTCCTTCTCCGCTGGGTCGTCGCGCCCGACTCCCACCGGCCGCTCGCCGTTCGGGACGCCGAGGACCTCGTGCACGTCGCGCGCGGTGAAGGGGACCTCCTTGCCGGCGCCAGCTGGTTGCAGAGCCAGGCGAAGAAGTGACGGTCCAGCCTGTTGTAGCGGGTGAGGTGGAGCACGCCGTCGAAGCCGATGGACCGGACCACCTCCTCCTGCTCCTCGGAGAGCTCGTCGACGAAGCGGCGGACCGCGAGGATAGAGAACCGGTAGTCCACCGTGACGACGTCGCAGGTATCGTCGTCGTCGTCAGGCTCCGCTGAGGGCACGGTGCCGGCGTGGATTCCATGCGCAGAGCGTCTCCGCGCCGACATCCTAATATCGCTAGTATTAGTACAGCACTAGTGCACTAGTGCTAGCTAGCGTTCTTGCTTGCCTTGCTGATACTATATATAGTGGTGCTTGTTAGGCCTTGTCCAAAGGTTGAGCCAGCAGCTGGCTCTTAAGCCAGACGTGGCGCTTCCACGTAGGTACAAGAGATAGCGCGTCCATCGGTTTGACTCTTTGCACGTTTCTGGAGATGCCCGTGGGACCCGCATGTAAGACTTTTTTTTTATTACATCTACCCCTTTCATCTTGAGTCCTCGTTCGTTTCCTGCCGCACGAACAGAGTGGAGAGTGCCCTGGGCCATCCTCTTCACTGGAGTGCTCCGACGGCCCGAGACTGGAGCACCTCTCCTCCGGTGGCACCGCGAGCTTGGGCTCCTCTCGTCCGGCGGTGTCGCGAGCACGACTCCTCTCCTCCGGCCGCGAGCACGACCCCCTCCTCCGGCGTCCGACCACGGGCACGAGCCGCTCCGACGCCGGCTGCCCGCAGCGCCGCGGCCTCGTCGCCGCCTGGCCGCCGGGGGGCTAGCGCCCCGTGAGCGAACCGCACCTTCCGGCGCGCAGCTGTGCACTCGCTGCCTCCGGCGTGCAGCTGAGGACGCTTCACGTGGTGGACCCAGAGGATGCAGGTGGGAATCCGTGCGAGATTGCCGCTTCATCCCACGCTAGCGCTTGTATTTTTCACTTCTTCTCTCCTCCACGTCGGTAGGAATCCAACGTCTGCTAGCTCGAGCTAGCTGACGTGCTACCGTTGGAGGCGGCCTTTAGCGAAGGGGCGTGGGGAGGATTTATGCAGATGCAGGGATAGGAACACTTTGAGCTAAGGGAAAGGCAAGTATTTATGGAGGAAGGAACGCCATGGAGAGGAAGGAGGACGACAATCACGTGAGATTTCCTTATTTGGTCTTAAAATTTATTTCCTACCTTTTTAAGCACTTGTTTATTTTCTTCCCCTTACTTACTTGATTGATTATTAATTTGTTATTCCCTTCTTTTCTCTTAAGCACTGTCCTTTCTTTTTGCAGGCACATGCGGCACACACGTGATATAAAAAGGGACTACATACGAGTATTAATCAGTATGCATGTAAAAACAAAAAGGTATTAAAGTAAACTGAATTGTAAAAACATCAATATTTCTCTTCATGCAGAAACCTACTTGACATTAACATGAAACTATCATATTTAGAGTTAAAAAGGTGATACAAAATACACATTCTATTAATTCAAGAGTAGTGCCACTTAATACAAGGACTAATTGAACAGGACAAACAAAAGTTAGTGAAAGAATTTGCATGCTGCGGTCATAGCACCATGCACCGCACAATAGCTCTGCTTATGTGCTTGACACAAGACGTGCCTTAAAAACGATAGTCCTATATCATAGAATGGAGCAAAGTGATGCTGAAAAGTTAACGCCTCAGAGCTCTAAAGATTTATAATTTAAAATTGATGTTAACTAAAAATAAATAACCTTAAAGAGACAAATTGTTTAATCGACAAGACGTTGAGAGAAGTGAATGACATGCATATAGCTGGAGCTTCACTGTTTCATATCTGCAGAGCTCCATGAACGACAAAGCAAGCTGACAGATTCTAGTGTCCCAATATTAACTGCCATGAATGAGCATTTCTCTATAGATAGAGGCTACCACAACCAAGAACACACAAAAAAACCATATTTTAATAGTTAAATAATGGTTCATACCCCAAAAGAAGTTTTGCATTAAACTATACTCAATTGCTCAAGATAAAGAATTACCATGAATAAATTTTGTTTCTACACCAGGAAGAGGATGGTAATCCCCTTACTTGGCATCCACATCCTTGTCCTACCATACCCGGCCCTAGGGCCACATTAACCCCCTCCTCCAATTCGCCAAGGTCCTCGTCGGCTATAGCAGCGTCCGGTGCACCCTCGCGCTGAGTTGATGTATAGCTAGAAGTCCAACTGCTCCATTGATATTTAGCTAAAAGTTGTAAAAGCCTTTCAATGCATTCAATAGTTTCTTTTAAAAAATTATGTCCTTTAGTGTTTCTTACCTGTCCTAGGAAGAGTACTTCTCGTCCATGTTCTTTGTAGGCTTTGTTAAAAAAAAATCAAAGGACCTGTTCTCAGCCTCTATGTCCTTCACAGAAATTTTAAATAGCACTGTACTCTGGAAGGAGTTCCTATTGGTTTTATCAAAAGCATAGTCCTCCATCTACACTTTTTTTTGCAGTAACAATATTTATGATACTAATCCTTGCAGTACCAACTCTTGCCTCATGCACACCTCTTGCCTTTAAAAGAATATAATAAATAAGAACATTAGATTTATAAAGAGTTGGCTCTCTTTTAAAATGGAGAGGAAACAAAAAAATATTTGTATTTATTTCTTATTTATTTATTTACTCCTTTAAAAACTTAGAACTACCAATTTATTTGGTCCCATTCATTTTATTTCTTTCAAAAATTAAAATGTTCCGAATCATAAGGAAAGTGCTTTAAAATAATAAGAATATTGTACCGAATTTTCACCAATTCTAGAAATTCTAGGAGCAATGTATGGTAAACATATCCTTCTCATTTTATTTCTTTTCATAAAATAACACGTAAAAAATCTTAAGGAAACTATGATGCATCTTCCCTAATTACATAGTAAGTTCTTTTGTTGAAACACCAAATCATGAAGAGTGATTCCATAAATACATTCTTTTATTGAACCATCAAACCTCTACTTGCATCACATAGTTTTTGAAAATTGTCTTATATTTTGAGAATTCCTAGGAGTGAAGTATTTGTATGGAAACATCCAAATTACCACATTATATTTTCTAATAGTAGAAAAGCGTTCATAGAACAAGAATACATAATGTTCGCGAATGTATGTATATATTTCCGTTCCATCTCTATTTCTCAAATGAAGTATTAGAACCGGAATAGGATAGTACAAATCTAAAGGACAAAGAATTTGTTCTAGAATCCACTCTAACCTGGTGCATCAAATTAATAAACCACATTGCCACAATCAACCAATTCATGATATAATGTTTGTAGTTACTATCGTAATATCCGATGGACTATAAAAAATAACACAAGCGGTCGCAAACATCTATTATCTTCTTTTGTGTGGCAGGCTTGGTACTGTAGAGTAATTCACCTGTCCCATACACTAATATACATCATTTCCACAACAGTGGAGTTGCAAAATATTAGTATGAAATCGAATATGCTTATGCTCAGCTGAATGAGACATTAAATTGAATATAACCATTTCATTTCTAAGTTGTTCTATCTGAACTATTTAAAGTAGTTCTTAGTTATAAAAATCTTCCGGTTCAAATGTTTGTTCCTTTGACTACAGAATTTGCTTGACACAAAACATGCCATCTTAACTGGATCCAGGGTTCTATTCTTCCAAAATAGTAAATACAAATGATTGGTTAGTTCAAAACACACCAGAGTGACAGGTAGCGCAAACCATTGGGGAGAAAAATAAACAATACAAGTCTTAACTTAGATACAAATGATTGATTTGTTCAAAACACACCAGGTAGTGTAACCATTGAGGAGAAAAATAAAGGATATGAGTGTTGTGGTTTAATAGTCACATGCAAAATCGTGTATGATGACAAGAAATAGAACCTCTAAAATTAGATATTTATTCCATTAAAGATGAAATAATGGGTACACAGTTGAATTGAGGTAGATTTGTATCTGTTAAAGAGAAAATAAATAGATCAAATATTTATTAAGGAAAGAAAACACAGCCAACATGAAGTAAAGGATTACAAACAAACCTCTAAGTTGTAGAACACAGCTATGGTTAGGGTTTCAGGGGTAGGAATTTATCAAATACCTTGGCTCAAGATCTGAATTTTCACTTTGTCTGAACAAATCATGAGTTGTCCACTTTTAGGTTTTCTATGAAGTTGCAGTCATGATTTGTCCACTTTTTTTAGCCTTCCAAATGACCATGAGCAAAATCAGTGTTGGAGCACAGTTTCACGTAGCATGCGTGCCTAGATCCCATATAGCCTTCCAAATGACTATGAGCAAAATCAGTGTCCAAACATATATCACAGTAGGAAGTACCTTGTCGCAAGGAATGATGTATCCTAAGAAAAGGTTACACACGAATCAAACTCAACCTCAAGGATCACAACTGTAGAGCAAACATTGACTCATTGCTCATCTAGCAAAAATGCATAATTAATTTGGACCCAACTCATTGAAGCTATAATGGTGTAATCAGACTAACAAAAGAGATGCAAAAAGCTGGCCCCGATCAAAATAACCCAAATAAAAATGAACCATACCAAAAGGGGCCAGGGGCTAGAGATTCATGGTTTTTTACCTGATCTAGGGACACCACCATTGCATTTTCACGGCCAAGTCCGGTGGTGGCCTGGAGGAGGAGTGCGCTCGGGCAAATGGCGACGAATCATCAACATTTGCTGGAAGACCACGAGCGGAGCATTGGGAACTTGTATAGAATGGCGGCGCCCAAACCCTAGCCTGTGGCTGTGGGAGAGGCATTGTGGGGAGGCGCCATCCACCACCCGCTGCCGCTCCCGACCGCCAGCATCTCCAAGGACGAGCGGAGCGCCAGCTGCAACCTCGCAACGGCATGCGGCCACCGCAAGGACTGGGCCACAGCACCATCCATCTCCTCCCCTGCCGCCTCCCATCCTCCCCTCCCACGCCCGTTGCTGTCACCGCCGTCGCACCCCCATTCGCCACGCAGTTCCCTATCGATAGTGCCTTCTGATCTCCTCCGCCTCCTCCTCCTCCAATGTCACGCTCGCCCGGCAAAGGAAGCACCGAGCAGACCAACGACACCGGTGGACGTCTGTTGATGCTTGGGTTGCTGCTACTGATGGATGGGAAGGTAGGCCACCGTGGGGGAGGGATGTCGCGGACGGCAAACGCAGAAGGATAGGAGCGGCGCAAATGGAGATTTTAGATGGATCGGTGTGGAGAAAGAGGTAGGATTGAGGGGAAAAAAGGAAGGATGAGCGGTGAATGCGTGATTAGTGATGCGGTGGGCGGGTATGATGAAGGGCAGGTGACAAAAAAAACACGTGCGGTGGCCAAATTTGTACTGCAAGTGACGATGAAATGAATCTCTCCCTCCCCTTCTCGTCCTTCGTAGTACAATTTTTCCTGTGGATGGGCCCTTTGTGAAGTACGTGGGGTATAACTTTAGGTGGGAATTTTCCTCAATTCTCTCACTCGTTATAATTAGATAGTTGAAGTGCACGTGCGGCTCGCATGTGATATAAAAAGAAATTACGTACAAGATATTTATATATAGCTATAAGACATCATAGTTATTAATATATCATTCCATCATAATTAGTTACGATACTTATTTACATCCCTCCACGTAAACCATTATAAAACTCATCAATGGAAAAGGGTACATGACCTAGTTCCAACCATATATTGATGTTTACTATATTATTGAAAATCATAACATATAACAATTCAAAATAAAACTCTAAATAAGACCTCTAGTGGAGATGCACATGCCTTCCAAAATCACTAAACAAGAATTTATGTTTATAAAAAATCTAGTAAATAACAATTTTATATATTTAGCGTTCACAAACTACAGTATCCAAAAACTTAATACATACCATTTCGCATGTACCTTTTTGAAACTTAACTTATGATTTAGACAGATCCTCAAATGTTGCGCACGCGATTTCAAAAATTCTAGTAAGCAAGAATCCTAATAACATAAAGTTCAGCATCAGTACGTAATATTATGATATTTTTCTCACAACACTTTGAATGGAATTTATAAATACATAGAAATCATAAATATATTTCCATTTAAATTTGACATGTAACCAAAAAACATAAGAATAAAACTATACAAATTTCGATATCTATGTACACACAAGATTCAGACAGCAGAGATTTAAATGCATATATACATATGTCTAAACTTTGGCACAATTAATATTTCCTTATCATTCACAAAGCTAGGTCAGAGCAAGAGGTTCCACGCTTCTAAATCCTAACCACCATGTCCTGAAATAGAATGCAAATGCCTATGGTTCATAGGATGTTCAGTCCTTAACTCCAATGAAGCTACTAAAAATCTACACTTTCTGATAGCCACTCCCTAGTACTTTGCCCGATGGCTTTTCCATCAATCCATCAATATTATAAATGTTCCTTGAAAATGCAGATGACTGAGTACCCAAGTAACTTGATCACGCACGCAAGCAATCACAAGGATTGGCAACAATAATATTTAAAACGAAGGACCTGATGGGATCGCCATCTAGGGTTTACTGGAGCCACGCTCTACAGGAGGATCAAATCCACGATCAAACTAATTTGATGTTACATGGCCGACACCCTGGCCAAATATAGTGTGCGTGAAGCACCAGCAACGTGAGTTGGGCCCAAACCAGAACCAGACACGACACATAATTTATTGGAGATGACGTGGAAAACACACGAACTGGACTCAAAGCAATGTAAGCAAAACAGGCATTACATTATGTATAGGAATATAATTAAATAATCCAGCCACGATGATAATAACTCAATTAGGACTCCCAGCACTCCAGCAGAATAGGAATCGATCTGTAGGAAATAAAACATGCCTGGCTTGAAATATTGTTGGTAGATGTCACCTAATCTCCACAAGCATGGAGCCAATAGTAGTAAAGCTACTCAGCTTACTTTGCTTCATGTGCAAATTATTTAATTTAAAAATAAGCTTGGTTCATAAAGTTGTAGAATTAGCTATACTTTTATTCATCTTGCTTTTCTTTGCATCAAGTAACAATGAACCAAGTTGAATTTGAGCCATGGGCTCATCACAAGATGTGCCAATGAATGCTTGACTTCATTATATCTATGCAAGATCCATCACACAAACAAAGAAAAAAAAGAGTAACCAGAAATTAGTATTATGTAACATGAAAGAAAAAGTAAAAAAATTGGAAAAGAACAAAAGAAATAATTATAAGCTCCAGAAATATAACTACCCATCCTAAATCAACTTAAATATAACTACCATCCCTCAAGTTTAAAAAATATAGCTAATTATCCTTTTTGTTATCTACAATAAAATGTAAATTCTAATAAATTTACACCGCCATTGAAAAAGATTTCTACATTGAAATAAATCCAAATTGATCTAAAAAGGATTTTTTTACCAAAAATTATATACATCATCAAAATTACAAAGGCTCTTCTTAGCATCGACCTCCACCAGGTGCGAAACAGGTGTGAGAGCAGTGTTGGGGGTGCGCCTTAGGAGGCCTAAGGCTAAGGACCCCTTTGTGTAAAAGAGGTCCAAAATGGGGTCTAGGGACTTGTTTGTGAGGGTTAGGGACTCAGTTGTAACATCCAGGGATCTATCTGTAATATTCGACTCCACCAATAAAATTAATATAAACAGCCACCTCCTCCTTCCTATAAATAGAGTCATAGGGCTTGGAGGAGAGCTTTGTTGGCCATTCGTTCATTTGGTTCACTTGTTCACATAACTTGTTTCCTCCCTTCTCTCTCCATCATCAGTTCGGGGTGCCAAATCCCAACAGTAGCGTCCATCGTGGTTTCGCACGAAATAAAATTCACGATTACCATGAGAGAATGTTTTCACCCAATACAGAAAGCTATTTTGAAAGTTAACCTCAAGCTTACCATCTTGGAGTGCAGCAGAGAATGTTTTCTCTTACGTCCACGAGGTTATGCATGAACCTCACAAGCACCAAGCTCTACCCTCGCGCCAAGCATACCCTCGAGGCCACTAGTCTGGCAGCCTACTCGATGCTGGCTGCACAGAGCCAACAGAGGTTACTAGTACCTTTGCATGAGAATGTGAACAGGCCTCACGTCGACGGCATCAACGAAAAATAATAACGTCGACCCTATCAGCAGCTGGTCTGTTGATCAAGCACACGATCGAAGCTAGCTGGATCAGCCAATGTCATTTTTGAAGCACCTGCAGCAATATTAAGGTACGTAAAAATAATAACACACGCTCAAATTGAACGCCTGGGCTGGGGCTTCGGAGGTACGCCATCAAACCAATTCAGCTACTTTATTTTGGTCATAAGCTTCGGTCCCTCTTATTCAATCAGTTGTATGGATGTATAGTATAGTTAAAATGCTTGAACACAGCTTGGTTGCCTTCAAAGTACTTAACTTATTATTTCATCTTTACTATGTTTGCATGTTGTCAACTCTTCATGAACTATTAACGATCATTCTCCGGCTAAGTAAATCCAACATTGTAAAACTGATTTACCCTTGCAAACAAGAACACTCGCAGTATCTCTCGAGTTGAACTCTCGCAGCTAGTATCTCTGGAGCTGAAACCTCGCAGTACAACCAGCTGAGCCGAACCTTTGCAGCAACAACCCAGCCAGCAAAGCATCAATCTCCGCGCCAAGTGCCGAGCTTCGCGGCAAGTTCTAAGACTGTGTGAACCTCAGCGATGATCTCAGCTATGCTTGCATGACTGCCGGATATCAGAAACTACCCTTGGAGCCTGCATGTGACAAGCTCGTTTCATCTTTGCGTTGCTTCCGCCGAGCCTAATGTTATGCCCATCAGAGGTCATCACCTTTAGACAGAAGCCTTTAACCCTACCACCTCAGATGGTTCCATTTAACCTCGTCAGACTGCCAAAATAGCTAGCATCCTTTTATAATTATGTTGCCACTAGCATGGCCAGTGAAGCTGAGCCCATCCTGCCTGATTGAAACAAGCGAAGCTACATGTTATCTTCGATGTCTTCCACTTAACCTCGGTACAAAAATTGACAAAAGCTAATTCATATCTTAACCTTTAGTCATAGGTCACAGTTTTCTTTGACAAGGGCTTTCCTCAAAGCCAAACAACTCGACTAACCTAGGTGCTAAACAACTCAGCTAACCTCGAAGCCAAACAACTCGGCTAACCTCGGAGCTAAACAACAACTCGGCTAACTTCAAAACTAAACCCTCGTAGAACCTCACAGCTAGAACCTCCGCGGCAACCTTGAACCTTGGCAGCAAGAGCAGAACCATCGAGGTCGCCCAGAAGCCTCGCGGCAACCTCGAACCTTGGCCACAAGAACGTACTAAACCACTACGGGAAAGCTTAACGTCGCCGAGTGTAATTACTTCGCCGAGTGCTTTTTTTCGGGCACTCGGCGAAACGCCGTTTTGCCGAGTGTAACATAAAAAACACACGGCAAAAATAAAACACTCGGCGAAATACCGGTTTGCCGAGTGCCACCCAAAAAACACTCGGCAAACACCCAACAGGCACTCGGCAAACTTTGACACTCGGCAAAATTACGCCCACGTGACTTCCCCGTGCCGCCGGCGGCGCCCCTCCGTGACGGCCGTTAGTGTTTGCCGAGTGTCAACATAGGGCACTCGGCAAAGGCAATAGTTTGCCGAGTGCCTTGATGGGACACTCGGCAAACTCTACAGTTTGCCGAGTGTTAGGGGGTACACTCGGCAAACTATAGGGTTTGCCGAGTGTCTTTTCACACACTCGGCAAACATAATTTTTTTCCCCTCCTTCACCCTCCAAACTTTTTACACTCCACATGTATGGCATTTGGCACTGCATGGTAGAAGATGGACTATTTTTTGATCAAACTATAGGGTTTGCTATATTTAATCAATTAATTTCATTTAGAGTAATTTTTTGATTTAAGTCAAATTTGAACTGCAGGTGGTTGGAATAATGGAATAATATGAGTGAAAAAATCATATTCATGTTAGTGAGTCTAAATTGAGGTCTCACCCAGAAAACGAAAAGAAATTTCGAACATGTTGCTAAGAAACACGACTACGAACGTGTGGCCAAATGATTGTTTAATTCTCAAAAATACAAACGAAGTTTGAAAATCATGAGATTTTGCAAGATGCTTTGATTTCGTATGCAGAGGCCGTCGTAAAAAATTGATAAGGTTTCGCACAAGTTTTGACATATGATGTTTACAATTCGAAGCATCTCCGGAGAGGTTTCAGAGAAGTTCAAAGGATCCGGTAAGATTTTGAGATGAATCGATAAATGTAATTCTCATTGAGTCCAAATTTTTTTTATAGGCTATAGAGAACATAGATAGGTTCATGTCAAATTTTGGGAAATTTTCAGATCCGTTTGGTAATTTTTATTCATTAATTGGACGTATATGAATTTAATAGATATAAATTAAATATGAGCTATAAATCCATGAAATAATGGTACAATATTACTTAAAAAATGAAATACGCAATGTTTAGTGAATTGGACTAGGTTTACACAAAGTTTACGTCCTTTTAATTACTAAAAGTGGTGTTGTACATGCAATATAGGTAGGTGTTTGCCGAGTGTCACAAATAGGGCACTCGGCAAAGTCACAAATAGGGCACTCGGGTCCACGTCGCAGTGTCTCGCAGTGTTAGTACGAAATTCGGGGGAAAAAACACCCTTTGCCGAGTGCCCCGGATCTAGCACTCGGCAAAGGTTTTGGATAAGCTCCCATACCGGCTAAGCCCTCACGGCACACCCACAGATACACGCACGGCCCGTCCCGCAACCGCCCGCGCCGCCCGCCGGTGAGCCGCCTATGCACTTACGCCGATTCCATGTAACCACCCTACGCAGACATCAAGCAGGACGTAAACTTTGTGTAAACCCAGTCGAATTCAATAGGAATTGAGTATTTCATT
>NC_028454.1:18204753-18212059 GCF_000263155.2 Setaria italica
TGCGGGTCTTTACTTTGAAACTATACACACATGTATACGATTACACCTAGAGCAATTACGGTGCATAGGAACATGTTTACACTACCTCGGAACATACTTGCAAAAGGAATCAACAATAAAATTATCTAACTATCCAATTACTCCGTCCATTCCAAATTATCTAACATATTAGAGAATGCATGAATGGAAGAGAGGTGGAATCAACTCTTTATTGTGGTTGTGGTTGTGGTTGTTGGCCATCGTGCCAACTCTTTATTGTGATTGTGGTTGTCGGCCATCGTGCCGTTTCTTATGTTGCAGGTTTTGGAAACCTCCCCGTGCAGGGGAGATGCTGCCGAAATTTTGACTTAAACAATGCTTTGTTTCTTTTGTTGCAGGAGAGGCTTACAAGGACCGTCCTCGACTCGTCACTTTGCAGGATAGCAAGGTGAGGCATGCTACACCTCTATTTCCGTATAATGTTCGTATATCACGTAACCTAGTTAGGCGTCTCCCGTTCGAAAGAGATACGGTTGGAAATATGCAGATCTTTGCATATCTATAATCGTATCTGTTTCGAATTGTCCACGTTTTTTGGACAGCCCGATGATGTGTAGGTGGGTTTAGTATCCATGGTCTACTCCGCCCCAATGTACGTTCAGATTAAGATGCCAACGTAGACTGGTTAATGAACTTCTAATATGAGGTATACTTAAAAGCAAGGATCTGGCATACTCTGCCGTAGTTTTATATCGGGTCGGAGTAAGACCATGGATACTAAACCCACCTACACATCCTCGGGTGGGATTAGGACCTATCTTTACCTAGTAGACAATATAGGAGCGTGTATATGCCATGTGAATTTTGTATTACTTATTTAAATGGTAGAGGATGGAGGATCGTCAGTGGATGTACACGGGTCGCACTAGTCAGAATACGTTGACCAATGAATGGCTTGACAAGACGGATGCTTTCTTGGAACGGGCGTTTGCAAGTGTCAATGGAGCTCGATCGACTTGGTGTCCGTGCAGCAAATGTGGAAACATGCGTCGGCAAACCAAGCTGGAGATGGGCAAACATCTGGTGAAGAACGGATTTACGTCAGACTACACCAAGTGGATCTACCATGGTGAATCTGACCGTGGGAGAGAGGAGGTCTTGAGACAACGAATCGAGGAATTTGATGATGATGCCGGGGTGGGAGACATGTTAAATGACTTTCATGAAGCACACTTCGAAGAGGCACGTAGGGAGGAGGAGCCAGAGGCTACCGCTAAGGCTTATTACGAAATGTTGTCTGCGGCACAGCAACCCCTTCACGGCCATACCAAGGTTTCTCAGCTAGATGCCATTGCACGCCTAATGGCTGTGAAGTCTCAGTTTAGTTTGAGTCGAGACGCGTTTGATATTATGTTGACAGTTTTTGGAAGCCTGCTCCCGGTTGGTCACATCTTGCCAAAGAGCATGTATGAGGCACAGAAACTCCTTCGTGCACTTAAGATGCCATACGAGCATATACATGCTTGCCCGAAGGGATGCATCTTATTTAGGAAAGAGTATGCGGAAGCAAAATACTGTGTGAAGTGTGAATCGTCTAGATTTCTGGAGGTTGACTATGGTGAGGGTCAGAAAAAGCAGCTCGCAATTCCTGTGAAGGTTCTACGGTATCTTCCTTTCATACCGAGGATCCAACGGCTTTTCATGACTGAAGAATCCGCGAAACAGATGACATGGCACAAAAATGGCCGTCGCTATAATCCAGAGAAGCTGGTACACCCATCCGATGCTGAAGCTTGGAGAAGCTTTGATGCGATTTATCCTGCAAAAGCTCTAGAGGCCCGTAACGTACGCGTTGCGTTGGCAACTGATGGGTTCAATCCCTATGGAATGGCGGCCGCCCCGTACACCTGTTGGCCCATTTTCGTTATCCCACTGAATCTCCCACCCGGCGTCCTATTTCAACGACATAATATATTCTTGTCGTTGATAATTCCAGAGCATCCGGGAAATAATATGAGTGTGTATATGGAGCCTCTGATTGATGATTTGCTCCGTGCTTGGGAGGAAGGGGTATGGACCTATGACCGATCCACAAAGACAAACTTCAAGATGCATGTTTGGTACCAGTACTCACTGCATGACTTGCCGGCATATGGGATTTTCTCCGGATGGTGT
This sequence comes from Setaria italica, assembly GCF_000263155.2. Classification (NCBI taxonomy): domain Eukaryota; kingdom Viridiplantae; phylum Streptophyta; class Magnoliopsida; order Poales; family Poaceae; genus Setaria; species Setaria italica. The sequence continues at coordinate 18,206,908 of NC_028454.1, forward strand.
GTTCACGGGAAGTTCCCTTGCCCAGTATGTAAAGCATCTTTGAAGTTCATTTGGTTGTCGAAAGGGGGCAAATATTCATCGTTCGACAAACATCGACAATTCCTCCCTCCTGACCATCCATTTAGACGAGACATGAAGAACTTTACCAAAGATGTTGTAGTTACAGCCCCCGCACCGCCGATGATGACAGGGGCCGCAGTTCGTGCTCAGTTAGACGCTCTTGAGTTCAATAATGAAGAAGGTGGTTTTTTGGGATATGGCGAGCAACATGCTTGGACGCAGAAGTCGTGCATGTGGAAGCTTCCATATTTTGATGATCTCCTTGTTCCACATAACATTGATGTAATGCACACGGAAAAAAATATCGCCGAGGCAATTTTTGGTACAATAATGGACATTCCTGACAAGACGAAGGATAACGTTAAGGCTAGAGTGGATCAAGCGACATTGTGCAACAGACCACAGCTAAACATGGCGCCTCCAAGAGCTGGCAAGTCATGGAGGAAGCCTAAGGCCGATTTCGTTCTGACGAGGGCCCAAAGGAGGAAGGTTCTAGAATGGTTCCAAACATTAATGTTCCCTGATGGCTATGCAGCGAACTTGAAGAGGGGAGTGAATTTAGCAACTATGCGAATCAACGGGCTCAAGAGTCATGATTACCATATATGGCTTGAGCGCCTCCTTCCGGTGATGGTTCGAGGCTATGTCCCTGAGCATGTGTGGCAGGTGCTAGCGGAGTTGAGCAATTTCTTCTGCCGGCTTTGTGCGAAGGAGTTATCTCGTACCGTGGTTGCAGAAATGGAAACAATGGCGCCTGTGTTGCTTTGTAAGTTGGAGAAGATCTTTCCTCCAGGCTTCTTCAATCCAATGCAGCATATGATTCTACACCTCCTGTATGAAGCACGAATGGGGGGCCTGTGCAGGGTCGTTGGTGCTACTCAATTGAGAGATGTCAAAAGGTTCTTCGAACTAAATGTAAGAATAAGTGCAAAATTGAAGCATCCATTGCAGAGGCATACATTCTGGAGGAGGTGTCAAACTTCACATCGAAATACTACGCTGAGAACCTTCCTAGTGTGCATAATCCACCTCCTCGTTACAATGCTAGCGAAGATGAATTAAGCCTTAGCATTTTCCGAGGGCAACTCGGAAGTGCAAGTGGTGCGACCCGCAAGACCCTTAATCATGAAGAGTGGCGCTCTATCATGCTATATGTGTTGACCAACCTATCTGAAGTGGAGCCGTACATGATGTAAGTCATCGACAAACTTGTTTCGACGTATTAATGGTATCTCTTGCCTAAACGTATCTTTCTCGTTGGCATAGGCAATTTCATCATCAATTCTGGCGTAAATCAAGGCAACCGACCCCGCACGAAGCTGAGACTCTTCTTAAAGAGGGTGCGGGAAATGGAATGCCCGATTTCATTTCTTGGTTCAAACAGAAGGTAAAATTTCATTTCCGTGAACATTCTATATATGAGTGTATACGATTAATATAACGAACCGCCCTGTTCGTACTTGCAGGGCCGAACCGATGCGTCTATGAATGCCGAGTTGAGACAGGTTGCCGATGGCTGTGACTATAGGGTCAGGTCGTTTGCCGGTTATGACGTCAACGGATATAGGTTTCACACAACAAGGCACGAGCAGAGTCGGCCCAATCGAAGAACCACAAATACCGGAGTTTTCACGCCAGGCTCCGATGGAGTCGAGTACTACGGAAGAATTGAAGAAATATACGAACTCACTTTTCATGGGTGCAAACCTCTTAATCCAGTTATATTCAAATGCCATTGGTTTGATCCATCTGTCGTGAGACGGGCCCCTAACCTTGGGCTAGTCGAAATTCGACAGTCATCCAGGTTACCAGGAGACGATGTCTATATTGTGGCTCAACAGGCCACGCAAGTTTATTATTTGTCATACCCGTGCCAAACCGACAGCCGTCTTAAGGGTTGGGATGTTGTGTACAAGGTATCACCACACGGTAAACTACCTGTACCAAACAATGAAGATTACAATATAGACCCCGACACGTACGAAGGAGAGTTATTCCAAGAAGATGGGCTCGAAGGGAGTTTTGTGATAGATTTAACCGAAGCGATCGGAATGGAAGTAGACAACGAGAGGGTTGCTGCAGAAGACGGTGGAGACGAGGTTCAGAATGTGAAGGACTTAGAATTACTTCAACGATTATAGTTAGATAATGACAGTGATGACGACATTCCTTCTTCGGAGCACGAGCTTGACTATATCGACACGCGTGATAGTGATGATGAGACTTATGATCCAGCTAATCCCGATCATGATGATTATTTCTAATACATGTATGATTCGTAATAATTTAGCTATAATTACTTGTAATTTGCATATATTTCTAATTATGTTTTGTTTGCCTATGCTGACTCGTGTACTCTTTTTAATTGCAGGTCATTAAGCAATGGTGGGCGGTATCAGGAAGCTCACGTCGATTTGCGAGAGACTGACCGCGGCAGGGACTGGTTCAGGGTCAGGGTCACATTCAGGGAGTGGTCGAGGGAGGCGTCGAGGCAGGCCTCGACGTAGGGTTGAGGAGGAGGAGGAGGAGGAGGAGCAGGAGGTGGTCCAGAGGCCTCGAGGGAAAGGTAAAGCGGCGAGGCCCCCGTCGCCTGAACCTGAGGTGGAGGAGGAGGAGGAGGAGGAGGAGAAGGAGGTACCTTCCGCACACTCCTCTGGGGACGAGGAGGCGGAGGAGGAGGAGCAGCAGGAGCAGGAGGGGGACGGGGAGGCAGGGGATACCCAGGCCAAGATATGGTTGCGAGGTCCCTCATCCCTCCCGAAGCGGCCGATACCTGAGCATTTACGCCCGCTCATTAAACCGGTTGGGACCAAGTAAGTAACTTTAAATATTCTTAAAATTGTTCTTATGTTGTAAGTTACAAAAACTAATAATTCATATTAATTACTTGTGCAGGAGTTGGGTTAAGCTCAGCGGGGGTGACCACAACCGTAAGGCCAACGGGATCCTTGGCCTTTTGTGCAGGGTTCACTTCCCTGGCTTGGTGGTGTATGCCGGACAGCTGCAGCCGGCCTACACGTGGGACCACTACGTCGCCGCCCCCGACGTCCCTGATCGTCAACAGAGAAGATTCCCCAACATAGCGGAGCGGGTCAAGGCCGAGCTGTGGGTAAGTACTCCTCGTACTAAATTGCTCAATACATCAGCTACTTTCGACATTCTTGAAATAATAACTGTTTACGCGTGTATATGCAGGACTTCTATAGATGCCAGGAGGGGTTCGAGGCCAAGGCGAAGGCCGTCTGTGATGTAGCCGCCAAGAAGCTCGTGAGGGACATGCATTACGAGGCGCGCATCCAGGCCATCATAGAGTTCAACGCTCAATACAATCATACGAAGGTTAGAAAAGAGGAGGCAAGAACAATGAACCTGACTAAGGATCAATTCATGAGGGTAAGTAAAGAACGTTGATGCTTACTATTTATGATTAATTAGGCTCATTTTCTTTTTCATACGTCACACGCTTGATGATGTAGGTGCCTCCGTGGTGGTGTCGTGCGCATATGCCGTGCTGGGAGAGGATGGTCGACGTGTGGTTGGAGCCCGGGTGGTTGGAGACCCACCTTTCTTGCCGACAGCGGCGTTTGCAGATGCCGACTGCATCACACCATCAAGGCAGCCTAAGCCTTGATGAATATAGAGAAAAATGGGTACGCAACTTCAATTCTTTATTGTAACGTTCAGTTCTACGTAATTTTTAATGATTTTGTATTTTGCCGCAGTCGGCGTCACATGATGGCCGACCTTGCTCCCAGCTCAAGGCATGGGTCCTCTCCAAAAAGGGTAAGGCGACGGCCGATATAGATTTCAACCCAGACGACCCATCCGAGGCGTACAGCCACCCTAGCATATACAGCCGCGTCAGCGAGTATACAAAGATGGCTAGGGAGGTTCACGGGCCAGACTTCGATCCGAGCTCCGAGGACATTGATGGAGAAATCGTGATGAGGGTGGGAGGAGGCAAGAAGCATGGCCGATATTGGATTGGCGACGGCGTCATCGACACGGCCTCTACTCCCACTCTCTCCCAGATCCGAGCTAGGAGCACGGACTCGAGCCCGGCAGTACGCCCACGACCCACCGCTGCACAGTTCCAGATGGAGGCTCTACAGGTTCTTTCTCTTCCATTCATCGTTCGTTTGTTGTTGTACTTTAGCTTTGCATTATAACATTGCAATAAAATATTGTAGGCCCAGGTGGAAGAATCAAGGAAGAAACAAGAGGAGATGGCGGCGCAGATGGAGGAAATGCGGCGGAGGATGGAGGAGGAAAACCGGATTAGGATGGAGCAGATGTTCCAGTACATGCAGAACTTTGCTACGAGCATGGGACAGACTTTGCCTCCGCCACCGCCGATGATGTTCCCTCTGCCTCAGCCACCCACGACTACTCCTGTGAGTCACTTGACACATTGTGTTTAAGATTCAATAGTTTAAATTTGACAACTTTAGATGTTACCTCAGAATGTCCTATCCTATGTGCAGAATCAATCGGCGGCTTCGAATAATGAAGATCAAGATTTGTCGCAGTGGTCTCCTTGGCCTCCACGGAAGTAGACTTGATTGTGAACAATGTGGAAACTAAATTGTGAGAAGAACTTGGATTTATGGATTATTTCGTGCTTATGTTGAACTATGCCTGTGATGTTTATGAATTGTGCCTATGGTTGTGAATTATCCATGTGGTTGTTTATTATAAATGCCTGTGATATGTGTATTGTGAATTGAGAGGGGTCCGTTATACGTGGCAAAATGTCGAAAAAGGGGCGGTTCTGGACACTTTGCCGAGTGTTACACTCGGCAAAGAGGGGCCTTTGCCGAGTGTAACACTCGGCAAAGTGTCCAGAACCGCCCCTTTTTCGACATTTTGCCACGTATAACGGACCCCTCTCAATTCACAATACACATATCACAGGCATTTATAATAAACAACCACATGGATAATTCACAACATAGGCACAATTCATAAACATCACAGGCATAGTTCAACATAAGCACGAATAATCCATAAATCCAAGTTCTTCTCACAATTAGGTTCCACATTGTTCACAATCAAGTCTACTCCGTGGAGGCCAAGGAGACCACTGCGACAA
>NC_028454.1:18220486-18288591 GCF_000263155.2 Setaria italica
TACAGTTATTAATTCTTGGGTATTTGATACCGGATCGGTTGCTCATATTTGCAATTCGATGCAGGGAATGATAAGAAGTAGAAGCGTGGAAAGAGGAGAAGTTGATTTCCGCGTGGGCAATAATGCAAGAGTTGCTGCTTTGACCGTCGGGACAATGCAACTCCACCTCCCGTCAGGATTTATTATGGAGTTGAATAATTGTTATTTTGTTCCTAGTTTAAGTCGAAACATTTTATCTCCTTCATGTTTGATGAAGGATGGTTATTCATTTGCGAGTGAAAACAATGGTTGTGTGATCTCTAAGAATAATATGTTTATGGCTTTTGTACCCATTGTGAATGGATTGTTTGTTTTAAATCTTGATGGTTCACCTGTCTGTAATGTAAGTGCTAAAAGGCCTCGGCCTAATGATTTGAGTCCTACCTACTTGTGGCATTGTCGTTTGGGTCATATAAGTGATAAGCGCATGAAGAAGCTCCATTCTGATGGACTTCTAACTTCGTTTGATTTTGAATCATACGAGACATGTGAGGCTTGCTTGCTAGGCAAGATGACCAAGACGCCATTCACAGGATTTCCTGAGAGAGCAGTAGACTTGTTGGAACTCGTACATAGTGATGTATGCGGACCAATGAGCACGACGGCTAGAGGAGGATTCCAATACTTCATAACTTTCACTGATGATTTTAGTAGATACGGCTATGTCTACTTGATGAGGCACAAGTCTGAAACCTTTGAAAAGTTCAAGGAATTTCAGAATGAAGTTGAAAATCAGCGTGGCAAGAAAATTAAGGCCTTACGATCTGATCGTGGAGGCGAGTATTTGAGCCACGAGTTTAGCAATCATCTAAAGAGTTGCGGAATTGTTCCACAACTTACGCCGCCTGGAACACCTCAGAGAAATGGTGTGTCCGAGCGACGTAATCGAACTTTGTTAGACATGGTTCGATCAATGATGAGCCAGTCGGACCTACCGTTGTCATTTTGGGGATACGCTCTAGAAACAGCAGCTTTCACACTAAATAGGGTACCATCTAAATCCGTAGTTAAGACACCATATGAGATGTGGACTGGAAAGGTTCCTAGTTTGTCTTTTCTAAAGATTTGGGGATGTGAAGTGTTTGTCAAGCGACTTCAGTCGGACAAGATCACACCCAAGTCGGATAAGTGCATTTTCGTGGGATATCCAAAGGAAACTTTAGGATATTATTTCTACAACCGATCAGAAGGCAAAGTGTTTGTCGCTCGGAACGGGGTTTTCCTAGAGAAAGAGTTTCTCAAAGGAGAAAAGAGTGGAAAGACAGTGCATCTTGAAGAAGTTCAAGATGAGCCAATCGGGCAAGAATCAATGAGTGATGCTAACGTAGCAGAACAAGTTGAGATACCCATGGCAAGAGAAGCACCGCCACAACCACGAAGGTCGGCAAGGCTCCGCGAAATGCGGGAAATATTATTGTTGGACAATGATGAGCCTGCGACATATGCAGAAGCAATGATGGACCCAGACTCCGAAAAATGGCAGAGTGCCATGCAATCCGAAATAGAGTCCATGGGAGACAATCAAGTTTGGAACTTGGTTGACCCGCCTGATGGTGTTAAAGCCATAGAGTGCAAGTGGATCTATAAGAAGAAAAAGGACATGGATGGAAATGTTCACATCTATAAAGCACGACTTGTCGCAAAAGGTTTTCGACAAGTTCAAGGAGTTGACTACGACGAGACCTTCTCGCCCGTAGTGATGCTTAAGTCCATTCGGATTATTCTAGCTATAGCTGCATATTTCGATTATGAGATATGGCAGATGGATGTCAAGACAGCTTTCCTGAATGGAAACCTAGCTGAGGACGTGTATATGATACAGCCCGAGGGTTTTGTCGATCCGAAAAATGCTGGAAAGGTATGCAAGCTTCAGAGATCCATTTATGGATTGAAGCAAGCATCTAGGAGTTGGAACATTCGTTTTGATGAAGTGGTCAAAGGGTTTGACTTCACCAAGAACGAAGAAGAGTCTTGTGTTTACAAGAAGGTTAGTGGGAGCTCTGTAGTATTTCTAATCTTATATGTGGATGACATATTACTGATTGGAAATAACATTCCTATGCTTGAGTCCGTAAAGACTTCACTGAAAAATAGTTTTTCGATGAAGGACTTAGGGGAAGCGGCATATATTCTGGGTATTAAGATCTATAGAGATAGATCGAGAAGGCTTATAGGTTTAAGCCAAGATACTTACATTGACAAAGTGTTGAAGCGGTTCAGCATGGAAGAGGCAAAGAAAGGGTTCTTGCCTATGTCACATGGCATACATCTCAGCAAGACTCAGTGTCCTTCGACTGCTGATGAGCGGGATCGCATGAGTAGAGTGCCATATGCCTCGGCTATTGGATCTATCATGTATGCAATGATAAGTACTCGCCCAGATGTTTCATATGCGCTAAGTATGACAAGTAGACACCAATCTGATCCAGGTGAGAGTCACTGGACAGCGGTGAAAAACATTCTTAAGTACTTGAGAAGGACTAAAGATATGTTCCTCGTCTATGGAGGTCAGGAGGAGCTCGTTGTAACAGGTTACACCGATGCTAGTTTCCAAACCGACAGAGACGATTCAAAGTCACAATCAGGATTTGTGTTCTCGCTAAATGGTGGTGCTGTTAGTTGGAAGAGTTCCAAGCAGGAGACGGTGGCCGATTCTACGACAGAAGCCGAGTACATCGCGGCTTCGGAAGCCGCGAAGGAAGGTGTTTGGATAAGGAATTTCCTCATTGAGCTTGGTGTGTTCCCGAATGCGTCCAGCCCATTGAATCTCTACTGTGATAATAATGGGGCAATTGCGCAAGCAAAGGAGCCAAGGAACCACCAGAAGAACAAACACGTAATGCGGCGATTTCATCTCATTCGAGACTTCGTTAACCGGGGTGAGATCAAGATATGCAAAATACACACGGATCTGAACATTTCTGATCCGTTGACAAAACCACTCCCGCAGGCTAAGCATGATGCGCATGTAAGAGCTATGGGTATTAGGTACCTTCTAGATTGACTCTAGTGCAAGTGGGAGACTGTTGGAGGTATGCCCTAGAGGCAATCATAGAGATGATGATATTCCATTTGTATCCATGATTTGTATACTATGTTCATTGAATATCCATTAAAGGCTACTTGAATTGATTTGCAATTATGTGAATTGTATGTGAAACTCTTTACTTGTATGGTTATTCTAAAGTTGTCCCTAGTCGGAGTTCATGTGAGGACACACATGAATATTAGACTAGCACATGTATTAGTTGATGACTATGTTTCACAAGTCATGGACATGGAGATGTTGAACTAATAATGTGGACACATGTTGAGACATGTGTTAGGACTGACCCAATACGAGAAGTAGTTCTCTCTTTAAACAACATATACGCTTTGTCCTTAGACCTGAGATTGTCGCATGTATTCTAGATGTGGATTGATCTACTTAGGGGCTATCAAACGCTACGCCGTAACAGGGTAGTTATAAAGGTAGCTTTCGGGTTTGTCAAGAAGCATGCTATGAGACATGGTCAATCAAGATGGGATTTGCCCCTCTCTGATTGAGAGTGATATCTCTGGGCCCCTCGAGTGATCGGATCCGAAAATGCATGGCCATGCTACGTACGGTTAAGAGTTAACCTACAAAGGGATTCCGAATCACAGGATCGAGAAAGAGCGGTCGGCTTGAAGCTAGACCAAATATCGTGAGGCAAAGGGAATAGCATGTATATTATGTTGTGATGGTTCGTCTGATATGATCTTCGTATGCGTATAGGAGTTGGCACGTCTTGCTAGAGGCCGCTACCGACTATTGGGCCGAGTAGGAGTACTCGGGCCATGTCTATACGTATCCGAACCCATAGGGTCGCACACTTAAGGGGCTGGAAGCCCAATTCGGATCTGATCCGAGTTGGATTAGGTTTAGGAGTACTAATGGGCCTCGGATCCAGAGGCCCATCAGGAACCCCTATAAATAGAGGGGTGGGGGCGCCCTAGGGTTTCACACCTTTTGGCTGAACAGACTTGCCGCGCCTCCCACGCCCTCGCCTGTTGCAACTCGCGGATCTAGCAGTCCGGCTTGCGACGCTTCCTCCCTGCACGTGTGGATACCTTGGAGGTGTTGCGCCTGCAGCACTTGGACGAGCCATCGACGAGCCATCGACGAGCCGCCGACGAGCCACGATGAGCCGACGACGAGCCGCGGCACCGGAGGCGATCTTGCTGTGCACGTGGACGAGCTGCTGAGGAGCTGCTGGACGTGATCGACTACGTACGACTACGTTGATCGACTACGTACGACTACGTGATCGTCTTCACTGCACCGACGCATATCTACATCTTCCGCACCAGTAGTGCGTCGAGTGGTAATCCCGTGATCCTTATACGGCAGCTCTTCCTGGTTATACGCGGTAGAAAATTTTGTTTTGCGCTAGCGTAGCCTACCTCGTATCCCGACAGGTCGAAGACACGAAGTTACTTGGAGTGCACGTCAAGGCAACAAGACAGTCCAAATCTGCCCGGATATCATGGAACGCGTTTTGTAGACCGACTCGGATTACCTTCCATGTAACTACCAAGTAGATTAGATTCAAACCGACTTGTAACTCTTGATAGTCAGCCTATATAAGGCAGCCAAGTGCACCCTCTGAGGGTATCCCATCATTGAACAATCCCGAGCAATACAATCCAGTATACAGGATGTAGGGTACTACTCTCCGGAGGCCCGAACCTATCTAAAACCCTCATGTCCCCTTTGCGTTCTCGCGATCACCTTCGAGTTGTTGGTTTCGCAATTGCCCTCACCTACAAATCAACCACTTGGGTAACCTCCTGGTGCACTGCCGGGCTACTAAATCCGACAGTTGGTGCGCTAGAAAGGGGTGGTTGCGAGATCCTTTTGGTGATCTCGATGGCATCCCGTCCCGGCGTTGTTTTTCCTGAGAGCATGAAGAACTTCCTTGCCAACCTGGTTCAAATTCGTTCCGGGACCATGCCGACAGATTCCGATCCGGCCGCTTCTTCCGTCGACTCGGCGTCTTCCGCCAACTCGGTATCCAGCACCAGCTCAACTTTCATCGAATCCGTTGTGGTGGAACAAGTTCTCCACCCAAAGATCGTCATGCCGCTTGCCCAACAAATCGGCGAATTCTCTCTCTCCGAGAAGGTTCCAGATCTACTCGCTGGCGCCCACCCACCCATGCCCTCTGACCTGATTGCAGGGCTAGATCGCATGAGCAACACTATTGTTGAGTGCATTGATTTATCTGAGGAGGCGCTACGCTCAACAATGTCGGCATAGGGTCCGTCCCGCATCCCTTTTGGTCTACAGAACTCGGCTGCCGAGTACTCCGCTAAGCTTGACCAAGTTTTCCAGATCCAATCTGGGGACCCTCCCGAACCCGCCCAGTTTTCAGAATGTGGTGAATTCCAAGTGCCTCACATCGTCCTGACGCCAAATCCTTATGGAAGCGACGATGAGAGCAACTCCTCCATGCCTGATTGCGAAGCTTTCGTGGTCTCTACTGATGAACCACCCCGGGATGGCGAATCGGAATCTCAAGAAGAAGGCCGTAACGCCAGGAACTAGAATCGCGCATCACAGCACTGGTAGGAGCAGGCCAACGCCCAGCAGCAACCTGCTGCTAACACAGACGCAGCAGGCGACCAGCACCAACAGCCATGTGATGACCGCGACAACGGCGACCAAGCCGGTGCTCGGGACAGACGCAGGCATCCTGTGCGCGCCCACAATCTGCTAGCCGACCTTGAGCAGGCCGGCTACAATGTCTTTACTACACCCCAGGCCGACCTGGGGGCTGCCTTCTCCGGCCTAGAAAATATTCCAGAATCGTAACCAATCGGACAGATCCGAGCATGACTCCAAATCTCCAATGCCCAGATCGAGGAGAAGATGAACAACCGACCAGTATATTCTCGATCAACAAATACCCAACACTCTTGGAGCCGATCCGAGCATAGCAAATCCGACCACTGACGAGGCAACCGTGCGGGAGGTTAGCTGGAGCCAGTCCGTGAAGAAGTGGTGGACCAGAATGCCAACCCACCCGTCAACAAGAACGTCAACCCATCTGTCAACAATAACGCCAACAACAACCGACAACGGGGTAACAACGACAAGCGCAATCACGGCAGGAGAGGCAATGATGAGGACCGTGGCTGACAAGGACGGCAACGTGATCTTCGTGACGAGCCACGTGACCTCCGCCAGCACCGCAACATCTACCCCGACCTCAATAACCGCCACTATGAGCGTGAAGAGGCCAAGCTCTGCCGCTGTGCCGAGTACGACCGCGACTACGACGCTCCCGAACTCGACCACAATGCTAAACATGAGGACTGCTGTCACCAGGAAGATGAGATGCACTACCGCACCAACTACGATTACATGTACGACACCCCAGGGTTCCTCCTGTCCAGTACTACCTCGATGATAACTACAATGATGACACAACAATCGATGGCTTCGCCACCTACACTCCACGCCTCAGGGTTGTTGACTAGCCGACCACATTCAACCTGGCCATCAATGAGAAGTATGATGGTTGCTCCGACCCCACCATCTGGCTCAAGATGTATAGTACCGCAGTGAAAGCTGCCAACGGCACCTACGACCAGATGGCCGCCTGTATCCCAGTAGTGATGGGTCCTGCTCCGCTTTAGTGGTTGGAGAATCTCCCACCAAACAGCATCGACAGTTGGGGTTAGCTCGCTAGAGCTTTCACCCAAAACAACCAGGCTACTTACAACAGACCTGGCAACATAGAGAGACTTGGCCAAATCCGCTAGAGGATAGGCGAAACCGTCCGGGAGTACGCCAACTGCTTTTTTGAGAACCGCAACCGGCTGGCCGGTGTTGAGGACCAGGACATCATCATGTACTTATGTTCTGGCCTGATGAACCATACAATGTTCTTCAAGATGTACGAGGCTGCCCCCAAGATGGTCGGGTAGATGATGGCACTTGTCAATAAACAAACAGACATTGAGGAGGAGGCGAAAGTATAGTTCCAGAGCATCAAGCACCATCCAGCCGACAACTATGATCAGCCAATCCATGGTGAACCCCAAGCACGTCCGGAGTCCCGACTTCAAAAACGGGCCTCCGAGGTCTTTGTTGCTGAAGGCTACCGTGCTAGGTAGACCACCTTCCTCTGGGAAGATTTTGATGGAACCCTCAATACTCCATGCCCCTTCCACAAGGATGCACGTTAGACACTTTAAGATTGCACAGTCCTAAAGAAAGAGCTCGACGTCCTGGTGTAGTATAAACAGCCCCGCTGCACTGACTACCGTCGGGATGACAACAGGCGCAACTACCAACGCCATGATGATGGCAACAACAGCAACGACCGCCGCCACGACGACCGCTACAACGATGACAGCGACCGCTGTCGCGATGACCGTGTCGATCGCAACAACCGTGACAGCCGTAGGCATGACGAACGCGATAACCAAAACCAAGAGGAGCGCCGCAACCAGCCACATCAAGACGGCCAATGGCCCAATGCCGACCAGAATAGGGATTTCCAGCGATCGGAGAGCCAAGTCAACATCATCGTGGACGGCCGCAACGCTTTCTACAGCAACCGCTAGCAGAAGTTACACCAACGAGAGGTGCACTTCATCTCCATACAGTCAGTCGAGTATTTGCGCTGGTCAGAGCAATCTATAACCTTCTCCAGGCAAGATCACTGGGTCCACATCCTAGATCCCGGGTCCCACCCACTAGTGGTTTTCCCGTCCATAGACCGGGTGCTATTCCCCAAGGTGCTGATTGACGGTGGCAGCAGCCTCAATATCATCTTCACCGAGACGTTGAAGCGCATGGAATTCGACTTTAAGCGGCTCTAGCCCTATGAAGAGCGCTTCTACGGCATCGTACCTGGCAAAGGGTCCTAACCGATTGGCCGAGTTATTTTGCCAGTCACCTTTGGCACATAGGCCAACTACCGTACGGAGCACCTCACATTTCAGGTGGCAAACTTTAAGACTTCCTACCATGCCATCCTTGGTAGGTCTATGCTAGCGAGATTTATGGCAATTCCACACCACACCAACCTCATCCTCAAGATGCCGGCCCCAAACAGAGTCCTCTCCGTCCACGGTGATATGGAGACGTTGTACAGGTGCAACACCGAAGAAGTTCAGCTCGCAGAAGCCTTGGAGTTATCAACTAAGGACACCTCCATGGTAGTCGAGGCCTAGAAGATGAGCAAGGACCAGCTAACGATGGTCGAGATGGAGCCAACGTCCCCAACGCTGCAGCCTGACCCCAGGGTCAAGAAGATCTACCTCGACCTAGAAGACCCGGCCAAGATGGCCCTCGTAGGGGCCAACCTCTCAGAGAAATAGGAACTCACGCTCACCAGTTTCCTCCGGGAAAACTCAGACATATTCACGTGGAAGCCATCTGATATGCTCAGTGTCCCGAGGGAGCTGGCTGAGCACTCCTTTGACATGAGCAAGACTGCACGGCCGGTCAAGCAAAAACTTCGTTGCTTTGCCCAAGATTGCAAGGAGGCCATTAGGGTAGAATTAAATAAGCTCCTAGCTGCCGAATTCATCCGTGAATGTAAGCATCTCGACTGGTTAGCAAACCCAATTCTTATAAGAAAGAAAATCGGTGAATGGAGAATGTGCATTGATTACATCAATCTGAACAAGCACTGCCCTAAGGACCCCTTCCCTCTTCCGGACCAAGTCATAGACACTACAGCGGGGAGCATCCTGCTCTGTTTCCTCAACTGCTACTAGGGCTATCACTAGATTGCCCTTGCTCCTACCGACCAAGACAAGACAACGTTCATAACATCCTTCGGCATCTACTACTACAACACCATGACCTTTGGGTTGAAAAAAGCTGGCGCCACCTACCACAAGGCAATCCAAGGTTGCCTTGTGACATAGCTGCACAGGAACGTTGAGGCCTACATCAACGACGTAGTTGTGAAGACAAAGGATGAGGAAAGATTCATAGACAACCTTATGGAAACCTTCAACAGCCTTCGAGCTTATCGCTGGAAACTCAACCCCGACAAGTGTGTCTTCAGTATCCCGTCTGGAAAGATCCGGAGCTTCATGGTCAGCCAGCGAGGCATCGAAGCCAACCCTGTCAAGGTGGATGCGATCCGAAACATGGTGAAACCATCTAACAGGAAGGACATCATGAAACTTACTAGCATGATGGGAGCCCTTAGTCGCTTCATCAGCAAACTTGGAGAAAAAGGTCTGCCCTTCTTCAAGCTCCTCAAAAAGGCGAACAAATTCATGTGAGATGATGAGGTCAGCAAGGCACTCGAAGAGCTCAAGGCTTTCCTCACCACTCCTCCCGTCATGACGGCCTCAGCCAACCAAGAAACATTGTACCTCTACATCTCCACAACGATGCATATTGTCAGCACTGTGCTAGTTGTGGAGCGCTAGCAGCCCGGCCATGTTTACATGATGCAACAAGCGATGTATTATGTCAGCGAAGTCCTCAGCAACTCCAAGACCCGCTACACCAGGTTCACAAACTGCTCTACATAGTGCTGATATCATCAAGAAAGTTGCGCCATTACTTCTAGGTGCACAAGATCTGTGTAGTATCCTCATTCCCTATCGATGAAATCCTCCATAACAGGGACGTTAATGGCCGAGTTGTCAAGTGGTCCGTTGAGCTCGGCAAGTTTGACCTCAATTTCTGCCCGCGTCATGCGATCAAGTCACAGGTCCTGGCCAACTTTGTGGTCGAGTGGACGGAAATCCAGAAGCCGCCCTCCCTAGAGAGGCCAGAACACTAGACTATGTACTTTGACGGTGCCCTTAACCTTGAAGGAGCCGGCACGGGGGTCCTCTTCATATCCCCCAAAGGGGGGCAGCTCAAGTATGTGCTCCAAATACACTACAAAGCCACCAACAATGGCACCAAGTACGAAGCTCTCATCTGCGGCCTCTGCATCGTTGGTTCCCTGGGAATCAAACGCATCCTTGCTTATAGCAACTCAAAGGCTGTCATCGAGCAAGTTAACAAAAACTAGGACTGCACCAAGGAATCCATGGACACTTACTACGTGGAAATCCACAAACTTGAGGCCTACTTTGACGGTCTTGAGTTTCATCATATCCCCAGGGATCACAATGTTGCCGTCGACGTCCTGTCCAAACTCGGCTCCAAGCGTGCGTAGGTTCCGACCAGCGTATTCATACAAGATCTTCGAAAACCTTCTACCAAAATCCTGGACCCCGACCAAGTGTTGACGCTGGCGCTCAGGCTCTGGCCGACCCAAAACCCACTGACCTTATGATGATTGAGGTAGAAGAAGACTAGCGCTCCCCGTTCATAGCCTTGATAACCGATCAGATGGCGCCCGGCGCAGCGCAAAGTACATCGTCATCGACAAAGAACTCTACAGGAAGGCAGCATCCACAGGGATTTTGATGAAGTGCATTCTACGTAGTGAGAGTATTGAACTCCTGCATGAAATCCACTCAGGAACATGTGACAACCATGCCGCTTTGGGTACATTAGTCGGCAAAACCTTCCGCTCTGGTTTCTACTGGCCAACAGCAGTAGCCGACGCAAAGGAGCTCGTTCAACGATGCAAAGGGTGTTAGTTCTTCTCCAAGCAACAACACCTTTCGGCTCAGGCTCTGCGCACCATCCCACCATCCTAGCTTTTCGGATGCTGGTGGCTGGACATGGTCGGACCCTTCAAGACTGCTCTAGGAGGCTACACACACATCTTCGTGGCAGTTGACAAATTCACCAAGTGGATTAAGGTCAGCTGTTACTAGTATCGAGTCGGCTAAAGCCACTCAGTTCATGGAGGAAATAATGCACCGCTTTGGAGTGCCAAACAGGATCATAACCAACCATGACGCGCAATTCATAGGCTCCGAGTTTTAGGATTTCTGCTAAGACAATCTCATCGACGTTTACTACTCTTAAGTAGCGCACCCGCGCTGCAATGGTTAGGTCAAGTGAGCAAACGGGTCAAGCGAGGAAACAGGGTCATCCTCCAGTCCCTCAAGTCATGCATCTTCGATGACGCATCCAAGTTTGCCACCAAGTGGCTACGCGAGCTACCCCAAATCACCTATGGTCGATGAACGCAGAAGAGTCAGCCTACCGGCTACACCCCTTTCTTCGTGGTATATGGCTCAGAAGCCGTCCTGCCATCCAATGGCTTTTGGCACCCTACACATCCAGTACTACAAGGAAGATGAGGTAGAAAAAAGTTAACGGGTCGACATCAATAGCCTTGAAGAGCATCGTGTGGTGCCTCTCATCTAGCGTGCATGCCATGAGCAGCAGGTACGGTGTTACCACGACCGGAATGTCAGGGAACATTCCTTCAACGTTGGTTACTTAGTGCTTCGTCGAGTCTAGTTCACCAAGGACATGCACAAGTTGGCCGCCCCCTAGGAGGGCCCCTTCATCGTCAAAGAAGTCATCCAGCCAGGCACCTATCGACTCCAATGGGTAGATAGCTCCGACATCCCCAATCCATGGAACATCGAGCATCTACGGTGCTTCTACCCCTTGATCTAAAAAGCTATGTAGTATGTTTCCCCTTTATATTGAATAAATAAAATCTCTATTGTTCTTTTTGCGTATCTACTGCCTTTGTTCTCCTTTCCGAGCTGTCCCTAACACTCGGGGGCTATCCAACTAGTTCAACAGCCACCTCACCCACAAGCTCAGGGGCTTCCCCCCAGCACCGACCTCTAGGTCTCGCATCTCTCTCCTCCCTCTCTTGCTATACAACTAACTCGTGTGGTTGGCGTCCTAGCTAGAGAAGCCTAGAGAACCTTGCATTCACCCGTACTACAAGTTCGAGATCTGGTCTCAGCAGGACGCTGGTCAGGTGAGGCTAGGTGCTTAGCGGCTACAAGCTTCAGTTGCACGATGTCCTATCGTATACGCCAAGGGAGGGATGAAGCTCGTTTTTACCGCATATAATTAAGAACATTGCATTAAATGTTTCATCACACATTTTGATACATCCATAGAGTTTTGTTTCTACAGGTCCAAATCATTTAAAATGCTTAATGCTACATCATGACACTGCTCGACCACCTCCGAAATCAAGTCCTCTTCGAAGTCGTCTACGACTCTTGTCGCAACATGCTCCAAGGCTAGCTTCAGGAAATGCGACACCACGAGAGCAAAGGAGTTCTTGATGCATTCCACTGCAGTCTCCTTAAGCAGTGTCTTTAGCCGACCTAGTGCGGCCTTGAGACGGTCCAGCAATGGTGTTGGCGCGGCTGGGTCGGCGCTCGGTTGGACCATGTCCATCACATAGCCGGCCGCCTTCCGCAGCTCCTCCAGCTCTACCTGTAGCCCTGCAATTACATGTTGGTCATTCTGGAGATTACTTACAGCAGCTTCTAAGCAGTGCTCGGTTTCCTTGCGCGCGTTGACTTCATAAACCAGCTTCTGCGATACTGCGTACGCACGCTTGATCGTTGTGTCATGCTATTGCTGAAGGCATGCATTGGAGTCCTTGCACTCCTTGAGGTACCGCTGGAGTCTCTGCTCCCTTATTGCAGCATCTGCATACTCAAACAGGCTCACATCAGTACCAAGATTGCAAGCACAAGACCGACTAAAACAGGTCGGCACAACATACCCTTCATGTGCACGGCTACCACATCCTTCTCCAGGTTCTGCTGCAAAAGTTGGTCGGTGGCATCCTCTTTGGCGTTCTTGAGCTCAACCTCCAGGCACTCCGCCTTCAGGCGATAATGCTCGTCCCTCCGAGTGCCTTTCGCCCTCTTCCGCATATAGGCGGCCAGATTTTGTTTACACCTCAACAATCAAAGTCCTGTAAGGAAATTTGAATTAAAATGCAAGTCGGTTAGTATACTTACATGGATCATCCCACCGACGTCCAAGGAGAGCTTCTGCAAGTTGTACAGGTCTTCCTTATCCCGCGCCATGTCCTCCGCCAAATCCTGATCGGAGAAGTCCTCGGGGTCAGAAACTTCGTGAATCACATCTAGTGCAATCTCCTCGGTGGACCGCTCTGGTGGTGGGTCGTCCCTAAGTAGCTCCCTTTGCTTAGACTCGGCCCAAGCATCCTCCTCAGCCTTCTTCTCGACCTCGGGGTCGACCATGGAAGCATCTGCAATCTTGGAGCCGGCTTCATCCTGTTGAGGTGTCAGAGTTAGCACAACTCCCTGGTGCGGCCATCTTCACCAGCTCCGACCTCCGTAGGCGGGGCTGCTTCTCAGTGCGACCGCTGGTCACCTCGGTCTAGGCCAAGCAGCTGGTCAGCTGTGCACCACGGTCATTGAACAGCACGCCAGTCCTGCACCACCAGCACAACAAGCAAATTCACCCAAGCCAAACGGCAATCATAAACACGAACAGCATCAGTAGGCGGCACTTATATAGTGCTCTTCTTCTTTACCCGGTACTTTGGGAGCAATGGCGGAGGCGGCGCGATATCTTCGCTAGACCCATTGAGCACCTTCGCCTTCAGCGTCTCCTTGAGGTGCGCCGCGTCAACCGTGGTGGTCTCCTGGAGCTCTGACCTCTTCTTCTTCGCAGGAAGGTTCAGCGTGTCAGACTCCACTTCACTAACCGATCTAGTTGGGGCAGCTATGCTTGGCGCGGCCTTTTCCTTCTTCTTGCCGGCCATCTTCTTCCTCCTCCCACTCGGCTGAGGCACCTTGGGGACAGCCTGCTTGCGCATGGCCTGCCGGGTCCGCCGCCCAACAAGCTTAATGCCTTGATCCTGGCCGACCCCCTAATTCACACCCTCGTCCGACCTAAAGGAAGACTCCGAGTCCCACTGAAGGTCGGTGGGTGGCACAATGAGCTTGTCGGTCGGGTAGATCTTGGGTGGTCTCACCTCGGCCCCTCCAGGAAGTGGCACCGAGCAAAAGTATACAAATGGATCATCCTGGTCAATTCATTGCCTTACTCAGACACATCACAAGTATATATAATGCATGAATTCAATGCTGATGACAATCTTCTTGGATTGGTTGGCGGCCTCTTCAACGAGAAAGTTTTGGGGACGTCCCTGTTGCTAATCCTACCCTTGAAAAACTCGACCACCCTGTCAGCGACCTCTGAGGTGGGCACCTTGCGCCGGACCTCTCAGGTCGAATCATCTAGCCCCGAGTACTCATACGCCGGGTGCACTCAGTCCTTGATTGGTTGCGTCAGTCTTTGACAGAAGTTGAGGCTGATGGCCCCGGCCATCAGTCCCCGTGTTTTCAAGTCGGCTATCTTCACCAACAGCTCATTCACCTGGACCTGTTCTTCCAAGGTCGGCTGGTTCGACCACTCGGGCACTGCTACTGAACCAAACCCTGTGCGTGGAGGCAGCTCGGGGTGCTGATTGGCAATAACGAACGATTCACTGTGCCAACCTTTGTTGAACTCCTTCAACTGCAGATCAAAATACTCCTGCACCTTCGTGGGTTATAGCGAGAACCCACAACCCGACCTTGTTTCCCCTTACTGATTACGAGCTTCAAGTGATACAAGTAACATCACAGATCAAAATGAGGGGAATTCCAAGATATGCTTCACACAGATTGATGAAGACAGCAATATCCAAGATTGAGTTTGGATTCAAACATACCAGTTCAATCTTGTAGTAGTGGAGAAGGTCGCGGAAGAAGTCCCTGCACGGGATCCCAAATCCACGATCGAAGAACGGCGCAAAGACTATAGTCTCCGTCGTGTCCTCCAATGGGAACTCTTGGCCAATGGTGGGCTTCCACTCTAGTAGTGCTTGCGGCCCGAGGAGGCCACAGTCGATGAGGGTTTGGATGCGCTCCTATATCATCACAGACTTCATCCAAACGGACGATGGCTCCGGGGTGTTTGCTTGCGCCATTTCTTCGAGCTCAATGCCTTTAGATTTAAATCTAATAAGGACTAGGGTCTTGCTGCGTATACGACGGTGCGGTGGCTCAGGCGGCAGTGGTTTGGCATCTCGGGCAGCGGCGGCGGCGGAGTGCATGCGAGCGGAATGAGGATTGCGGCGGCACGGCCTAGGGCTTGCGAGCGCGGTGGCGAAGTGCTCAGTGGGCTCAAGGCGGTGGCCTTAAGAGTGTTCAACATAAGATTGAAACGGATCCGTGACCCCTCGCGCTTTTGAGGAGGATGACAGCGTAACTCATGGACGGAAATCATGAGCCTTCCGTTATTGCAGCGCAGTGTGCCGGGCAAAATCTACGGGATTTTCCATTAGCGCCGCGTGCGTGGGACGGAATTTGCAGGATCTTTGTTGCGCTTTTAGCGGCGTGCCACCGTGGCTCCGCCAGTCCTTGTCCTCAGGGGCTAGGCGCCTAATTTTGGTTGGTGTGCCTCCGTGGCTCCGCTAGTCCTCATCCTCAGGGGCTGGACGCCTAATTGTACTCGGCGTGCCTCCGTGGCTCCGCCAGTCCTTGTCCTCGGGGGCTGGACGCCTAATTTTGGTTGGTGTGCCTCCGTGGCTCCGCCAGTCCTCGTCCTCGGGGGCTGGGTGCCTACTTCTACTCTCCGCGCCTCTGTGGCACCGCCAGTCCTCATCCTCATGGGATGGGCGCCTAATTCTACTCGGCGCACCTCCACAGCTCTGCCAGTCCTCGACCTCGGGGGCTGGGCGACTAATTCTACACGGCGTGCCTCCACAGCTCTGCTAATCCTTGACCTTGGAGACTAGACACCCAGATTCAAGTCAGTATGCCTTTGTGGTCCTAAAAATCCCCAAAACTAGGTGAAGGGACACATTTTTATTCAGCTACAATCATACTCCCTGAAAGGATTACTGGCAATACATATTACAAGCAACTGTGAACAGCTATGAGATAGCTGGCATCCCAAGATAAAAAGCTACAACGTAGAAAAAGAAAAAAGCACAATACAAGAAAGCTGTGTGACACACTTCCCTAGCGGTGTCCTGGACAAAGTGCGGGGTTCACGATACAGCCTCGTCACAAGAATTCTTCTAGCATTGTTACCTCCCGACTTCACCGCAAAGACTGCGAAGGGAAGGAGCACACTAGTTTTCCACATGATAATTCTTCTGACATCAGGCTTCTGGATGAGCGCTACTCCTATCAAATACTACAAGCTTCAAGCCTACGAGTGCTATTATTTGGGCCATGACTCTCCGCGTTGTAAGTTGGTCTATTTATAGCCGGGCAGTTAGCTACCATCCAAAGTGCTACAGTGGACTCGTGAGGATGCACGACAAGGCTTTCCCATGCCGGTACGGCTCTACAATGTTCACGTGATGCTCGGGCTAATCCACAAGTACTGCTAGGAATCCTGAAGTCACTCAGTCGGTTCAGAACTCCCGTGAGCAAGCATTTTTGTCGCTTACCTATCATTTCATGAGTCCTTATCTTCAGAGATTCGGACATGTATTTTTGGTTGGTAGGCCTCCATGGTTGTGCCTATCCTTGTGCTCAGGCACTAGGATCTGCTTCTAGGGACAATTTCTTCTTCTTTGACAATTGAACTGATTATCCTAATCGCTTCAATGCTCGGGGCTATTCCTACGGAGTGCGTCTTGCGACACCCTCCTAACCTTCGCTTCGACCTACTGGATGCAAGCATCCACCAACTCGACACTTGTCTTCGCTTTGTGCATTGGCTCTGTGTTTGCTCGGATTTTCTTCTTTTTTTAGCACTGCGCAGCCTCTCCATCACTATGACGCCATCGTAGCTTCAGCCGATTTTATTTCAAGCTTTGCTGTGATGACCTCAAGTTCATGTTCGCTTACACATTACTCGAGGACTTAAGGAATATGGGTACCCCATAGATCCTACCGACCAAGATACTGGTCAGACCTGACAAGTGGGCCTACCCAACCAAGATGTGCGGCCTGAAGATACGAAGTTACTTGGAGTGCACGTCAAGGAAACAAGATAGTCCAAATCTGCCTGGATATTATGGAACACGTTTTTAGACTGACATAGATTACCTTCCATGTAACTACCAAGTAGATTAGATTCAAACTGAGTTGTAACTCTTGGTCGTCAACCGATATAAGGCGGCCAAGGGCACCCCTCGAGGGTATCCCATCACCGAACAATCCCGAGCAATACAATCCACGCATACAGGATGTAGGGTATTTCTCTCCGGAGGCCCAAACCTATCTAAAATCCTCGTGTCCCCTTTGTGTTCTCGCGATCACCTTCGAGTTCTTAGTTTCGCAATCGCCCTCACCTACAAATCAACCACTTAGCTAATCCCTAGTAGACTGTCGGACTACTAAATCCAACACATATAGTTGCTAATTAAGAGTAGACCCACATCACACATGTTAGAGGGTGCACAAAAGACAATAAATGAATGATCTTTTTGAAAAACAACATTTGTTCCACATGGAAAGCAATCAAACTTATGATTTCTTCCATACCTTGTACCATGTTAGCCTTCTACTGATGAGCTTCCAGTAAGTGAATGAAGACTCAAAGTCTCACCTCTCAGATCAACCTGCACAAGTACAGAGCTGTTTAGGTTCATATCTTAAACACATCAAACATAAGATTAAGGTTCATAACAATAACATAAATAACCTGATAGGTCCATTTCTGCCATGTAAATTCTCTTCTGCCCCATTCAGGCCATCCAGTGTCATGGGGCCTAGAATTCCTGCATTCCAAGGCTCAAAATGTTCTCCCACATTCTGCAGTGAAGGCTAACAGAAGGAATCTGAAGACACTCGTACATCTCACAATCAGTTGTTAAGAAAAACATGTCCACTAACCGGGAGGTCAACTGCTACACTTATTCATAAAGTAAAAGCCTAAAGAAAACAATACGTACATAAATATTGATACATGGCTGACTATTTTCTTCTTCTCCTTTCCAAACTTATGTACAAATAAATTCAAAGTAGTTAGCAAACTGAGTACATTTTTACCATACACTTTGAAGTCCAAACAGCCAAGACAATTGGAGGTTAAATTTCTTTTTTTTGTTTCAATTTACTTGAGCCTGACAACATGTAAGCAATTTTGTCCCAACACATCACTAATCCACCTGACAACATGTTAAGCAAATTTACCTGATCAGGATGTGAGAAATTTGCTACAATTTTACATGATCATGGTGGAGGATACCTAAGTCAGATAAATGAAAAGAATTTCCCCACATCCTCCCTGCTGTAACCAAATGATATCTATGTGAGCTCATATATGTAACCAAATTATCAACATTATTATTGTAATATAACTGGCTTCTGAACATAATTATTGTGATTAATAATTCAAAAGCTATGTATAATTGATAAATTGGAATTATGCATATACAGTCCTATTGAACTGGAATAAAGGCTCTAAAATTCATAGACAATTCCCAAGAATGGCCCAAATCTTTGATCACAGGTAATTTTTCTAGGTAAAAGCATGGAAAACTGAATCAACTGTGTTCAGCTAAAAACTTATGTGTGATTACAATGGACAACGTGATGTATGCATGCAGGCACAACATACCTCTCCGTCCTGATTAGATCTGCTTCCTTGCCTTAGACACGGATTCTTTTGCAAAGAGCTATCTGCATCTGATTGTAAAATATCTTGAGACACCTAAAATTCGCATAGCTCATATTAAAACAGGATTGAGATAAGATTAACATCAACAAACAGGCCAAAAATAGTAATGTTAATACCTTAAAACCAGTTATTTACCAAGCCTGAGAGATCCAATATTGATATCATACTGAGCTTTAAAGATCTGATATTTTGGAAAGCTTCAATCAAGAACCAGGACGAACTTCATCACCTACTGATTCCCCCATGAAACAAACTGCACACAATAAGAACAGTTCACTTGTGTTTCAATTTGCACAGTACAATCTAACACAAGAATTTATAGTTCCACCACAATTTAAGTTTTAATTGCGCAACAAATCCAACAGTTCACTTTTGTTTAAATTTGCATGATCAGCCATAACACAAAAGCAAGCGTTAGCATTATGGAAAGCAATATGGACATGTGGCAACCGGCAAAAGGTTTCCAACTTGCATGATAGTCGCACACCACCGTACAGATCATGTTTCAAAGAAAAATAAAAGAAATGGTGGGAAAAAAGAGGGGCAATAATTGACCTTTGGGCAAGATTTGTACTCTGATATACTCATTGCTTCATTGTTTCCGTTCACCATCCTCGAAAGAGGCTGTCAATCTTGATCACAGCAGTCCTGAACTGTTCAGCACAATAGAATACATTATTATCAGAAAAATGAATAATATCTTTTAAATGAGCTTTCATGTGCAGTAAGATGATACCAGTTCTGCAGGATGCAGTTGAACCAAGAAGTTTCACGAGTTTAGATATCAGAAAGCAATGACCTTAAAACAACCTCAAATACAGCTCCTGTGTAGGATACAAGGCCACGTACCACTGCTGCGTCAAAGCAAATCCAATTCGCATAACCGTATTGCTCTGCAATTGAGAAGAGTTTCCTCAAGTTAGCAACAGTTTCACACCCCCTCTAGAACATCTAGATGAATATATCAAGATTAAACAACAACCTTTGTCAAAAGGTCCATCAATGAAGACAAAAACAAACATGTAGTTTGCCGCTTTCTCCTCCTTGAACGCTGCGGCCATCTTATCCTCTGTCGCCACCACTACCGGTGAGGACCTAAACATAATATCAACATTACAAGAAAATAGCTAAATGCCAGCAGCCTATTTCAAATCAAGGAAAAAGAGAAACACCACCAACATACTTCATTAAGATGAATTGAACTGAGTTTTTTTTTACATGTTAATTTGGAAATTTATCAAGCAAGGTAACTCCGCTATGCCTGCTTTTATCAAGGATCTATAAAAAATATTTATAGTCTAGATTATTACACAAAGTTCTAAATTTCTCCAAAATAAAGTGCAAAGAAGAAGATGGAATCTCTCACCGATGATGACCATCTCCTACAGCAAGCTTTGGAGTGACTTGTCAATCTCAAAGATAACTACAAAGAAGAAAACCCTTCCCATCAATGCGAAATAAAATTTAGCTTATGAAATATTTTTCAAGTATTTAACAGAGAACACTGGGATAAAAAATTTCAAAACTGATATAGCAAAGTGTTGGCGCTAAAAATCGGCCGATGATCTTCAGCGTCGGACACACGACCCGGGCGAATCTGCTTAACTCCTGTTCGGGTTATCGCCCTGGTGCGGTTCGCGCGGCGTGCCAGACAATCTGACCTGTTGATTGACAAGGAAAGAAACGTATTAAATTTCAGGGGTTTCAATCGGCTAAAGTTCCGATCTGTCTTGAAAAGTGTATCAGCAAATCGGCCGATTTACTGTAAAGATGACCGGCTATAGAGCAGCCGATAATCACGTAGCGATTGTAAATAAATTACTAAGACAGACTAAACAACGCTACAGACGCAACACTTGAAATAGATCTAATTGGCTTTATGGTGAAAAATAGGAATAACGGTAATGAAGTTGACAGTTCAAATCTCAAGCTGGATAACTGGTGATAAAACTAGAACAATAGATAAAACCTATAATTTCTAGTAAATATCGATAACTGGTGAATAAATCTAAACAAAACGACAGCGATGCACCCAAAGTTAAAGCTTAGATATTACTCGATAAACGGAACTTACAAATCGCCCGGAGGTCGAGTCGATGCAGTCCTGCCAATCCGTACGAACTCGTGAAAGGAAAAGATGTATTGGCGAAGTCGCCGACTTGAAAGTAAAGTACGATGAAAAAGTAGATTGTTCGTATTGATTGATGTGTTGTTTTATAAATTTCTAGAGATCTGTTACAACTGATTTCCTAACCGACTAGGATCTATCTCTAATTTCAAACGATAACAATTATTTACAAACATAACTCGTATCGGAGTTGGTTATCATAGTCTGACAGGCCAATCTCTCTCTATCTTCTTTTCTAGCCCACCTTAAGCCCATATTGGCCCAACTGCCCCAACCTTCCAATCGGCCGAGCTTCATCAACTCCGTTCGCCAATCGGCCGATACACTGTAACACCAAACGGCCGATTCCCAACTGTAGTTTTTAATCCGCCACATCGGCCAATCTTTTCCTTCCCTGACGCCAATTCAAAACACGTGTCAAAATCTGACGTCAACACAAAGGTAAACAGGAGATAGAAAAATCAAATATAAATGGTATTGACTGCCTTCATCATGCAATTTTTTTGTACAGTACCATAAGAACTGTTAAATTCAGAATCTTAATTTCACAGAATATACTTTGATGCATCATACATAACTAACATCAGAAGGGGATGGTGATTAAAAAAAATTGACGATGACCCCTTGCGCCATATAGTTTTAAAGCCACATCTGTTGCCCACTGCCTGCAATAGAAAGAAAAAAATAACCTATCATTTCGATTTGCAAGTAGCACACAGAATCATACAGCTACTGAAAGAACACATAAACCATATGGAATTCCAGTCTCCAAAACAAGGACATTATTCCCAATCCGTTGTCAAATCTAAATTTTAAAATAAAAAGACATATTTACATCATGGGTTAAACAGGATACATAAGCAAGAAAACATTCTCAACTTTGTTTATTGCATGATAAAAACAAATGAATAAAATATTGAGAGGAACCTAATCCCAACCTGTGAGATAACAGTTTAGAAATTTGTTGGTTGCTAAACTGAATAGTGCTGCCAGTAGCAATACAATGTCAAGGGGATATAAATCCCCCGAAGTCTTCATCCACACGATGTAGTGCTGCCAGAAGTACTCAATTATTCTCATTTTTCGTCCTTTTAAATATATTCTATAAACAATATTAACAACACTACATCTACGAAAATATGAAGCATGCAGCCATTCCAATAGAACGATGAAAAATAGGAACGGACATTGAACCTATCGATCCACAGATTTCACCAACCGAGCAGAAGTATTGTATTCAACTAAATTAGTATGAGCACTCAGGCAGAAAGATTAGTAGCAGAGGATGCCCTTTGCCCGGCGAAGAGCGCCAAGGGATTAAGGGAAGTAGCAGAGGAGGAGACCGATGGGGGGTGGCATACCTTGGAGAGGCCAGGAGGGTGCGGAGCTCGGAGAAAGCGAAGAGGGCCGGGTAGGAGGCGGCCTCAAGCACCAGCGCAATGAGCTGCGGCGTCGATGAAAGCGAAGCCACCTGCGCCAAGAACTGCCCGATCAGCTCCTCCGCGGATGGGTCCACGTCCGCCGCATCACCCTCGTCCTTCGCGGGCGGTGGCAGTGGGCGGGAAGCTGGGAAGGGACGACAAGGTAGGGTCGTAGGGATGGGGCAGCGGCTACCAGGGCCGAGCCGCCACCGGCATCGAGATCGACCGCTTTTTTGTTTTTTTTTGCAAGAAAAGATTCTCACAAATATGTCCTTAGTGGAAACATTTCAAAATCTGGACCCTTAGCTTGGCGCCACCGTACACGTCTCGGCGAAAGAGGTTCTGGCGCCTAGGTCGTTGCGCAGCTGGTGATGTGAACGCTGACATGGCGGGGGCTTGGCACCAGGGTGAATGGCGCCGTATACCTTGGCGCCAAGCTTCGTATTTCAACCACCCGCCTCCTTCCTACCTGAGCCTTCCTCCTCTTCTTTCTCCTCCCTCTTAGGTTTTTTCTCTCCCCGCTTCACCCTACATCACGAATCGGCCTATTGGATCTTGGAAACTTTTATTTGATCCATGGATCTTCGAGAGCAAGGTATCGTAGCTCCCTCATAGTTTTTTTTCACGTCGATTTGGTATATATTAGTCAGATTTTTAAACTTAGGGTTTCATGCAACTGTAGGATGTCAAGGCGTGGAAAAGCTAGGAAACCATGGTAACCTCAACGCACATTGTTATGTTATGGGTTCATTGTTGTGGATCGAATGGGAAACTCTAGGTGTAGTTTTTAATGTTAATTGATTTTGGTTCTTACAACCAAAATGATTAAATTGTAGTTATGGCCGGATGACCGGAAATACCTTCGACCCATTGCCTCTGCCTAGTGGTGTTCCAGTACCCATGTGCTTTTGCGGCGATCCTTGCAAGGTAGTCAAGTCCAATATAGAGGACACGTATAGGCAAAGGTATTGGATGTGTTCCAATTTTGCGTTTGAGCCTACACTTCGTCAGCACCGCATTAATAAGATGGTGAGAAATTGATGTTGTCTAATAATTATTTTGTGTCGTATGACATCTTGCATGATTTTTTTATTTTCTAATAATTGCATTTATTGCAGACCCTTCCACCGCTCTATGATTTTGAGCAGTGGATCGACACTGAGATCAAGCCTGAAGATAAGGAGGAGATGCAGAAAATGTTTTAGTGGGAGGCAGAGAAGAAGGAGACAATGGAGAAGAGACGCAGAGAGGAGGCTGCAGAAAAGGAGCATAAGGAAGAGGATGAAAGGAGGCGTGTTGCTGCGAACAGGGAGGAGAGGGAGAAGAAGCTTGAGCATGCACGCCAAGCGAAAGCAGCGATTGAGGAGAATCCCGATGCCCTGAGGAAGGGAAAGTGGCCTCGTTGCACACAGTAGTCTCCATTACTTGCTAGTTTTATGGTTTATTCATGAACAATGTTATCTACTATTGGACTTTTCATTTGTGTTGTCATGTAATGCACTTTAAGTATGGGCGATGACAAAAATAAGTACCGACAGATGCTCATCACTGAATCAACACATGCTACCGAAATTTCAGCAGAATTTCCCTTGTGTTTTTATGCAATCCATACATGAAAGTGAGATGAACTTTAAACCTCAATACAACATGTTCAAACATACAAATATATGCCACATTCATAATGAAAGTCCATAAAGTCCATAATGAAAGTCCACAAAGTCCATAATGAAAGTCCACAATAGTACATATACACAATAGTTCATAATAAAAGTCCATATACACAATAGTTCATAATGAAAGTCTACAAAGTGCATGCTATTATAGAATAACATCTACCACAGAGCCTTACTACCTCCTAGTCTTATCCTTACCCTTGTGACCAAGAGCGTTGGTGCCTGGAATGTAAGGGGAAGGTGGACGGCGTCTCCTAGTGCCTACAAGCTTTGTAGGCTGAGTCAAGGGAGGGTCCTGGAGCTAAGACGGGCCAAGCTCCTCGTGCCTTTCGTCGTCCTCGTCGTCCTCATCCTCGTACGCAATGCCTTTGGCCTGTGTAGCTGCTTGGCTAGATGAACCTATGCCTCCTCTGCCTTGGGAAGGAACATGCACGTCCCGCGTCGTGGCTATCCTGCAACCACAACGAGCAGCCGCACGGCGTAGCCGACGTGACAGTCTCTGTTGTACAAGAATAGGTTAAGTGAAAGAATTTAACGTATTAATAATATATTTGAAAGAATATTTAGAATCTTATGTCTAGGAAGCTACACGTCTTGTCATCCTTGACTCAGACGAAACTGCTCAATGTGTTCAATTGAGGTTTTGAGGGTATAGCCCTGCAAAAAAGTAAATGTAGCATCACTAAATCACTAAGTCACTATCTACCTAAATCACTAAGTCACTATCTACCTAAGTCACTAAGTCACTAAATCTAACTAAGTCACTAAATCACTAAGTTAACTAATCACTAAGTCACTTAACATAGAAAAATAAGGCAATTGACTTACCACTCTGTACAAGATTGGTCCTACCTCCACTTGCCTTCCTACACGAGTACTTTGGTCGTACGCTGTGTCTTCATTGTCGGAGGACTCGATGTCATCGTAGTCATCTTGTGTCCATTGTACCCTCAGCCTGCAACGTGTCACACCTTGGTACTAAGCTTAGTATCGCTTGTACTCACTGTTTGTGTGCGGCTCGTTATTCTCATCCATATTATCATGGAACTCCTCCCATTGCTCAATGTAAGGTTGGTGGTATACGTGCCACTCAAAAACCTTCCTGTTCTTCTTACGATCCAACCTGCAAGATGTTATAACTTGCCCATAGTCCTATAACCTGTGCTAATGTAATGGACCATCACGAGATAATTGAAATAGCAAAACACTTACTTGTGTAACTCTACGCCAGCCGAGAATAGAGCCATTGGCCAAATCTGTCTCATGCCAAATTGGCGTGCAACTCGATCAGGCAGGTGGAACTCGATGGCATAGAAACATATAAGAGGGCACCTCATCCTGTATAAGTCGTCATCGCTCAAACACATGGTGCTCAAAGAAAAAGTAAGTGCCCCCTCTCCTACGTACGACTCCCACGACACCTGCAACAGTCCAAACAAGATGATAGATGATATACTAAACCAATTGAAATCAGCATGGGAAATAAAATTTACTTACACTAGACGTTGTGAGCATGTCTAACTCATTCGTGAAATCACAGTACGCCCGCTCCAACCTCGTGTGTGGAACCCTAACCTGGTCCCAAAGGTACGCCCACGTAGGCTGCTGTCTCGGAGGTTGACTTGGGAACCACTCACGGCGGGACAGCCAACTGGTAGACACGCCCACATCGACAATTGCAGCAAGTACATGCATCCACCAAGTGATGCTAAGGACGAAGACCGACGACAAGCCTCACACAGCTGCCGGTAGAGAAAACCCAACACTGCAGAGCCCCAGCTGTACTGACCCACCTAGTGCCAGTCGGTGAGGTAATGGATCCACATCCACGATGCAATGTCACCCGTGGCATCGGGGAAGAGAACGCAGGCAAAGAGGTGCAGGATCCATGCCCTACAGTAGTTCCCAACTGTCTACTCATCTGCATCCTCGGGGCACTATGCAAACTGTTGCTAGAGCCACAAGATTAGAATACCAAAAGTGCGAGCACCTTGCTCATCAACCTCACACCCAAGGAAGGCAGCTACTCATTCTCTTCAACCATCTGACCTGCACGGCCCAGTCATTGCGTCATCGCGAATCATCAGACCTCAACTGTCTGCTCATCTGCATCCTTGGGGCACTGTGCAAATTGTTGCCGGAGCCATAAGATTAGAACACCAGAAGTGCGAGCATCTTGCTCGTCAACCTCACGCCCAAGGAAGGCCACTACTCGTTCTCTCCAACCATCTGACCTGCACGGCCCAGTCATTGCGTCGCCGCGAATCGTCAGACCTAGCATCTTCTGACAATCCTCGAGCATAATTGTCATCTCTCCGAAAGGCAAGTGAAAGGTATGAGTCTCAGGCCGCCACTTACATTTTAGACAAAGGAAGATTCATGTCAAATAGGCTAGGGCATGAACAATTGTCTATGAATGGACGCAATGATTGAAGATAGTACCTGTCAACCTGTAGGGATACGAGGTAGGCTACACTAGCGCAAATAAAAATTTCTACCACGTAAAACCAGGAAGAACTGCCGTATAAGGATCACGGGATTACCACTCGATGCACTACTGGTGCGGAAGATGTAGATTTGCGTCGATGCAATGAAGACGATCAACGTAGTCGTACGTAGTTGATCACGTCAACGTCCAGTAGCTCCTCAGCAGCTCGTCCATGTGCAGCAAGATCGTCCTCGTGACGCGGCTCATCGTCGGCTCGTCGTGGCTCGTCCTCGGCTCGTCGTGGCTCGTCGGCGGCTTGTCCAAGTGCTGCAGGCGCAACACCTCCAAGGTATCCACATGTGCAGGGAGGAAGCGTCGCAAGCTGGACTGCTAGATCCGTGAGTTGCAACAGGCAAGGGCGTGGGAGGCGCGGCAGATGTGTTTCGCCAAAAAGGTGTAAACCCTAGGGCGCCCCCACCCCTCTATTTATAGAGGTTCCCAACGGGCCTCTGGGTCCGAGGCCCATTAGTACTTCTAAACCTAATCCAACTCGGATCAGATCCAAATTGGGCTTCCAGCCCCTTAAGTGTGTGACCCTATGGGTTCGGATATGTATAGACATGGCCCGAGTACTCCTACTCGGCCCAATAGTCGGTAGCGGCCTCTAGCAAGACGTGCCAACTCCTATACGCACACGAAGATCATATTAGACGAACCATCACAACATAATATACATGCTATTCCCTTTGCCTCACGATATTTGGTCTAGCTTCAAGCCGACCGCTGTTTCTCGATCCTGTGATTCAGAATCCCTTTGTAGGTTAACTCTTAACCGTACGTAGCATGGCCATGCATTTTCGGATCCGATCACTCGAGGGGCCCAGAGATATCACTCTCAATCAGAGAGGGGCAAATCCCATCTTGATTGACCATGTCTCATAGCATTCTTCTTGACAAACCCAAAAGCTACCTTTATAACTACCCTATTACGGCGTAGCGTTTGATAGCCCCTAAGTAGGTCGATCCACATCTAGAATACATGCGACAATCTCAGGTCTAAGGACAAAGCGTATATGTTGTTTAAAGAGAGAACTACTTCTCGTATTGGGTCAGTCCATTCTTCAATGAAGCTAGGTACTGCTTGCAGTTTCTCTTCCAGTGACCAAGTTCATGACAGTAAAAGCACTCTTTGTCTGGAGCAGGTCCAGGTCCAGCTTTAACCTTGGGCGTTGGGTTTGGCTTGGACGTTCCAGCCTTGCCCTTCTTCTTCCAAGAATTGCCCTTCTTCTTAAAGCTAGGCTTGTTCTGTATAGCATCACATGGCTGGTACTAGCGCTTTTCTTGATGTCAGCCTCTGTTATTTTAAGCATGCCTCACAACTCATTCAGACCCTTCTCCGTCCCATGCATATGGTAGTTCAAGATGAAGTTCCCATAGCTAGGCGGAAGAGATGAAAGAATGAAATCAGTGGCCAACTCTTGGCCCAGTGGGAAGCCCAGCTTCTCCAACCGTTGAGTGTAACCAACCATCTTGATTATGTGTGGTCCTACTGCTGCGCCTTCTGCTAGCTTGCTCTCCACAAAAGCCTTTGACACATTGAACCTTTCAGTCCTGGCTTGTGTTTGGAACATGTCTCTAAGCACCACGATCATATCGTGCGCCTCATGGTTTGTTTCGAACTGCATCTGCAGCTTGGGTTCCATGCAAGCAAGCATAAGGCAGCTTACTTCAATGTTAGCATCACATGCTTTCTTGTAAGCATTCTTAGCAGCAGCGGGTGCATCATCAGCAGGTTCTTCTGGTAGTGGGTTGTCTAGAACATCTTCCTTTTTCTCAGCCCTGAGAACAATTCTCAGGTTACGGATCCAATCCGAGTAATTTGTTCCATTCAACTTGTCCTTCTCAAGGACCGAACGCAAAGCAAACGGTGTAGTGCTGCTAGGTGCCATTTAATCTACAATGAAAGTAATGCAAAATACACTAAGACAAACGTATCCATGATAGAGCAAATCACATTAAACTATTTTAACAGAATCTACTCCCACTAAAATCAATATCCCTCTATTGAAACTTAGTGATTCAGGATCCACAACTAACAAGTCTACTAGTGAGCTTTAGCATCACCGCTAGCAAACAAGGTAGATCGGTAAGCAACTTTTGCTAATCATATCACATATGACTCCTGTTGTTGGGTGACATCTCAATGTCTCGGCGCCCAACCTTTATGCCCCAAGGTCCTTAACCGTTAAGATAACCTTGTTAAGCAAACCAACCCTTATGTGTGTAAGTGTCCGACACAAACCCGTCTAGTCAAGGAAAACTAGTGGCACCCTAATTTTATAGACCCACCACTAATTGTACAAGACATGGGACGGTGCAAGTTTTAGTTGGGAGGGCATACTAACTTAAACTTTGTGAGGGATCGTTCTACTTCTAACATCACAGCATGCAGAAAGTAAAACATAAACAGAATAGCATTCACACAGTTGTGACACAGTATGACCCGTTTTCATATGGTGATCTCCATCTCCATAGAACCTGTTCACCATGGTGATCTCCATCTCCATGTTCCATGTGCGCCATCCTCCTGGTGATGAGTCCTCCAAGAACTAGAACATGCTATTATGCCCAATAGCTAGTAAAGAAGCTAGTAATGAAGATTACATAGTTGCTTGGATCATCACAGATTGGTACGCAGACCATTAAATACAATAAAGTGACAACACATATGGCTCCTGCCGTGTTGCCGTACGTGCGACACGCAGGTCACGAATGAGTTACACACATGCATCACATACACAAAGGGCCATACTGATCACAAGGTACATACATCCTGCAAAACAGAGTTAAGCGTCCTAACGTTCCAAACTTCGGAGGCCCGAAACTCCATCTTCCAAGCCGAATTTGGGAAATCTAATTTCGCCGAAAATAGCGAAGCATTGAATTTCATGTGTAACTTTTTCTATAGATCAATTTTCATATAAAATTCGCCCCGATCCGAGATCGTACCGAAAAGTTACGGCTGATTTACCGAAGCATACGCATACGGCAAAAATCCCGACCCCGGTAGTAGATCTCATCTACTATTGCACATCTAATGCGCCTGGCGTATGACCCTGGATTTCGATTCGACCAATCATATTGATCTTCGCTCACTGCAACTGGATTTACGTGTATCACTTAACTCCGATGGCAGAAACCGACCAGTAGGAGTATGTCGTTACACTACCATTGCAGCAAGGGCACGAAACTAGGACATAGATGAAACGGAAAACTCGCATATCTCCATATGCACACATGCCGAATCCAAAACTAAGCAGCTACGGCTCTTGATACCACTGTTGGGATACGAGGTAGGCTACACTAGCGCAAATCAAAATTTCTACCGTGTAAAACCAGGAAGAACTATCGTATAAGGATCCCGGGATTACCACTCGACGCACTACTGGTGCGGAAGATGTAGATTTGCGTCGATGCAATGAAGATGATCAATGTAGTCGTACGTAGTCGATCATGTCAACGTCCAGTAGCTCCTCAGCAGCTCGTCCACGTGCAGCAAGATCGTCCTCGTGACGCGGCTCGTCGTCGGCTCGTCGTGGCTCGTCGGTGGCTTGTCCAAGTGCTGCAGGCGCAACACCTCCAAGGTATCCACACGTGCAGGGAGGAAGCGTCGCAAGCCGGACTGCTAGATCCGCGAGTTGCAACAGGCAAGGGCGTGGGAGGCGCGGCAGATGTGTTTCGCTAAAAAGGTGTAAACCCTAGGGCGCCCCCACCCCTCTATTTATAGAGGTTCCCAACGGGCCTCTGGGTCCGAGGCCCATTAGTACTTCTAAACCTAATCCAACTCGGATCAGATCCGAATTGGGCTTCCAGCCCCTTAAGTGTGTGACCCTATGGGTTCGGATATGTATAGACATGGCCCGAGTACTCCTACTTGGCCCAAAAGTCGGTAGCGGCCTTTAGCAAGACGTGCCAACTCCTATACGCACACGAAGATCATATCAGACGAACCATCACAACATAATATACATGCTATTCCCTTTGCCTCACGATATTTGGTCTAGCTTCAAGCCGACCGCTCTTTCTCGATCCTGTGATTCAGAATCCCTTTGTAGGTTAACTCTTAACCGTACGTAGCATGGCCATGCATTTTCGGATCCGATCACTCGAGGGGCCCAGAGATATCACTCTCAATCAGAGAGGGGTAAATCCCATCTTGATTGACCATGTCTCATAGCATGCTTCTTGACAAACCCGAAAGCTACCTTTATAACTACCCTGTTACGGCGTAGCGTTTGATAGCCCCTAAGTAGGTCGATCCACATCTAGAATACATGCGACAATCTCAGGTCTAAGGACAAAGCGTATATGTTGTTTAAAGAGAGAACTACTTCTCATGTTGGGTCAGTCCTAGCACATGTCTCCACATGTGTCCACTTTATTAGTTCAACATCTCCATGTCCATGACTTGTGAAACATAGTCATCAACTAATACATGTGCTAGTCTAATATTCATGTGTGTCCTCACATGAACTCCGACTAGGGACAACTTTAGAATAACCATACAAGTAAAGAGTTTCACATACAATTCACATAATTGCAAATAAATTCAAGTAGCCTTTAATGGATATTCAATGAACACAATATATAAATCATGGATACAAATGGAATATCATCATCTCTATGATTGCCTCTAGGGCATACCTCCAACACAACCAACGTTGTTATGGCCGCTGAGTTGAACTTGGGCAACCCACGACGAACCTAAAATGAGATGACATCTAGGCCAGCAACCTGCAACAAAGGAGTGTACCGGTCATCGTACCGCATGTCCAAGAACCCATCGTGGATTCTAGAACGGAGGAGTGGAAGGTCCTACATGCAATGAAACACAGTCTTCCGTTATTTCAAGAATAACACATGTACGCTCACAAAAATTCGATCAACACGTACACATTATTACCTACCCCCCGCTACGAGACATCCTCGATGGGTCTGGTTGTACACCAGGTCAAGCAGGTGGAATTGCATCATCCTACAAAAAATCAATGAAATATAAATTAAGTATGCAAGGAAACATAAACTTAGAAATGTACAAATAATTGACACAATTGCAAGCATAAATTGAGACATGCATAATTAATTGAATGAATACGACATATATGAAATAATGAAAAGAACCACTAGTCGCACTTCACTAATCTGTCAATGGCAAGTGCATGAATTGTGGCCTAGTCTACCACACTTGCTGCACTCGTTCTGCTTGGGGTCAGTAAGAAATGGGGTTTCTCTACCACGCCTCGTTCTTCCGGGTATCTGATCCATAACCATCTTGTGCCTCGTCCTCTTCCTTGATCCACGGTTGTTCCAACGGTAAGCTAGATCCGCAATGTACTTTGGCCCATCATATGGAGGCCACTCTCTAGGGTCCCGGAAAGGCACGAAGCGGGGCCTCCATGTGTGCACAAGCGTGTCTACACTGAACTCATGAGGTATCATGCTCTCGATATCAAAGTTGCGATGCGTAGCTGCTGCCACCAAATGAGAACATAGAAAGTGGTATTGCCTTGGTTTACCACAAGTGCATGTGAAATCTCGGAGGACTACCACATGCATCCTCGACTCTCAGACCTCGTCGTCAGACGTTGTGCTGCCCCTCTGCTCGCTCTGATAAGTCCCTGTGCCGAGGTCAAAACATATAACCTCATGTGTGGCTGCCCTTTCTTTTGCCTTGTCTAGGTGTTCCTTTGGTTTCGGAGGTCATTTCTCTCCAGCACTCCGTAACTTCAATGCATAGGCGTGTCTATTGTTGAACCAAGCAACAAGTTTGTAGAAGGTGAATTGAACGATTGCGTTCACGGGCATAGCACGTATCCCTTATAACAGCTTATTGAATGACTCTGCTGCTACACTAAAACTCGTACCTCCATCCACCGGCATCGTGAGATCTTGTCCATTTCTCCAAATCCCTCATCAAATTTGTGAGCCATTGTCTACCTTCTGCATTTGTTTTGGTCCTGACCTGCTCCAACTTACGCTAAAAGTACCTATCCTCAAGCTGCCAAGCAGCATCCTAGAACAGCTCAAAGTTATCCTTCACACCATCCTTCCGGAGTAGATTTTCGGCAAGGTGCCAAGTACACCAACGATGGTGCAAAGGTGCATACCCCTCTATCCGCTCTCGTACAGCATTAATTATGCCCTGGTGCCTATCAAATATGATACCAACCTCTCTGCCAGACCCAACCACATGTAACCGGACTAGCCTCAAGAACCATCCCCAATTTCCATTGTTCTCCCTTTCAACCAATGCAAATGCCAAAGGAACCAAGTTGTTGTTCGCATCATAGGATATGGCTATAAGAAGTCTGCCCCTGTATTTGCCAATCAAGAATGTACCATCAATGGAGAAGACGGGATGACAATGCCTAAAGGTCTCGACACACTGAGGGAAGCACCAGAAAGCACGGAAGAATATCTGTCTCTCGTCCTTCCATTCATTTGGTTTTAGGATGTACTAATAATGCATACATGGATTCACCACTTTGATTGCATTGAAAAGTACCAGCAGCTGCTCATACCTAGCCTCCCAGTCCCCATATATCATCTTCCACGCTCACTGCTTAGCCCTCCAAGCTTTACCAAAGCTTATCACATAACCTCCATACAACTCCTCAACGGTCTTGATAATTATCCTAACCTTCATATTGGGTTCTAACTGCAATATCCTCATCAACCGCTTGGCAATGAGGGTTGATGTCAACTGTCGATGCTTGATTCTAAGCTCATGGTCAGCACCATTGTGTGGCCCCCCAACTTTTGTGATTTTTCACTTCCTGGTAACCTTTTGTTTGCTTGCAAAAACCCTCCATGGGCAGCTCTCCTTCTCACACACAACTGTGTAACGGTGCTCCGCATATGAATGCAAGACCTTGTAAGGTCTCTTTCGTATCACTGCAAATGCCTGCAACCACCTCTTCAATGCAGGGAGGTCCTTGAATACCCTACCCTTCTCAATTACCATGCTCGGGCCAGCTGATAGAGTCGGAGTGCCCGATCTTTCAGTGAGTGGAGATAAATTCGACTTGGTGGAAGTAGACCCTCACGATCCGACTACGACGAGCGAACCCGAAGCACCAATGCAATCGCTGAACCAACTTCCTGTGGTTACCAACCTTGCTAGCGCAAGATCATCCTAATCACGAAGATCAATTCCTGTCCGCAATCGAAGAACGAACAAGAAAAAGAGGCGAGCAATCTAAATATCACTCGAAGGTGGAGTTCTGAATCACACAAGGACAGCGTGTATTTGCGCGTGTTTGAGAGTAGCTAAAGCTAGATGTAAAACAAAACTCAAGTCGTAAACAAAAGGGACTCCGACTAAATAAAGGGGGCGCAGCCCCTGGAGTCCGGAGGGGTCGCGCGCGCCCAACCCTAGGCGCCCCACCTGGTCTGCCCTGTTGGGCCATCTTCTTATTCCGCTGGGCCTTCGTTCCTTAACACCATGATGAAGTTTAATTCTCTCGCACGGGCCCGAGTGATTGGCCCAACTGGATGATCAACTGTAGGCGCCTGAGGTGGAGGAGCAACTGGAGGCGCCTGAGGTGCTGCTGGTGTAGATGTACTCGTGGTGTCCTCATCACCAGCCTCAGGAGCTTCTAGGAGCTCATCATCACGTCCTTCTGCACACACCTGATCAGAATGAGCAAGATCACTCAACTCGTGAACTTTTGGATCACAGCGGTTGGGAAAGATATGCCTGAACATCTCAACATCACTCTATGTCATCTCTCCAACAGGGCGATCATTATCAGATTCAAGATCCATTCCCATCTCATATGCATCCGAATCATTCATAATTTTAACACTATTGGCACCACGGAATCCATCTCTACAGTGCACTTGCGCAGCAACTGGGGGCACATCCACATTGTCAGGAATGTCTCCTGCAACATAAGTAGAAATATGAGGAAAGAAGAAAAAAATGGATGTAATGAAGGGGGTTAGCTCCCAACAAGCATGCGGATAAGACACTTACTCGGATGATTCTGTGTCAACGGGATCTCATGAGGAGGATCTGCCACAACATCAAGAGTCTGACAATCATCTCCAACTACCTCATTGGGGGTAGATTCAGCATCGAGAACCGTAGGTGCAACCTCTACATCCATAACAGGTTCCGAGACAGGAGGGTCGAAGTGTGCATGCTGACCCATTGGTGGGGAAAACCAACAAGGGATGGGATCAACTGACACCCGACGCACAACCACGTCCAAACTTTGGAAGTGGCACTTCATAACTGATCTCACATACTTCTCCCACTGTTCTGCACACCGAATTGGGATCATCTTCGTTATGAGGTTGGGAGGGGTACCTAGGTGAAGTACGATGCTGTCATCTCCATGGCAATGTAGCTCCTCCCAAGCCCTTCTAACCAACTCACTGAATGAAGGCTTCTCATCGAATAACACAGCCACGCTTTGCATCTCAACAAGCTCAACATATCCATAATGATCTCTTTCCACGGTGCCTCCATAATAAATGCTCACTAGGTTGTCTATCTAGTCCATACACATAACAACGCAAAATTCCTTTAGTCCAACATAAATGAAGCATAGTACTATCAATTCACTAATAACTACTAAGTACTACTAACTAACTATATAACTAAGTATATAAATATTTAACTAACTACCATACTAACTACATAGCTTTGTAAAGAAAATTACATATGAAGAAAATTCTATCTAACTATCTATCTAACTATTCTATCTAACTATTCTACCTATCTATCTAAATTCTAACTATTCTATCTAAATTCTATCTATCTATCTAGCTAGCTAAATTGTATCTAACTATCCTATCTAACTATATCTATTACCTTGTAGGAGGAGGAAGCAACCAGGGGCGGCGGGCGGGTGCGGTGGCTGGGTGGAGGAGCAGCGGGCGGGCACGGCGGGTGCGTGGAAGAGGAGCGGCGGGCGGGCGCGGCGGGCGCGTGGAGGAGCCGTAGGCGGGCGTAGCGGGGCGGCGGGCCAGTGCAGCGGGCGCGTGGAGGTGTAGTGGGCAGGCGCGACGGGTGGCTGCGGCAGGGCGGTGGGCGGCCACGGCAGGGTGGCGGGCCGGTGCGACGGGCGCATGGAGGAGCGGCAGGCGGCCGGGGACGAGCGGGGGCAACGGCGGGCGTGTAGTAGCGGTGGCCGGACAGGGAAATGGCTAAAGACATAAACGAAATTTGGCTTGGCACTGTGTAACCTAGCTTGGCGCTAGCGTGGATGACGCCAAGCTTGGCGCCAAGATCTACGGCGCCAAGCTTGGCACCATCCACCATGGCGCCAAACCCCCGCCATGTCAGCGTCCACGTCAACAGCTGCGTAACGACCTAGGCACCAAAATCTCTGGCACCTAGTGGTGGCGCCAAGCTAAGGGTCCATATTTTGAAATGTTTCCACCAAGGGCCTATTTGTGAGAATCTTTCTGTTGACACTAAAAATCAGATGATGACTCCATCTCCGGCGTCGAACACACGACCCGGGAGAATCTGCTTAGCTCCTGTTTGGGTTATCGTCCTGGTGCGATTCACAATGCGTGCCAGTCAATCTGACCTGTTGATTGACAAGGAAAGAAAGGTATTAAATTCCAAAAGTTCGATTGGCTGAAGTTTTGATCTATTTCAAGGATGTATCAGCGAATCGGCCAAATTGGTGTAAAGATAACCAGCTATGAAACAGCCGATGATCACATAGCAATTGTAAAAGAAACTACTAGAGTAACCTAAACAATGCTATAGAGACAACACTTGGAACAGATCTAATCAGCTATATGATAATAAACAAAATATTGATAAAGCCGACAGTTCTATCTCAAGCTGGATAACTGGTGATAAAAATTAAAATAACAGGTAAAACCTATAAATCTAGTAAATATCGATAACTGGTGAATAAATCTAAACGAAACAGCAGCGATGCACCCGAAGTTAAAGCTTAGATATTACTCGATACGTGGAACTTACAAATTGGCTAGAGGTCGTGTTGATGCAGCCCTGCCAACTCGCACGAACACGTGAAAAGAAAAAGTGTTTGGTGAAGTCGACGACTTGAAAGTAAAGTTACGTGAAAAAGTAGATTTGTATTGATGATTGTTGCATTCTTTTACAAGCCTTACGAGGCACCTATTTATACCCTGCTACAACTGATTTCCTAACCGACTATGATTTTATCTCTAATTCAAAATAACAAATATTTACACACAGATACAACCCGTATCAGAGTCGAGCACTATTCAACTTTTCTATGGGCCAATCCTCGTCTTCATCTGGTCAGCGCCTTGTCCCATTTTAGGCCCACATCAGCCAAACTACTCTGGCCCCCAATCGGCCAGTCTTCACTAACTCCCTCGGCTAATCGGCTGAAACACTGTAGCTCTATCGGCCGATTTCCCCAGCCACAGCTTCTTGCTTATCCGCATCGGCCACTTTTCTTTCCTTGACGCCGACTTTAACACGTGTCAAAAATCAGCGTCAACACATGCCCCCCAATTTCGGAGTGAAACATATCTTTTGCTCCAAAATTTTCTCAACTCCGATTCGTTCCTCCGAAGAAAGTGCAACAATAAATGCGGCAAAAACCCTTTTCGCTCCGAAGTCTTCTCTTTTATGATTGCATTTTGTTGGAATAGAGCGCCCGCGGGCAACCACTCTTTTCAAAATTTGTGCGGACGGCACGGTAAAAGTTCTGCATTTACCCCTCTCTCGAACCATCCTCTTAACATCCATCTCTTCCGCCGCTTCTTCTTCTCCAGGAGAAAAAATTTCCCTTCTGGCAAATCATCTCCCGACGAACTCCAGCGCCCCTGCTTGTTTCTCCTCCAGGTGCATTCTAGTGCACTCCGGTGACTTCCTCCCATTCTTCATCAACCACGCCAGTCTTCTAAATCCTGATGGCAGTCCCTACAGCCACCATGGCCTTCATCCCGGAGGTAGATCTTCTGATCCCCCTTTTCTTTTACTTTTTCGTGATTCCCAGATCTGTTCTTAATTTTTTCTCATATTTTCTCAGGAACTCAGACAAAGAATTACCATCCCCATAGCCAACACCCTTGGACTCATCGGACTTGGCCCTATGGGAGATCTTGATCCAATTGATCTGATTAACCTGGAGACTCATAGGATCCCATTCAAACAATCAATTATGGATTTGGACAACTGGACATGCACCTTCAGGTCTTGGCCGAATGAAACTCCCAGCTGGAGAGAGTGGTTCTTCAGGATGTCGAACTCCAAGAGAGTCTTTTGGGACGAAGGAAAAATCGGCCACTGTATAAATCTATCCCTGTCTCATATGGAAAGGAATGACTCTTTGCTCATTGTGGCGTCTTATTTCTGGTCCGACACCCTTAATGCATTTCTTTTTGGCCATGGACCGATGACTCTCACTTTGGCCAATAATCTGATGCTGACCGGCCCTGATATCTCATCTGCCGATACGCCTTTTGATCTTCTAATCAAACCCACTCACCGACTGGAAACAAAAGCCATCGGCGGATGGAAAGGCTTCATTGAGAAGAACATAAAGACCGGGCCCATCACGGAAAGAGAGCACACATCCTTCTTGATGATGTGGCTGGAAAAACACCTTTTCTGCAGCAAATCGGCTGGCCCTACTTCCAACACACAAGCCTTAGCCGAAGCACTAGCAAGAGGCGCTACTGTCCCTTTGGGAAAACATTTGTTGGGGTCATTTTACTATATGATGCATCAAATCGCCGTGAAGCTATCATCTGGGGAGCCTATCGGGAACCCTGGTGGTCCCTGGTGGTTTATCAACCTCTGGCTTAATTTACATATGAGCAAAATCTCCAGAGAACGGATCGAAACCAAGACCTTCCCCAACGTCGAATCAGAAACTGACCCATCGGCAAGGCGCTGCTGCACCTCTTTCAGAGAAGCTGTATAATCTATTCTAGGTAGTAAGCTCACTTGCTCAAGAACAGCTGAGTATTTAAGATGCTTTTATAACGACTTTAGCGAAGAAACAACAAGTTCGTACCCATACCAGAGAGAAAGTCCAACTTTTGAGAATCCTGATTACTTCAACTTGAGCACCAACTCTTTCGACAACGGGATTATGGACATTTTGATCAAACCTGGAATCCTGCCGGCAAACTTCTTCTCCGGGAAAGACTCTTTGACGTACGAATTCTACAACCCGTCGGTAGCAGCTCAGCAACTCGGCCTAGGACAAATGCCCATTGGAATTTACTTCGTCGGCCGGGTGAAATTCCAAGAGTCGGTCTCAAGAGGATTTCAATATAACAGATTATGTAATATGACACCGGACTCCAGCACTATTGACCTGAGCACTTGGCTAGTAGCACCCTTCTCTACTCAGCAATTCAAATTTTGGTGGGCTGAGTGGAAACAACACCTTTTCTATGCAGCTCCTATGGTGTATTGCAATCAATTGAACCCTGCTCACGCCAATCCAAACGCAGAGGTAACAAAACTTCCTCGGCCGATTTCTTGCTTTCACTTTTTATGCCACAAAGCTTTCATTATTGTCTTCTCTTCTCTGCGTAGGTTGATAGCCAAGTGCCCCCAACACACAGCCAGAGCAGCAGGCCAATAGAGACCCGTCATCTGTACACATCGTACCCTCTTATCGGCTATCATGCCCCATCGATGGAAGATATAACCACCGGCCGATTGAACCACAAGCTCAAGATGTCCACTACAAAGAAAATGAGCCGCAGTGTATGAGCCTGTACTGAATCGGCAACAACTCAGACAACTGACCAATCGGCCGCAACATCGGCCGAGCCCTTAGCCGCACCCATCCAAGTAGATGTTCTGCCGGCCACTCAGGACATTGACCGCCAGGCAGCATCAGAAGCTGGGTCGGCAGTTGCATCTCTTCTGGTGGAGGTCATACAGGTAATCTCACTGCTCTAACTTCTTCAAGTGTATTGCTAATACTAAATTCATCTCTTAGTAACAGGCTGCACAACTTGCTCCGGAGCAAACTGCTTCTCAATCAGCCGATCTCTGAGCAGAAGCTGTACCACCAGCAAACCTTCCAATTGAGGTAAGGAACGTGCTTTTCACTTAGTCTCCCTAATTCTTCAACTAAAATTGGCTGACCCTTGGCACAAGACGCTCCAGACACATCAATCGTCCCCTTTGAGCAACCATCGGCTGCACGATTTCCAAAGGTAGGAAGACCTAGACCCACATTTAGATCTAACATTCTTTTTATACTCACAAATACTTCGCCTTTCATTCTTCAGGAGGCTGACCCAAACACTTTACCAGCTATTACCAGAGAACCGATTATTGTTGAATCTTCTTCATCTGGTCAACTACAGCCGCCGATTCTTGAGATGGGAGTAGCAATTCTGCCAACCCAGGCAGAGGAGATTTGTTTTAAAGAGGTAAGGGCCTCCTATCACCACTAGCCGATTTCTTACTTCTGTTGGCTAAAACACTTTTTCCCCTTCCTTACAGGAATAAGATAGCCCAACAACAGCCTCTTCTCCTTCGCAGTTGCGGTCTTCGACGATGAGGAAGTCTCATCACGCCAGATAACCTTGGGCTTAATACCAGAAGAGATCCGCACCGAGCT
The DNA here is from genome assembly GCF_000263155.2 of Setaria italica. Lineage (NCBI taxonomy): Eukaryota > Viridiplantae > Streptophyta > Magnoliopsida > Poales > Poaceae > Setaria > Setaria italica. Next base: position 18,260,291 of record NC_028454.1, read on the forward strand.
CCAAAACATGCGAACCCTTCTCCAGGACAACGTCGGCCGATTGGTGGAGGATGCCGAGCCGATATGACGAATATTCAATGAAATCAAAGACCAAGTCCCAAAAGATGCAGAAGAGGTTCTCGCGCCCGCAGCATATATTGAATCCATGCAGATTCCAATGTTTAGAGCTTTGCGACATATGGCCGATCGCGCTAAACTAGAGAAGGCATGCCAAGAAGAAGAATCTTACAAGCACCATGCACAAGAGGTACACCAGTGGATTGGCGTCCTTGAGACCTCTCGTTCGAGCACCACCAGCACAATAGACCGGCTTAAACGGCGCAAAGAAAAACTCACCAAAGAAATGGAGCAAGTCATGAAGGCCATCGCCGTTGAAGAAAATAAGCTTGAAGACCTCCCGACCGTCATCACCAATTTGAAACAGGAAAGGCAGACCCTTGCTCATGAGGCCATCCGACTTCATCGTAACATGCCAGAAATCCCAGGATCGGCCGATGATGATCGACGACTACCGGATGCAGCAGATTAGGTTTGCCTGCGGGCAATCGAGACCATAAACACCCTCCTCGAATAGTTGTACTGAACTTAAAATGGCCTTTGAATGTCTTGTATATCATTGACACTTTCAACGTTTCTATCTTGAATGCGAATCTGAACAGCTTTTTTGCAGCCTTTTGGCCCAACAGTTACTTGCTTTAAATGCCTTCTTTTACCAACCGTTGCTTGTCGTCCTCTTGTTCTATAAATATGAGTTCTTCGCACCCTCTCCAGAGGCATTCGCATAGCGCCCACCAAACTCACCCCCTGTAGACACTTCCAAGTTTTTGACCAAGCAACTCAAATGGCTTCCTCCTCTTCCGTCAATCAGGTACAAAGTTAACTCTTTACACCTCAACCGATTTTTTTCCGTCAATTGATCATCTATTATCCTTTCAGCCAAACCGGCTCAGCCCCGGTCTTGAACAAGCCATTGAGATTATACACTCCGATGAAGCGCTGACCCAGGCAAACAAAGATTTGATCCAAACTTGTCGCGAGGAACTCAGGGATCACCTTCCTGCACATATCAAAAGGATTGTAGACAACATTGAAGCCAACACTGCTAGAAGGCCAACTCAGCAACCAGCCGAAAGGAGTCACCAACTGCCCCGTCAAATTGCCCTCGAAGATGACATGGCTGAAGTGGAGGAGAAGAGCACCCACCTTCTGATCAAACTAGGACGGCTTCAGAGAGAGATCAACACGAGTAAAGCTCAACTGAAACGCCGTTGAATTATTGTGACTTATGAGTGTGTTGGTATTTGTTATTCTTAGGGCGACTTGTACCATGTCGGCCATGTATCCGAATAATAATCGGCTTATTCATATGAACTTCTTTCTTTCCTCCTTCATCCTCAAGGCGATTCCCTTCGCATCGGCTATATGAACACGAGTCAACAGGCATCGGCTATGAGAACCCGATATGCCACATTATCGGCTAAGCGTCTACCCATATACTGGGATAGTATCTTTTCAAATATCTTCCGTTTAGAGCCCTTGTAAATTCTTCTCCCTCGAAGGTTTCCAATATGTACGCATTGCCTGGAGCACATTGACTAATCCGGTACGGCCCTTCCCAAGGAAGCAACCACTTTCCATATTTGGGATCTTTAGATCCTATCGGTAGAACCAACTTCCAGACCAAATCCTCTTGAGAAAACTGCTTGACCTTGACCTTTTTGTCATACCATCTATGACTCTTTTCTTATTTTCCTCAATACTAATCAAGGCCCTCAACCGCTGACTTGCCAAATCCTCCAACTCTCCCTTCATGAGAATGGAATAGTCAACGGCTGACAACTGATCCTGAAGCTATGTACACCTAGATCCAATCTTAAACTCCCAAGGCAATACCGCTTCATGTCCGTATACTAACTGGTAAGGGGACAACTTGGTGGCATCGTGGCAGGCCATCCTATATGCCCACAAGGACTCATTCAGCGTCGTGTGCCACCGCCTCGGCCTCACCATTGGCCTAAGCGTAATACGGAGAAGAATCTAACAACTTGTTGACGCCAGATTTTGACACATATTTTGAATCGTCAGGGAAGGAAAAGATTGGCCGACGCGGCGGGTTAAGAGCTACAGTTGGGAATCGGCTGATTGGTGCTACAGTGTATCGGCCGATTGACGAATGGAGTTGATGGAAGTCGGATGGTTGGGATAGCTAGGTCAATATGGGCTTAAGGTGGGCCAGAGAAGAAGATGGAGAGAGATTGGCCCGTGGGGGTATGATAACCAACTTCGATACGAGTTGTGTTTGTAAATATTTATTTTCGTTTAAAATTAGAGATAGATCCTAGTCGGTTAGGAAATCAGTTGTAATAGGCTATAAATAGCCATCCTTAGAGATTTGTAAAACAACACATTAATCAATACAAACAATCTACTTTTTCATCATACTTTACTTTCAAGTCGGCAACTTCGCCAATACTTCTTTTTCTTTCACGAGTTTGTACGGGTTGGTAGGACTGCATCGACACGATCTCCGACCGATTCTGTAAGTTCCGTTTATCGAGTAATATCTAAGCTTTAACTTTGGGCGCATCGCTGTCGTTTCGTTTAGATTTATTCACCAGTTATCGATATTTACTAGAAATTATAGGTTTTATCTATTGTTCTAGTTTTATCACCACTTATCCAGCTTGAAATTTTGAACTGTCAACTTTATTATTGTTATTTTTATTTATCATCATACAGGCCATTAGATCTATTTCAAGTGTTGCATTTGTAGCGTTGTTTAGCCTACTCTGGTAGTTTCTTCATAATTGCTATGTGATTATCGGCTGTTCTATAGCCGATCATCTCTACAGCAAATTGGCCGATTCGCTGATACGCTTTTTGAGACAGATCGCAATTTTAGCCGATCGAAACCCCTGGAATTTAATACGTTTCTTTCCTTGCCAATCAACAAGTCAGATTGACTGGCACGCCGCGCGAACTGCACCAGGGCGATTACCCAAATAGGAGCTAAGTAGATTCTCCCGGGTCGTGTGTCCGACGCTGAAGATCATCAGCCGATTTTTAGCGCCAACACACTTTTGGCATGCCCGGTGGGACCACTTCAACATCCAACATGTCAAAAGCTGCCGAAATCTCCGAAGACAACGTCATCGAGGTTACGGAAGCAGATCTCAAGGATGACATGAAAGAAGAATTGGCAAGGCACCTAGAAGAATACAGGAAGACATGCTTGCAATCTTTCAGTCATACCAAAAGCAGGGAGACCGTCAAGAAAGCTCCTCTTCCAACTCCTCGCCAGATCACCGTCGTTGAGGACTTGGGCAAGATGTCCGATATGATTCAACAGTCCGTCTACCAGGCTTTCATCGACCAATCCTCAGTGATGACCAACACGGTATACAATACCGTCATCAGTTCCCTGATCAGCGGAGTACCTCAGGGGTATCAAGGGCCAGCGTACGCCCCACCCATTGTAGCTCCAGTCAGAAGCTTACCAGGCATATCTCACTCGGCTCCTCAGTCGATACCGACACAACATGGAGGATACAACACTTCAATGCCTCCGGGATACAACGGCGCGCCATGCTTTCAGTCGCAAGCGCCACCTCAGACTACACAGATTTCCTCCGTACAATCACTGCCCTCAAACTCAGTGCCATGGGGGGCACCAGCGACGGTGGCTGGTTTGGACCAATCAACCAGTTACGGAAGCTCTCCGATCCAAGCACCATTCCAATCGGCTATCCGGCTGACAATCCCACAATATCAACCGGCCTCATCAGAAATCGGCAGGGGGCAGACACTGCAGAAACACTCAGAGGCGCGGCGCCGATGATGCTGTACGATGGGACGGCAGATTCGCTACGCCACCAACTGTCAACTGCTCAACCGGCCACGTTGCCGCAAAATCCGCCACACGCTTTGATCCGTCACCCGGCCATCCCACCGCCGATCCATCAGCATGTGCCAATCCCTCAACCAGTCATTCATCAGCAGCAAGTGGATTGAACAGCAAGGATAGCAGAGGTGATTCAAGATCAATTCGGGTTGAAGCCGAAGGTACAGACCTATACGTACAAGATGCCATATCCACCTGCCTACGACCTGCTGCCGTTTCCCCATCGGTACAAGGTTCCTGACTTCACCAAGTTCTCCAGACTGGATGACACATCAACCGTAGAGCACGTGAACAGGTTCATTATCCAGTGCGGAGAAGCAGCCACTCAAGATGCTCTGCGTGTACGTTTATTCTCGTCATCCCTATCTGGATCAGCCTTCCAGTGGTTCACTACGCTGCCACCCAATTCCATCATCACATGGGTTGATCTAGAGAAGCAATTCCACAAGTACTTCTACGCTGGAGTCCATGAGATGAAACTCTCAGATCTGACCAGCCTCAGGCAGAGGAGCGACAAACCAAAAACCAATTACGTGCAGAGGTTCAGAGAGGTTAGAAACAAATGCTATACCCTAGTCCTGACTGATGCTCAGCTGACCGATATCGCCTTCCAAGGTCTCCTGCCGCACATCAAAGAGAAGTACGCCTCACAGGAGTTTGAAAGTTTAAGTCAAATCATCCACCGATTGGCCGGTCAAGAGGTATGCCCTTTCGACCAACGGAGAAATTTTTAGAAGAAGATGGCATACTTGGAGGGATCTGAATCTGAAGAGGAAGCAGAGATCGACCTAGCAGAATAGGTAAAAGGGAAGAAGCTGATATCATGCCCGTTCGGGAAGAAGGAGCCAGAAGCGTTCAGTTTTGATACGACAAAGGCCGACAAAATTTTCGATTTACTTCCCCAAGAGGGGCAGATTAAGCTTTCACCTTATCATATGATCCCATCGGCTGAGCAGCTCAAAAAGATGAAGTATTACAAGTGGCACAATGCCACGTCTCACGACACGAACGAGTGCAAGATCTTCCATCAGCAAATACAATCGGCCATCGAGCAAGGCAGACTCAAGTTCGAGGTCCCGACAAAGCCAGCAAAGCCAATGAAGATTGACTAGCATCCTTTCCCTACTAACATGGTTGATACGGGAAGAAACGCTCTCCAAACCAAGGTACTGACATCGGAATCGGCTAAAAGGAGCGGCGCATTGGACCCCAGAAATCAGGCTACGGTTGACGATGTCAAAGGGAAAAGACGAGTTGAAGACAAAGGCGAAGGATTGGAAAGATAATGTAGACCTATCACTTCCCAATTCTTCCTCAACAAATATCAACGGCAGTAAGAAAGCTCGAGACACCATGAAGAGATGATGCGCCAACACGAAGATCACTGGTGATGCCCGTTCTTCATCCACTGCTGGGAAAATAACCTCAGGCTACGTCAGTCGATAATTGCCTTGAGTGTAGCGGTCCATATCGCGATAATCGCCTGTTCAGGAGATCACGTTCCAAAGACAGAGGATCAGAGCCGATCAGCAAAAACTGGCGTGAACAAGAGGATCGGCGCCTTTCAGTGCGTGATCGGCTGGGGGGCAGAGTTGACCGATATGATCAACCAAGGGGCAGATTTGAACAGTATGATCGGCTGGGGGGCAGGATTGACCACCACAAGCGACTGGGGGGCAAAGCCAGCGCACACGATCGGCTAGAAGAGATGGCCGACGCTAGGGTGTCAGATGAAAACCCCCTAGGGCGAGAACCAGACTGGGAGCGTGTCAAACTGCCGGCCAAACCGGTGAACCCCAAGTGGTGCCCTGACGGATTGACCAAATTCCAAAAATGAAGGATCCAACGTCTGCGCCAATGGGAACAACAAGAAGAAGAGCAGAGGTAGATGGTGGATAAGAAAGATGACAGGTCTCGAGTCTCGCACCCCAAAAGAAACAACAATGAGGAAGACGACAATCAGGAATTGGCAGCTGACGTCAACATGGTGTTTATCTTGCCGATGGAGTTCATGGCTCCCACCGATCGAGACGATACAACAAGGATGGAGGAGCAGATGGCACAATTGGCTCTGGAGCCAATGACAACCACTTTTGAGAAACCCGAGGACAAAAAATGGCAACACCTCAAAGCCCTATTCCTCAAGGGACACGTCAACGGACAACCTGTCACCAGGCTACTGGTAGATGGAGGCGCCGCAATCAATATCATGCCATATGCCATGTTCCGGAAACTTGGCAAAAGTGACAAAGATATAACCAAGATGGACATGATGCTCAAGGACTTCGAAGGCAACGTATCCCCCGCCCGCGGAGCACTCTGCGTCGACCTCACCATCGGCAGTAAGACCCTACCCACTACTTTCTTTATTATTAATGGCAAAGGGTCCTACAACATGTTGCTCGGTTGTGATTGGATACACGCGAACTGCTGCATCCTGTCTACAATGCATCAATGCCTCGCACAGTGGGTCGGCCACAACATCAAAATAGTCACCGCCGACTCCGCCTACAGTGTTGCCGCGTCCGATGCGCAACAGTGGAGCTGCGAACACGTCAAGTGCATATCCGGCATGTTGGAGGTATGCCCTAGAGGCAATCATAGAGATGATGATATTCCATTTGTATCCATGATTTGTATACTGTGTTCATTGAATATCCATTAAAGGCTACTTGAATTGATTTGCAATTATGTGAATTGTATGTGAAACTCTTTACTTGTATGGTTATTCTAAAGTTGTCCCTAGTCGGAGTTCATGTGAGGACACACATGAATATTAGACTAGCACATGTATTAGTTGATGACTATGTTTCACAAGTCATGGACATGGAGATGTTGAACTAATAATGTGGACACATGTGGAGACATGTGTTAGGACTGACCCAACACGAGAAGTAGTTCTCTCTTTAAACAACATATACGCTTTGTCCTTAGACCTGAGATTGTCGCATGTATTCTAGATGTGGATTGACCTACTTAGGGGCTATCAAACGCTACGCCGTAACAGGGTAGTTATAAAGGTAGCTTTCGGGTTTGTCAAGAAGCATGCTATGAGACATGGTCAATCAAGATGGGATTTGCCCCTCTCTGATTGAGAGTGATATCTCTGGGCCCCTCGAGTGATCGGATCAGAAAATGCATGGCCATGCTACGTACGGTTAAGAGTTAACCTACAAAGGGATTCCGAATCATAGGATCGAGAAAGAGCGGTCGGCTTGAAGCTAGACCAAATATCGTGAGGCAAAGGGAATAGCATGTATATTATGTTGTGATGGTTCGTCTGATATGATCTTCGTATGCGTATAGGAGATGGCACGTCTTGCTAGAGGCCGCTACCGACTATTGGGCCGAGTAGGAGTACTCGGGCCATGTCTATACGTATCCGAACCCATAGGGTCACACACTTAAGGGGCTGGAAGCCCAATTCGGATCTGATCCGAGTTGGATTAGGTTTAGGAGTACTAATGGGCCTCGGATCCAGAGGCCCATCAGGAACCCCTATAAATAGAGGGGTGGGGGCGCCCTAGGGTTTCACACCTTTTGGCTGAACACTCTTGCCGCGCCTCCCACGCCCGCGGATCTAGCAATCCGGCTTGCGACGCTTCCTCCCTGCACGTGTGGATACCTTGGAGGTGTTGCGCCTGCAGCACTTGGACGAGCCATCGACGAGCCGCCGACGAGCCACGACGAGCCGACGACGAGCCGCGGCACCGGAGGCGATCTTGCTGTGCACGTGGACGAGCTGCTGAGGAGCCGCTGGACGTGATCGACTACGTACGACTACGTTGTTCGACTACGTACGACTACGTGATCGTCTTCACTGCACCGACGCATATCTACATCTTCCGCACCAGTAGTGCGTCGAGTGGTAATCCCGTGATCCTTATACGGCAGTTCTTCCTGGTTATACGCGGTAGAAATTTTGATTTGCGCTAGCGTAGCCTACCTCGTATCCCAACAGTGGTATCAGAGCCTTAGCTGCTTAGTTTTGGATTCGGGATGTGTGCATATGGAGATATGCGAGTTTTCTGTTTGATCTATGTCCTGATTTCGTGCCCTTGCTGCAATGATAGTGTAACGACATACTCCTACCGGTCGGTTTCCGCCATCGGAGTTAAGTGATACACGTAAACCCAGTTGCAGTGAGGGAAGATCAATATGATTGGTCGAATCGAGATCCAGGGTCATACGCCAGGCGCATTAGATGTGCAATGGTAGATGGGATCTACTGCCGGGGTCGGGATTTTGCCGTATGCGCATGCTTCGGTAAATCAGCCGTAACTTTTCGGTACGATCTCGGATCGGGGCGATTTCTATACGAAAATTGATCTACAGAAAAAGTTACACGTGAATTTCAACCACTTCGCCATTTTCGGCGAAATTAGATTTGCCAAATTCGGCTTGGAAGATGGAGTTTCGGGCCTCCCAAGTTTGGAACGTTAGGACGCCTAACTCTCTTTTGCAGGATGTATGTATATATCTTGTGATCAGTATGGCCCCCTTGTGTATGTGATGCATGTGTGTAACTAATTCGTGACCTGCGTGTCGCGCGTACGGCAACACGGCAGGAGCCATATGTGTTGTCACTTTATTGTAATTAATGGTCTGCGTACCAATCTGTGATGATCCAAGCAACTATGTAATCTTCATTACTAGATTCTTTACTAGCTATTAGGCGTAATAGCATGGTCTAGTTCTTGGAGGACTCATCACCAGGAGGATGGCGCACATAGAACATGGAGATGGAGATCACCATGGTGAACAGGTTCAATGGAGATGGAGATCACCATATGAAAAACGGGCCATACTGTGTCACAACTGTGTGAATGCTATTCTGTTTATGTTTTACTTTCTGCATGCTGTGATGTTAGAAGTAGAACGATCCCTCACAAAGTTTAAGTTAGTATGCCCTCCCAACTAAAACTTGCACCGTCCCATGTCTTGTACAATTAGTGGTGGGTCTATGAAATTAGGGTGCCACTAGTTTTCCTTGACTAGACGGGTCTGTGTCGGACACTTACACGCATAAGGGTTGGTTTGCTTAACAAGGTCATCTTAACGGTTAAGGATCTTGGGGCATAAAGGTTGGGCGCCGAGACATGGAGATGTCACCCAACAACAGGAGTCATATGTGATATGATTAGCAAAAGTTGCTTACCGATCTACCTCGTTTGCTAGCGGTGATGCTAAAGCTCACTAGTAGACTTGTTAGTTGTGGATCCTGAATCACTAAGTTTCAATAGAGGGATATTGATTTTAGTGGGAGTAGATTCTGTTAAAATAGTTTAATGTAATTTGCTCTATCATGGATACGTTTGTCTTAGTGTATTTTGCATTACTTTTGTTGTAGATTAAATGGCACCTAGCAACACCACCACATCGTTTGCTTTGCGTTCGGTCCTTGAGAAGGACAAGTTGAATGGAACAAACTACTCGGATTGGATCCGCAACCTGAGAATTGTTCTCAGGGCTGAGAAAAAGGAAGATGTTCTAGACAACCCACTACCAGAAGAACCTGCTGAGGATGCACCCGCTGCTGCTAAGAATGCTTACAAGAAAGCATGTGATGCTAACCTCGAAGTAAGCTGCCATATGCTTGCTTGCATGGAACCCGAGCTGCAGATGCAGTTTGAAACAAACCATGAGGCGCACGATATGATCGTGGCACTTAGAGACATGTTCCAAACACAGGCCAAGACTGAAAGGTTCAATGTGTCTAAGGCCTTTGTTGAGAGCAAGCTAGCAGAAGGCGCAGCAGTAGGACCACACGTGATCAAGATGGTTGGTTACACCCAACGGTTGGAGAAGCTAGGCTTCCCACTGGGCCAAGAGTTGGCCACTGATTTCATTCTTTCATCTCTTCCGGCTAGCTATGGGAACTTCATCTCGAACTACCATATGCATGGGACGGAGAAGGGTCTGAATGAGCTGTGTGGTATGCTCAAGACAGCAGAGGCTGACATAAAGAAAAGCGCTAGTACCAGCCATGTGATGGCGATACAGAACAAGCCCAGCTTTAAGAAGAAGGGCAATTCTTGGAAGAAGAAGGGCAAGGCTGGAACGTCCAAGCCAAACCCACCGCCCAAGGTTAAAGCTGGACCTGGACCTGCTCCAGATAAAGAGTGCTTTTACTGTCATGAACTTGGTCACTGGAAGAGAAACTGCAAGCAGTACCTAGCTTCCTTGAAGAACGGCGGAAGTAAGAGTACTTCTACCTCAGGTACGCTTGTTGTTAATGTTATAGACAACATATTTCTCGCTGATACAGTTATTAATTCTTGGGTATTTGATACCGGATCGGTTGCTCATATTTGCAATTCGATGCAGGGAATGATAAGAAGTAGAAGCGTGGAAAGAGGAGAAGTTGATTTCCGCGTGGGCAATAATGCAAGAGTTGCTGCTTTGACCGTCGGGACGATGCAACTCCACCTCCCGTCAGGATTTATTATGGAGTTGAATAATTGTTATTTTGTTCCTAGTTTAAGTCGAAACATTTTATCTCCTTCATGTTTGATGAAGGATGGTTATTCATTTGCGAGTGAAAACAATGGTTGTGTGATCTCTAAGAATAATATATTTATGGCTTTTGCACCCATTGTGAATGGATTGTTTGTTTTAAATCTTGATGGTTCACCTGTCTGTAATGTAAGTGCTAAAAGGCCTCGGCCTAATGATTTGAGTCCTACCTACTTGTGGCATTGTCGTTTGGGTCATATAAGTGATAAGCGCATGAAGAAGCTCCATTCTGATGGACTTCTAACTTCGTTTGATTTTGAATCATACGAGACATGTGAGGCTTGCTTGCTAGGCAAGATGACCAAGACGCCTTTCACAGGATTTCCTGAGAGAGCAGTAGACTTGTTGGAACTCGTACATAGTGATGTATGCGGACCAATGAGCACGACGGCTAGAGGAGGATTCCAATACTTCATAACTTTCACTGATGATTTTAGTAGATATGGCTATGTCTACTTGATGAGGCACAAGTCTGAAACCTTTGAAAAGTTCAAGGAATTTCAGAATGAAGTTGAAAATCAGCGTGGCAAGAAAATTAAGGCCTTACGATCTGATCGTGGAGGCGAGTATTTGAGCCACGAGTTTAGCAATCATCTAAAGAGTTGCGGAATTGTTCCACAACTTACGCCGCCTGGAACACCTCAGAGAAATGGTGTGTCCGAGCGACGTAATCGAACTTTGTTAGACATGGTTCGATCAATGATGAGCCAGTCGGACCTACCATTGTCATTTTGGGGATACGCTCTAGAAACAGCAGCTTTCACACTTAATAGGGTACCATCTAAATCCGTAGTTAAGACACCATATGAGATGTGGACTGGAAAGGTTCCTAGTTTGTCTTTTCTAAAGATTTGGGGATGTGAAGTGTTTGTCAAACGACTTCAGTCAGACAAGATCACACCCAAGTCGGATAAGTGCATTTTCGTGGGATATCCAAAGGAAACTTTGGGATATTATTTCTACAACCGATCAGAAGGCAAAGTGTTTGTCGCTCGGAACGGGGTTTTCCTAGAGAAAGAGTTTCTCAAAGGAGAAAAGAGTGGAAAGACAGTGCATCTTGAAGAAGTTCAAGATGAGCCAATCGGGCAAGAATCAATGAGTGATGCTAACGTAGCAGAACAAATTGAGATACCCATGGCAAGAGAAGCACCGCCACAACCACGAAGGTCGGCAAGGCTCCGCGAAATGCGGGAAATATTATTGTTGGACAATGATGAGCCTGCGACATATGCAGAAGCAATGATGGACCCAGACTCCGAAAAATGGCAGAGTGCCATGCAATCCGAAATAGAGTCCATGGGAGACAATCAAGTTTGGAACTTGGTTGACCCGCCTGATGGTGTTAAAGCCATAGAGTGCAAGTGGATCTATAAGAAGAAAAAGGACATGGATGGAAATGTTCACATCTATAAAGCACGACTTGTCGCAAAAGGTTTTCGACAAGTTCAAGGAGTTGACTACGACGAGACCTTCTCGCCCGTAGTGATGCTTAAGTCCATTCGGATTATTCTAGCTATAGCTGCATATTTCGATTATGAGATATGGCAGATGAATGTCAAGACAGCTTTCCTGAATGGAAACCTAGCTGAGGACGTGTATATGATACAGCCCGAGGGTTTTGTCGATCCAAAGAATGCTGGAAAGGTATGCAAGCTTCAGAGATCCATTTATGGATTGAAGCAAGCATCTAGGAGTTGGAACATTCGTTTTGATGAAGTGGTCAAAGGGTTTGACTTCACCAAGAACGAAGAAGAGTCTTGTGTTTACAAGAAGGTTAGTGGGAGCTCTGTAGTATTTCTAATCTTATATGTGGATGACATATTACTGATTGGAAATAACATTCCTATGCTTGAGTCCGTAAAGACTTCACTGAAAAATAGTTTTTCGATGAAGGACTTAGGGGAAGCGGCATATATTCTAGGCATTAAGATCTATAGAGATAGATCGAGAAGGCTTATAGGTTTGAGCCAAGATACTTATATTGACAAAGTGTTGAAGCGGTTCAGCATGGAAGAGGCAAAGAAAGGGTTCTTGCCTATGTCACATGGCATACATCTCAGCAAGACTCAGTGTCCTTCGACTGCTGATGAGCGGGATCGCATGAGTAGAGTGCCATATGCCTCGGCTATTGGATCTATCATGTATGCAATGATAAGTACTCGCCCAGATGTTTCATATGCGCTAAGTATGACAAGCAGACACCAATCTGATCCAGGTGAGAGTCACTGGACAGCGGTGAAAAACATTCTTAAGTACTTGAGAAGGACTAAAGATATGTTCCTCGTCTATGGAGGTCAGGAGGAGCTCGTTGTAACAGGTTACACCGATGCTAGTTTCCAAACCGACAGAGATGATTCAAAGTCACAATCAGGATTTGTGTTCACGCTAAATGGTGGTGCTGTTAGTTGGAAGAGTTCCAAGCAGGAGACGGTGGCCGATTCTACGACAGAAGCCGAGTACATCGCGGCTTCGGAAGCCGCGAAGGAAGGTGTTTGGATAAGGAATTTCCTCATTGAGCTTGGTGTGTTCCCGAATGCGTCCAGCCCATTGAATCTCTACTGTGATAATAATGGGGCAATTGCGCAAGCAAAGGAGCCAAGGAACCACCAGAAGAACAAACACGTAATGCGGCGATTTCATCTCATTCGAGACTTCGTTAACCGGGGTGAGATCAAGATATGCAAAATACACACGGATCTGAACATTTCTGATCCGTTGACAAAACCACTCCCGCAGGCTAAGCATGATGCGCATGTAAGAGCTATGGGTATTAGGTACCTTCTAGATTGACTCTAGTGCAAGTGGGAGACTGTTGGAGGTATGCCCTAGAGGCAATCATAGAGATGATGATATTCCATTTGTATCCATGATTTGTATACTGTGTTCATTGAATATCCATTAAAGGCTACTTGAATTGATTTGCAATTATGTGAATTGTATGTGAAACTCTTTACTTGTATGGTTATTCTAAAGTTGTCCCTAGTCGGAGTTCATGTGAGGACACACATGAATATTAGACTAGCACATGTATTAGTTGATGACTATGTTTCACAAGTCATGGACATGGAGATGTTGAACTAATAATGTGGACACATGTGGAGACATGTGTTAGGACTGACCCAACACGAGAAGTAGTTCTCTCTTTAAACAACATATACGCTTTGTCCTTAGACCTGAGATTGTCGCATGTATTCTAGATGTGGATCGACCTACTTAGGGGCTATCAAACGCTACGCCGTAACAGGGTAGTTATAAAGGTAGCTTTCGGGTTTGTCAAGAAGCATGCTATGAGACATGGTCAATCAAGATGGGATTTGCCCCTCTCTGATTGAGAGTGATATCTCTGGGCCCCTCGAGTGATCGGATCAGAAAATGCATGGCCATGCTACGTACGGTTAAGAGTTAACCTACAAAGGGATTCCGAATCATAGGATCGAGAAAGAGCGGTCGGCTTGAAGCTAGACCAAATATCGTGAGGCAAAGGGAATAGCATGTATATTATGTTGTGATGGTTCGTCTGATATGATCTTCGTATGCGTATAGGAGTTGGCACGTCTTGCTAGAGGCCGCTACCGACTATTGGGCCGAGTAGGAGTACTCGGGCCATGTCTATACGTATCCGAACCCATAGGGTCACACACTTAAGGGGCTGGAAGCCCAATTCGGATCTGATCCGAGTTGGATTAGGTTTAGGAGTACTAATGGGCCTCGGATCCAGAGGCCCATCAGGAACCCCTATAAATAGAGGGGTGGGGGCGCCCTAGGGTTTCACACCTTTTGGCTGAACACTCTTGCCGCGCCTCCCACGCCCTCGCCTGTTGCAACTCGCGGATCTAGCAATCCGGCTTGCGACGCTTCCTCCCTGCACGTGTGGATACCTTGGAGGTGTTGCGCCTGCAGCACTTGGACGAGCCGCCGACGAGCCACGACGAGCCGACGACGAGCCGCGGCACCAGAGGCGATCTTGCTGTGCACGTGGACGAGCTGCTGAGGAGCCGCTGGACGTGATCGACTACGTACGACTACGTTGTTCGACTACGTACGACTACGTACGACTACGTGATCGTCTTCACTGCACCGACGCATATCTACATCTTCCGCACCAGTAGTGCGTCGAGTGGTAATCCCGTGGCAGTTCTTCCTGGTTATACGCGGTAGAAATTTTGATTTGCGCTAGCGTAGCCTACCTCGTATTCCAACACGGCAGAACTTGGGACACCGATTTCCTAAAGGTGTCCGATTTTAGCCTAGAGCTGATCCGAGCAGTCAGCTCTGAAGACTCAGATTAGATGGATCAGTTCATCCGGGAAGACGGGATGCTTGGGCATGGATTTATGTCGACCGATTCATTGGAGATGGTGGACTTAGGCGATGGCAGCAAACCAAGGCCGATGTATATTAGTGCTAGCTTGGATCCCGAGTACAAGTGTAAATTGACAAGTTTATTAATAGAACTTAAAGATTGTTTTGCTTGGGAATACCATGAGATGCCTGGTCTAGACCGGTCCATTGTCAAACACCGGTTGCCTATAAAACCAGGATATCGGCCGTATCAGCAGCCTGCACGACGATGCAACCTTAAAATTCTACCTGATATAAAGGCCGAGATTACAAGATTAATTGAAGCGAGATTTATTCGGCAGTGCCGTTACGCCGAGTGGATTTCTAATATTGTACCTGTATACAAGAAAAATGGGAAGTTGTGCGTATGCATCGACTTCAAGAACCTAAATCAGGCTACGCCGATGGATGGGTATCCAATGCCGACAGCCGATGTTTTGATAGATGTCACCGCAGGACAAAAAGTCATCAGTTTCATGGATGGTAATGCTGGGTATAATCAAATTTTAATGGTCGAAGAAGATATTTCGAAAACGGCTTTCAGGTGTCCGGGCCACCTCGGTTTATTCGAGTGGGTAGTAATGATCTATGGATTAAAGAACGCCGGCGCTACATATCAACGGGCTATGAATTATATTTTTCACAAGCTTATTTGTTTAGTGGTGGAAATCTACATCGATGATGTCGTGGTCAAGTCAAAATAACATCAGGAACATCTGGCCGATTTGCGAGAAGTGTTCGAGTGCACAAGGAAGCATGGGTTGAAAATGAACCTGAACAAGTGTGCATTCGGTGTGTCGGCCGGACAATTCCTAGGATTCATGGTCCATGAGCGCGGGATAGAAGTCAACCAGAAGATCATAGCTGCCATCAACAAGGTTGTGGCCCCGCAGAACAAAATTGAACTACAGTCCCTAATTGGCAAAGTCAACTTCATCAGAAGATTCATATCCAACTTGTCCGGACGCATTCAAGCCTTCACGCCGTTATTGAAGTTGAAACCCAATCAGGAATTCATGTGGGGAGAAGAACAGCAAAAAGCGTTGGAAGACATCAAGCAATATCTGATTTCGCCACCTGTGTTAGTCCCGCCACAGGCTGACAAGCCGTTCAAACTATACTTATCGGCCGATGAAGGGGCTATCGGATCGGCGTTGGTACAAGAGTTCGAAGGAAAAGAGCAAGTAATATATTATGTCAGCAGAAGACTCCTGGACGCTGAAACAAGATATTCCCAGATAGAGCGGCTGTGCCTGTGTCTGTATTTCTCATGTACCAAGCTCAGGCACTACCTGTTATCGGCAGAGTGCATAATCGTATGCAAGGATGACGTAGTAAAATACATGCTATCATTGCGAATTCTGAAAGGGAGGATTGGAAAGTGGATCCTAGCTCTGTCAGAGTTTGACCTACGTTACGAATCGGCTAAAGCTATCAAGGGCCAAGTCATGGCCGACTTTGTGGCTTAGCATTGTGGACCGAAAGTCGCTGTCATTGAACCAGTTCCATTGACTCTATACTTCGATGGTTCTTCGTGTGAGGCCGGATTAGGAATTGGCATCATCCTCATATCACCTCGGGGGGCAAGTTATGATTTCTCTCTGCCGATAGAGGCATCCGCGACCAATAATCAAGCAGAATACCGAGCCGTCCTAAAAGGCATTCAATTGTTGAGGGAGATCAGGGCCGATGTGGCAGAAATTTTTGGGGATTCCATGCTCATTGTGGATCAATTAACAGGGAGATATGAATGCAAAGATGATGTCTTGAGGGTTTACTACGAAGATTGCCTCCAACTCTTAAAGGAATTCAAGTCTGCGGTTATTGAGCATATTCCCAGAAATTACAATGAAGAGGCCAATAGGCTTGCCCAACACGCGTCCAGGTATCGGCCGATTCAAGGTGCCATGACTCTGGAACTTGCGACCGACGATTGGCGAAAGGAAATCACCGATTACTTGAAAAACCCATCCAAGAAAGTGGATCGGCAAGTACGTTTTCAAGCTACGAAATATGTGTTGCTCGAAGATGATTTGTTTTACCAGACGATTGACGGAGTTCTGCCCAAATGCCTTGGAACGGAGGAAGCAAAGGTCCTGATGGGAGAAATTCACGAGGGCGTGTGCGGAGCTCATCAATCGGTTCACAAGATAAAGTGGATGATCAGAAACAATGGGTATTATTGGCCGACGATACTGAAAGATTGTTTTAAATATTATAAAGGTTATCAAGATTGTCAGAAGTTTGGCACGTGCAACGTGCGCCAGCCTCAGCTATGAACCCAAAAATCAAGCCATGGCCATTTAGAGGTTAGGGAATAGACCTCATCGGACAGATTTATCCTCCATCAAGCAAGGGACACAAGTTCATATTAGTAGCCACTAACTATTTTACCAAGTGGGTGGAGGCAGTTCCATTGAAAACCGTGACATCGGCCACTATGGTCGATTTCGTAAGGGACCATATTGTTTATCGATTCGGTATCCCTCAAACCATCATGACTGATCAGGGGACGATGTTCACTTCAGGAGAGTTTGAAGAGTTCACCACCGATATGGGGATTAAATTGTTGAATTCTTCTCCGTACTATGCTCAAGCTAACCGTCAGGCCGAATCATCAAATAAGGGGATAATCAAGTTCATCAAGAGGAAGTTAGAAGAACAGCCCAAGAAGTGGCACATGTCTTTAACTGAATCTTTATGGGCCTACAGGATGGCCTGCCATGGGGCCACTAAAATATCCCCTTATTAGTTGGTCTACGGTCACGAAGCAGTATTGCCTTGGCAATTAAGAACGGGGTCCACGCACATCGTTTCAGGATCAGTTGACGGCCGATGATTATTCCCTCCTCATGAAGGGGGAGCTCAATAATTTGGCAGGTCAGCGATTAAGGGCTCTGATCAGCATTGAAGAAAATAAGAAAAAGGTGGCCAGGTGGTATGACAAGAAGGTCAAGGTCAAGCAATTCTCCCAAGGAGATTTGGTATGGAAGTTGGTGCTGCCAATAGGGTCTAAAGATCCCAAATTTGGTAAATAGTCATCTACTTGGGAAGGGCCGTATAGAATCAGCCGATGCGCTCCAGGAAACGTGTATATATTAGAAACTATCGAAGGAGAAGAATTCACAAGAGCCTTGAACGGAACATATCTGAAGAGATACTATCCCAGTATATGGGTGGATGCATAACTGACAATAGGGTGCATCGAGATGACGTGGCCAACTACTATTGGCTCGTGTTTATATAGCCGATGCAAAGATAACATCGCCTTAAGGACGAAACATTCGATTAGTCTGGCCGATTTATTGTTCGGTACAAGCAACAGGGTACATGGCCGACACGGTACAAGTCGCCCTTAGAACAAAAGTACCAACACATTTATTGACCACACTTTTTCTTAATCTCCCTCTCGATCCGGCCTAATTCTATCAAGAGATGGGTGCTCTTTTCCTCCAGATCCTCCATGGTGGATTCGACCTCAACTTGATGAGGAAGTGGGTGGCTCCTGTCAAGAGGTGGTTGGGATGTCCCCGCTGTGGCATCCTCAAGGGTGACCTGACGAGGAAGCGAATGACTCCTTTCAAATGGCGGCTGCCTAGAGCAGTTGGTGTCCATATGGTCCAGGATCTTCTGAACGTCAGCGGGGATATGATCTTTGAGTTCTTCATAATGAGCCCTGATCAGATCCCTGTCCACTTGCGACAGCGGTTCGTTGGAGTGCATGACCTCAATCGCTCGTTCCAGGTCAGGACTAAGGCGTCTCGACTAAAAAGCAGCAAACAACCACTCATCGTCAGATTGATTGAAATGTCAGATGGAGGAACGAAGGAAGATTTCATACCTAATTAACGGAGAAGGAAGAAGAGGAAGAAGACATCTCGGCGCCTAGTCTGAGGGTATGGAGATCAAACCACTAGAGGAAAAGAGGACGGCGATGTGAATGCCTTTAGAAATGATACGGGGTCTCATACTTATAGAAGGAAAAGGATGAGGGGTTGGTAAGACGCGTCCCATCAGAATAAAGGATCATTAAATGAAAAGGCTGCCACAAGGGACGGTCCAGAATTCAATTCGCACGTCAATGGCAAGAGGACATTAAATGTTTACAGAGCATTCAGTACTTTTACAATTCACCCAAGGAGGGCATTAATAGCCGCAATCACTCGCTGCCTAACCCGATCGGCTGAGTCTAAAGTCCTTTGGTCGTCATTGGCCGATCCAGGGACTTTTGACATATGACGATGGAGTTTGATTGCTTCATGGGCCAGGTTCTGCCTCTCCTGCTTTAGCTCGGCAATGACAGATGGGAGGTCTTGGAGTCTCTTCTCTTCGACAGCTATGGCCTTGGTCACCTGATCCATCTCCTTGGCAAGCTCTGCCCTTCACCGTTTGATGCGGTCTATGGCACCAACGATAACTGGGTGAGAGCTTTCAAGGAAGTTGATTCGTCAATGCACATCTTGAGCTCGATGTTTGTAGGAATCTTCCTCCTCGCGGGCTTTTGCTAGTTTGGCGCGATCGGCTATGTGACGCAAGGCCCTGAACACTGGAATCCGCATTGATTTGATGTATGCAGCGGGTGCCAGAGCCTCTTCTGCCTCTTCTAGAACTCGGCCTCTGATTTCACTAAGTAGCTGCTGAATCGGCGAGGCATCTTCCACTAGTCGGCCGATGTCGTCTTGGAGGAGGGTCCGTATGCTTTCAAGCTTGGCACGGACGTCATCAGGTATTGAGCTCAGTGCGACTTGGCGGAGGCAACTTCTTCATCATCAGAAAGTGCAACCACAAAGGAAAAGAGACTATTGTTGGGAGTATCTTGCTCCTGAGAATAAATAATAAAAATACAGATTAGCTGACGATAATAGGAAATCAGCCGATTTGGTTGTCAAGTTTCTTACCTCTTTAAAGCAGATTTCTTCTGCATGCACCGGCGGGAGTGTTGCCCTCATCTCGGGAATTGGCATGGCTGGTTCATCGGAGGAGGAGGATTCGATGATTATCGGCGCCGAGCTCGGGCCAGCCTCCTGGAAAAGTACAGGAAGCGGATTTTTATAAGTATAAGGCAAATGATTAAGTCTGATGATATATAATGGTTGCCATACCTCTGTGAGTCGCCCGGCCGATCGTTGTGGGAAAGGTACGATCCATGTGCCTAGGGTAGCCTGCATCAAAATCGGTTAGCTTTTTGTTAAGTATTAAGAGAATTGAGTTAAACAAAGACTCTCTACCTCAGTGGGAGGAATTGCTGGCATCCCGGTCTCTACCGGGGATGTAGCCGATTGCTGCGGAGGTTGCACTGGGGCGATTTGTGCAGCCTAACAGAAGGAAAAAATTAATATTGACATGCTACTTAGAAGAGTGTGGGGTATACGAAGTTACCTGAACAACTTCTACCAACAATGATGCAGCAGCCGCTCCAGCTTCTATAGCAGCCTAGGGATCGACTTCCTCGATAATCGGCAGGGTCGGTGCAGCCATGGATTCAGACGAGGCCGCTGCCGATGGATCGGCCGATTCTATATGGGCACGTACCTGGCGGCTTGTTTTCTTTAAAGAAGTCATATTTTGCTTCTATTTGGATCGGCCAGTGGTGATGTCTTCGATGGTTGGGGTGTGATAGCCGATAAGTGGGAATGATATATATGGATAGTGATTTTCTATCGGCCTACCACTTCGGCTGCACGTTGGAGGAAGGGTGCTTCCGGACTAAAAAAGGAAATAAAAGTTAGCAATAAATTCATAATATAAAAGGAATGACATTGAAATCGGCTGAGAAGAGAGCAGTACCGATGCGTTCGGGTCGATGTTGTCAGGATCTAGATCATTGCAATATGTTGCGGGGGATACACAGAAGAGGTGCTGCTTCCACTCTCCCCACCATAATTTAAATTGTTGGACACCAAAAGGAGCCACCACCCAGTTGTTCAGATCAATGGTACTGGAGTCTGGTACTAGATTGCACAGCCGATTGTAATCAAGACCCTTGGTGAGCTCATCCCGGAATTTTGTGGCCGGCAAAGTAAACCTGAATCGGCAATTGACCGAGGCCAAACTGCCATGCTACAACTGACGGGTTATAAAACTCATAGGTTGGAGAATCCTTCCCAGAAAAGAAGTTGGCTAGTAAGATCCCTGGTTTGATCAAGGCGTCCGTGAGACCATTGTCAAAGGAGTTGGACGTCGAGTCATAGTAGAAGGGAAGCTCAAAAAGTGGCTCTGTCCTCTGGTATGGGTACCAACTTGAGGTTTCTTCACTAAAGCTGTTGTAGAAGCATCTGAAATATTCGGCTGTCTGGGTGGGGGTGAGCTAGCAGCGAGGAAAGGCCGATGCCGCTTCACCAAAAGAGGTGCACCGTCATCGTACTGTAGGATTTTCCTTTGAATCAATGTTGGGGAATGTCTTGGTCTCTATTTGCTGTTGGAAGACCTTACTCATGTATTAGTTGAGCCAAAGAGTGATGAACCACCAGGGACCACCTGGATTACCAATCGCCTCTCCGTTTGACAATTTAACGGCAATCTGGTGCATCATGTGGTAGGCCGATCCTAACAGGTGTTTCCCTAGAGGGACGGCGGATCCTCTTGCAAGGGCTTCGGTCAGAGCTTGTGTGTTGGAAGAAGGGTCATCTGCTCTGCTGCAGAAGAGGTGCTTCTCTAGCCACATCATCAGGAACGCTGAATATTCTCTCTCTCCGATCCTCCTAATCTTCATGTTTTTATTGATGTATCCCTTCCACCAGCTGATTCCTTTCATCTCCAGCTGATGCGTCGACTTGATCAGATAATTAAAGGGTGTATCGGAGGAGGAAATATCAAGGCTGGTTAGCATCAGAACATCGGCCAGAGTTGGGGTCATGGGTTCGTGCCCAAAGAGAAACGCATTGAGCACGTCAGACCAGAAGTAAGAAGCTGCTATCACCAAGGGTTCATTCTTCTCCATCTGGGACAAAGATAGATTGATGTACTGGCTGATTTTTAATTTGTCCCATTGAACTCTCTTGGAGTTGTCCATTCTTTGATACCATTCTTTCCAGCCGGGAGTTTCATTCAGCTAAGATCTAAAAGTGCCTAACCACTGGCTCAAATCCATAGGTGATTGCTTAAAACAAATTCTATGAGTTTCTAAATTGATCAGATCAGTCGGGTCTGGGTTCCCCATAGGGCCTATGTAGATAAGACCAGATGCGTTGGAAAGGTGGATGGTGATTTGCTGTCTGATCGCCTAAGGAAGGCAAAAAGGAAAGAACTAAGAATAGATCTAAAAGGAGCATAGGTGGTAAAAAAGTAAAGAGGAAAAGTTTCAGATGTTTACCTCTGGAATGAAGCTCATCATTGCTGATGGGATCGCCGATGGAACTGCCATCACTGATGGAGTTGCCGGCGGAGCCTCCATTGCTGGTGGAGTTGCCGATGGCGCCGCCATTGAGGGAAAATGAAGCTGGATGTAGACGAAAGAAAGATCACCAGAGAATGTGACTGGAAGCCAAAGGCGTGCTGGGAGAAGATGGAAAGTGATTCACCGGAGAGGAAGTTATTGAGCTCGTGGAGAAGAAGCGGTAAAGAACGCCGGTATTTAAAGATGGTCCGAGAGAAGGGGTAAAGGTGGGATTTTTACCATGCCGTCTACACGAATTTTGGAGGAGTGGTTATCTCAGGCGCCCAGTTTGAAAAGATTGCAATCATCAGGTAGAAGACCGCAAAATACAAGGGGATTTTTGCCACATTTGTTTCGAAAGATAAGGTTAACAAAAGAATTTCGAAGTAAAAAGTTACGTTTTACTCCGAAACTGGGGGGCATGTGTTGACGCTAAATTTTGACACATATTTTGAATCGGCGTTAGGGAAGAAAAAGATTGGCCGACGCGGCGAGTTAAGAGCTACAGTTGGGAATCGGGCGATTGGTGCTATAGTGTATCGGCCGATTGGCGAATGGATTTGATGGAAGTCGGCCGGTTGGGATAGTTGGGTCAATATGGGCTTAAGGTGGGCTAGAGAAGAAGATGGAGAGAGATTGGCCCGTGGGGGTATGATAACCAACTCCGATACGAGTTGTGTTTGTAAATATTTGTTTTCGTTTAAAATTAGAGATAGATCCTAGTCGGTTAGGAAATCAATTGTAATAGGCTATAAATAGCCATCCTTAGAGATTTGTAAAACAACACATCAATCAATACAAACAATCTACTTTTTCATCGTACTTTACTTTCAAGTCGGTGACTTCACCAATACTTCTTTTTCTTTCACGAGTTCGTACGGGTTGGTAGGATTGCATCGACACGATCTCCGGCCGATTCTGTAAGTTCCGTTTATCGAGTAATATCTAAGATTTAACTTCGGGCGCATCGTTGTCGTTTCGTTTAGATTTATTCACCTGTTATCGATATTTACTAGAATTATAGGTTTTATCTATTGTTCTAGTTTTATCACCAGTTATCCAGCTTGAGATTTTGAGCTGTTGGCTTTATTATTGTTATTTTTATTTATCATCATACAGCCGATTAGATATATTTCAAGTGTTGCATTTGTAGCGTTGTTTAGCCTACTCTAGTAGTTTCTTCATACGTGATTATCGGCTGTTCTATAGCCGGTCATCTCTACAACAAATCGGCCGATTCGCTGATACGCTTTTCGAGACAGATCGGAATTTTAGCTGATCAAAACTCCTGGAATTTAATACATTTCTTTCCTTGTCAATCAACAAGTCAGATTGACTGGCACGCCGCGCGAACTGCACCAGGGCGATTACCCAAACAGGAGCTAAGCAGATTCTCCCAGGTCGTGTGTCCGACGCTGAAGATCATCGGCCAATTTTTAGCGCCAACACAACTTAATTCCCATACCGGCAGTGAACTCCTCGAACTCCCCTGAGGTAAACATTGACCCCTGATCAGTCGTAATAGTTTGAGGAATACCAAACTGATAAATAATATGCTCCTTCACAAATTCAATCATGGTGGCTGACGTCACTAGTTTTAAAGGAACTGCCTCAACCCACTTGGTGAAATAGTCAGTAACCACCAATATGAACTTATGCCCTTTGCTCGATGGTGGATAGATCTGACCGATTAGGTCAATTCCCCAGCCTCTAACCGACCATGGATTTATTATTGGGTTCATAGCTGAGGCCGCTGCTCGTTGCACGTTGCCAAATTTCTGACAATCCTGACATCCTTTATAATATTTAAAACAATCTTCAAGTATTGTCGGCCAGTAATACCCATTGTTTCTAATAATCCACTTCATCTTGAAAGCCGATTGATGGGCCCCACATACACCTTCATGAATCTCACCCATCAAAGTTTTCGCTTCCTCCACTCCAAGGCATTTATGTAACACTCCATCAATCGTCCGATAAAACAAATCATCTTCAAGTAATACGTACTTTGTAGCCAGGAAGCGTATCCGCCGATCAACTTTCTTGGATGGATCTTTCAGATAGTCAGTGATTTCTTTCCTCCAGTCGTCAGAGAGCCAAAGCGCCTTGAATCGGCCGGTAGCCGGAAGCATGCTAGGCAAGTCTATTGGCTTCCTCATTGTAGTCTCTAGGATTATGTTCAATAACTACGGTCTTGAACTCTTTTAGTAACTAGATGCATTCTTCATAATAAATTATTAGAATATCATCATTGCACTCACATTTTTCAGTCAACTGATCCACGATAAGCATGGAATCCCCAAATATTTCTACCGCATGGGCCTTGACTTCCCTCAATAGTTTGCTGCCCTTTAAGACAGCCCGATACTCTGCTTGATTGTTAGTGGCGGAAGCCTCAATCGGCAGAGAGAAATTATAACTTGCCCCCTGAGGCGATATGAGGATGATGCCGATTCCTAACCCAACCCCACACTAAGATCCATCAAAGTACAATGTCCACGGAGCTAGCTCAACAACAGTTATCTCTGGTCCATAGTGCTGGGCCACGAAGTCGGCCATTACTTGACCCTTGACAGCCTTGGCCGATTCATACCTCAAATTGAATTCTAAGAGGGCTAGAATCCATTTTCCAATCCTCCCCTTTAAGATCGGCAGTGACAACATGTATTTGATGATATCATCTTTACACACGACTACGCACTCCGCCGATAGCAGGTAGTGCCTGAGTTTGGTATAAGAGAAATACAAGCAGAGGCACAACCTTTCCATCGGAGAATATCTGGTTTCAGCATCCAAGAGTCTTCTGCTGACGTAATAAATCACCCTTTCTTTTCCTTCGAACTCCTGGACTAGCGCCGAACCAATAGCTTACTCATCGGCCGATAGATACAATCTGAAAGGTTTATCAGCCTATGGAGGAACCAACATGGGAGGGGACACCAAATACTATTTGATATCATCTAACGCTCTCTATTGTTCTTCACCCCAAACAAATTCCTGGTCGGGCTTCAACCTCAACAATGGGGTAAAAGCTTGAATGCGTCCGATCAAGTTTGATATCAATCTCTGGATGAAGTTTATCTTGCCGATTAAGGACTGCAACTCAGTATTGTCTTGTGGGGCCACAACTTTGTTGATGGTGGTTATAATCTTCTGGTTGATCTCAATGCCGTACTTAGGGACCATGAAACCCAAAAATTGGCCAGCCGAAACGCCAAAAGCACACTTGTTCGGATTCATTTTCAACCCATGCTTCCTTGTGCATTCCAACACCTCGCGCAAATCGGCCAAATGCTGTCGATGCCCCTTTGACTTGACAATGACATCATCGATATAAATCTCTACCAGAACACTGATAAGCTTGTGGAAAATATAATTCATGGCCCTCTGATATGTAGCTCAAGCATTTTTCAAGCCGAAATTCATGACTACCCATTCGAACAAACCGAGATGACCAGGACACCTGAAGGCTATTTTGGAGATGTCTTCTTCAGCCATTAACACTTGATTTATATCCGGCGTTACCGTCCATGAAGCTGATCACCTTGTGTCCCATGATGGCATCTATCAAAACATCGGCCGTCGGCATTGGGTATCCGTCCATCGGTGTAGCTTGGTTAAAATTTCTGAAATCAATACAAACACGTAGTTTTCCATTCTTTTTATACATAGGGACAATATTAGAAATTCACTCGGCATATTGACATTACCGAATAAACCCTGATTCAATCAATCTTGTGATTTTGGCCTTTATATTAGGTAGAATTTTAGAATTACAACATCACGTGGGCTGCTGATACAGCCGATACCCTGGTTTTATGGGCAACTGATGTTCGACAATTGATCAGTCTAGACCAGGCATTTCATGATACTCCCAAGAAAAGCAATCTTTAAACTCCCTTAATAAATATACTAACCCACGCTTATACTCAGGATCTAATTTAGCACTAATATACGTTGGCCTTGGCTTGCTACAATCTCCCAGGTCTACCATCTCTAATGAATCAACCGACGTAAATCCGTGCCCAAGCTTCCCATCTTCTCGGACTAACTCATCCATCAAGACGATTCTTCCGAGCCGTCTGCTTGGATCGACTGTAGACCGAAATCGGACAACTTCAAGAAGTCAGTGTCCCAGGTCCTGCCAGATATGCATCTGACGTGCTCGTAGCTCAACTGTTGCGCGTCAGCTGCGGCGACGTTGTAAGCGGAATCGGCGGTGGCCACCTCAATCATGTCGCCGATCCACTGGACGAGGCATTGGTGCATTGTAGATGGGATGCAGCAGTTCGTGTGCATCCAGTCTCGCCCGACCAACATATTATAGGACTCTTTACCATTAATGACAAAGAAAGTGGTGGGTAGGGTCTTACTACCGATGGTGAGGTCGACGCAGAGTGTGAAGCATCCCCACATAAGTAGAGACTAAATGTGATACAAATATCAGTCCCAGGAGGCTGATAACACATTTATTCGACAGATAATTCAGTTACCGTACAACTCCCGAGGGAGTGGGCGTGAAAGCCACGCAGCGATAAACAGCAAATAGATAACGGCGGCTAACCAAGCGACTGCCAAAAGACAGCACTCGGGACTACACGGCAGCAGCAGCATCTTGGGCAGGGCAACACCACAGGCAGCGTCGGGTGCGGACATAACCTCTACTCGAGGTCTTCTGCGACGAACTCAGGGTCTTCCTCTGTAGCAATGAAGCAAGGGTGAGTACTAACGTACTCAACAAGTCCAACCCCATCCACGGAGGGGATACAAGCAAGATTATGCACAAGTATAACAAGGGTAGGCTAAGGTTTATTTAGCGGAAAAGCTAATTTTTAACGCATGCAGGGGATCGTTTTCGGAAAGTTTTTTTGTAAAGTTCCCTTTTATACCCGAAATACTGAGTGGGGTTGATCCTACACAAAGGATCCAAGCTTTTATCGCTATCGGACTCCCCGTCCGTCATAGCGCACGGCACAACTGCCGGACTCTTCTGAAACTCCACACACACACACACACACACACTCATGACATTCTTGCCCAAACACTAGTTATGTGACCAGGCCGTAATTCGTCCAATTCCGTGGACACGGCTACCCGGATAGGTTTTCACTCTGCAGAGGGTGTACACTTTTCCCACAAGTAGGGTACCGTAGCACAATCACCTTAGTGACGGTACGGATCCTAACAAAGCCATTACCCACCTTAGCTAAGACTGGCTAGTTCTCACGGAACACCCAAGGGGTCCACGGCTGATTCAGGAGACCGTAACCGGGACTCAAGTCACCAAGATCTTACTCCTTTTCCATGGGTTTCCGTTGCTCACCAGCACCCCTGAGGACTAACCATCCAGCTAGTGGGATTTATGCTAAGCCGTTGCCCATACAACGGTCGAGTGGTTGCACGATAGTGGAATTAGGCAAGATGACACATTAACTCGGTCCTTAATTACGACCGGATGGATATCTCCCAACATTGCTCAACCACCAAGGTACGAGCACAACAACTGGGCATCCCACACAAGGAACACCCATCCATCCCGTCTTCACATTCCTTTTTCCCCTAACCCAAAAGCCATTACTCTTACTTGGACACACACACACACCTTGATTTTCCGAATACACCATTGTGATAATGATTGCATTTGAGTAACAGATTCCTAAGCGTTCTAGCAGCGGTTATCAACTAAACAGAGCGAGTCATATTTAGAGATAAGCATAGGACAACAAGGAATGTTCATATCAATCAAGGGGTGGCTATCCAACCATGTCTTGCGATAAAGTAATATGCATTTTGTAAAACAGGCCAATGGGTCGTGTTTGAAAAACTAGGTATTAAGTATGCATCAAAAGGGTGAGATTGGACTTGCCGTCTTCAAAGCCTTCCGGGAGTTCCGGCTCGCGGTACTGGTCCTCGGGCTCGGGCTCGCGATCAAACTCCTCCTCGGGCTCCTCCTCGGGCAATCCGCGATCTACGGCACACACAAACAGGCACACGAATAAATAAAAGAGAAGACGATTTTTAACCGTGAGCTCCGAACAGGAAACGCGAACGGAAAATAGATAGAGGGATTATGTTTGGGAAATTTGGATATAGATCGGCGAAAGTATTCTGGAGGATGACGTGGTAAAATTTGGGGCTAAATGGAGAAAGTTTGGCGCATGAAATGAC
>NC_028454.1:18288691-18366207 GCF_000263155.2 Setaria italica
TCCGGCGGGATGGTGCTTTTATAGCCCGTCGGCGGGTGGGGGTCCGGGCCAAGGGGGCGCCGGCGGTATGGCGCGGGGTCGTGCCGCTTGGGGCCGGCGGCGGCAGTGGCCGGCACGGCACGGTGGCGTGCCGGGGCGGGGAGGTAGGGGCCGGAGGCGTGTCGTGGAGTGGTGGCGCGCGGGACCGGGCGACCGGACGCCGGGGCGGCGGCGCAGGTGACCCGGGGGCCGGGTCGGGCGCACGGCCCGAGGGGGCGGCGGCGTGGGCGGCGGGCCCCCCCCCTGGCGAGCGGCTGGCCGGGCCGGCCGCCGGTATGGCGCCAGGGAACGGGGGGGGCGCCGGAGTAATGAGCTGGGGCCGGCCAGGAGTGGCGCCAGGAAGAGAAGGAGAAGGAGAGAGAAGAAGGGAGGAAGAAGAAAGGAGAAGGAGGAAGAAAGAAGGAAAAAGAAAAAGGAGAAAGGGGAAGAAAAAGAGAAAGAAAAAGGGGAAGACCGGCGGCACTCGCGGCACGCGGTCGGAGCACGCGCTCGGCGTCTGACACCGGCACGCGGCGAGATTCGCGGGCACAGATAAAAAGATAGGTGGGGTTGGCATGGGTACCGGGACGGCGAAATCGCCGGGGAGGTTTCCGATTTCCGGGAGCTCAGCGGTAAAAGATTTTAAAGACGGTTTTTAACGGGTGATTTTAGTTAGTGATTTTTGCGGGCGTTACAAACCTACCCCACTTAAATTGAATCTCGTCCTCGAGATTCGACTGAGTCCTGAAGAGGTGGGGAAATTCCTTCTTTAACGCGTCCTCGCGTTCCCACGTGGCCTCTTCTTCGCCATGCCTGCTCCACTGTACTCTGCAGATCCGGACCGCTGTATTCCTTGTCCTCCTGGTGACAGTGTCCAAAATCTTGACAGGTACTTCTTGATACCGAAGGTCCTTTTGTAGGTCTATTGTTTCCACCGGTACTTGTTCCTCCGGTACTCGCAAGCATTTTCTTAGCTGGGAGACATGGAATACCGGGTGTATATCCGACATTTCTTCGGGCAGTTGGATACGGTATGCTACGGCTCCCACTCTCTTCAACACCTGGTACGGTCCAATGTACCGAGGGGCTAGCTTTCCTTGCACCTGAAACCTTCGCGTACCCCGAATCGGGGATACCTTGAGGTAGACAAAATCTCCCTCATTGAAGCACAATTCTCGTCTTCTTTTGTCAGAGTAGCTCTTCTGTCTGGACTGTGCAGCCTTTAACTTCTCTCGGATTTCTGCTACACGGTCTTCTGCTTCCTTGATAAAAGCCGGTCCGACCAGGGAACGCTCTCCGACTTCTGACCACATCAAAGGGGTCCGACACTTTCTACCATAAAGGGCCTCAAATGGTGACATGCCTAGACTGGCTTGGTAACTATTGTTGTATGAGAATTCTGCATAGGGTAGACTTTGTTCCCAATCCTTTCCATAGGTGAGGACACACGCCCTCAACATATCTTCCATGATTTGATTTACCCGCTCTGTTTGGCCATCGGTCTGAGGGTGATAGGCTGAACTAAAATCCAGTTTGGTGCCCATGGCTTTATGCAAACTCCTCCAAAACCTAGAGGTGAACTGAGTTCCTCTATCTGAGACGATCCGGCTGGGCACACCATGCAACTTCACTATGTTGTCGACGTAGAGTCGAGCCAGTTTTTCCCCACCGTAAGTGGTCCGTACGGGCAGATAGTGAGCAACCTTGGTGAGTCGGTCCACTATTACCCATATGGAGTCGTTTCCCTTCTGGGTTCTGGGCAAGCCTACTACAAAGTCCATGCCGATCTCATCCCACTTCCACACCGGGATAGGCAAGGGTTGTAGCAAGCCGGCTGGCTTCTGGTGCTCGGCCTTGACTCTTTGGCAGGTATCGCACCGGGCGACAAACTGAGCTATGTCTGCCTTCATCCCGTTCCACCAGTATTTCTGTTTTAGGTCCATGTACATCTTAGTGGATCCGGGGTGAATGGAGTATGCATACTGAGTTATGGGCTTCATCCATGATGGTCTGCCGGAATTCTCCGTCCTTAGGGACACAAATTCTGTTCTTATACCACAAAGTTCCCTTGTCATCTACCCTGAAATCCGGGGCTTTATTTTCTCCGGTCTGCTTGCGGATTTTTACTAGATCTTGGTCTGAACTCTGGGCTTCTCGGATTTTATCCTCCAATGTGGGCTGGACACTTAGCCTACGGCTAGCATTCTAGGGAATGATATGCACATTCAACTGGGCCATTTCCTCTCGTAGTCGGGCATTCTCGGGTCCGGGCTGTCCATAGGACTTTCTGCATAGGGCATCAGCTACCACATTAGCTTTGCCGGGGTGGTAATGGATTTCCAGGTTGTAGTCCTTTATCAGCTCTAGCCACCTCCTCTGTCTTAAGTTTAGATCGTGTTGGGTAAAGATGTACTTTAGGCTCTTATGATCGGTGTAGATTTCACACTTATTCCCAATCAGATAATGTCTCCAGATCTTGAGGGCATGCACTACGGCTGCAAATTCTAAGTCATGGGTTGGGTAGTTCTGCTCATGGGGCTTAAGCTGTCGGGAAGCATATGCCACGACCTTCCCATTCTGCATGAGGACACAGCCTAATCCTTGTCGAGATGCATCGCAGTAGATGACGAAGTCTCGCTAGATATCTGGCAAGGTCAGCACTGGGGCTGTTGTCAATCTTCTCTTCAGCTCCTGGAAACTCCGCTCACATGACTCGGTCCAGGTGAAATTCTTGTCCTTCCTGAGCAACTCGGTCATGGGCCGGGCTATCTTGGAGAATCCCTCAATAAACCTCCGATAATATCCAGCTAAACCCAGGAAACTCCTGATTTCACTAACATTAGTGGGCTGCTGCCAGTTGGAGACGGCTTCCACCTTCTCAGGATCAACTGCTACTCCTTCCACGGTCAAGATATGACCAAGGAATGCCACTTTCTCAAGCCAAAATTCGCACTTGCTGAATTTAGCATAGAGTCGGTGGGCTCTCAATTTTTCCAAGACCACCCGTAAGTGGTGTTCATGTTCTTGAACACTCCTGGAATAGATAAGTATGTCGTCGATAAAGACTACGACAAACTTATCTAATTCGTCCATAAACACCTTGTTCATGAGGTTCATGAAGTAAGCAGGTGCATTGGTCAATCCAAAGGACATCATTGTAAACTCAAATTGACCATAGCGGGTGACAAAGGCGGTCTTCGGGATGTCGCTCTCCTTGATCTTGAGCTGATGATACCCCGATCTCAG
Organism: Setaria italica; assembly: GCF_000263155.2. NCBI lineage: Eukaryota > Viridiplantae > Streptophyta > Magnoliopsida > Poales > Poaceae > Setaria > Setaria italica. The sequence goes on from NC_028454.1 coordinate 18,291,956, forward strand.
ATCTATCTTGGAGAAATACTTGGCTCCCTTTAGTTGGTCAAACAAGTCATCTATTCTAGGGAGGGGGTACTTGTTCTTAATGGTGACCTCATTTAATGCGCGATAATCCACGCACATCCTCATACTCCCATCTTTCTTTTTGACAAAAAGCACGGGGGCTCCCCACGGGGATGAGCTGGGCCTGATAAAACCACTCTGTTGCAACTCTCCCAACTGTTTCTTCAGCTCGGCTAACTCTGGGGCTGCCATTCTATAGGGTCTCTTGGCTATAGGGGAGGTTCCGGGGACAAGGTCAATTACGAACTCTATGTCTCTGTCAGGGGGCATTCCAGGTAATTCTTCAGGAAAGACGTCCGGGTATTCACTCACTACCGGGACCTCTCCTAAGATTTTAGTCTCCATGCTGAACACCATGGGGTCTGGGCCACTTCCCTTAGTGTGACAGGTCACTTGCACACCATCTTGATTGGTCAGGTGCACTACCTTATCAGCACACCCTATATGACTGTCATGTAGACTTAACCAATCCATTCCAAGGATCACATCTATCCCCTTAGACTTAAGTACTACTAGATCCGCCAGAAATTCTACCCCACTTAAATTGATCCTTACCCGGGAACAGCCTAGTCGACACTGAATGTCGGCCCCAGGGGTTCGGGTTAATAGGGGTAACTTTAGTAGTACTATAGGTATATGATGTTTCTCCACAAAACTTGAGGATATGAAGGAATGTGATGCTCCAGAATCAAAAAGTACTGTTGCCAAGACTGAGCTGACTAGGAACTCACCGAGTACCACACCCTGAGCGTCGTGAGCCTCCTGCGCGCCGATGTGGTTGACGCGGGCTCGACCAAATGACTGCTGGGGCGGCCTCATCTGCTGGCTGTTGTTGTTGCTGGGGTTGCCACTTCTGCGGACTGGCACACGGTTAGCTCCTGACAATGCGGTCCTGGGCCCAGCTACTGAGTTGGACAAGGCTGATGCTGCTGGCTTGTTGGCATAGGGGCAGTTGGCGATGAAATGCCCTGGCTCTCTGCAGTTGAAGCATGCCCTACCATTACTGGTGACCTGACTGGCGCTGCTCTGTGGGGCCTTGATGGAGTTCTGGCTCCGGAATGGGGCAGCAGTCTGATGTGAGCCAGGTGTTTGGGACTGGGTCTGATAATGCATGGGAGCTTGGGATCTGGGCAAGGGATGACCGAAGCTCCTTGGCTTCTGGAATCGGTCCTTCTGGTGTGCCTTGTTTTCCAGGAACCGACGCTTGTTGTCCCTCCGCTCTTCTGCCTTGGCCCTCTCAGTCAAGATGGCCATGTTCATCAAGGTGTTGAAGTCGGGGTAGATCTGAGGAGTGAGCAGGGTCCTTAACTCCACGTTCAAGCCTTTCTTGAACATGTCCTGCTTCTTCTCATCCTTGTCCACCTCCTCTGGTGCATAACGGGCCAGCTCCATGAACTGGAAAGTGTACTCCTCCACAGATCGGTTGCCCTGGTGGAGTTCACGGAACTCATCCGCCTTGCGCTTCATGGTGGCGGCGGGGATGTGGTAGCGACGGAATTCCGTCACGAACTCATCCCAGGTGATAGTGGAGGCATCCTGGGCAGCCGAGCAGTAGTTCTCCCACCAGGCTAGGGCAGTCCCAGTGAGCTGGTGGGTAGCCAAGAGAACTTTGTCCCTACTCTCACACCCAAAGGGTTCCAGCTTCCTCTGGATGACGCGCAGCCAGTCATCCACGTCCAGAGGGTTGACAGACCCGCCAAAAGTAGGTGGCTTGGTCCGGAGAAAGTCCGTCAACTTCTCATTCATATTCTGCCCGCGGGGCCTCTAGCGAGTCACGGCGTTGGCTAAAGCTTCCAGCAGAAGGGTCTGGTTGTTCATCACTTGAACCAGATCGATGACCGGTGGGGGCGGTGGCTGCTGTGTTCCCACTTGGCTTTCTCCCCTTCCTTCTGGCTGGCTTACTTCCTGCTCCTCAGGGAGTACTGCCGGAGGCGGTTCTTGCCTTTCTGGCTGCCTCTCTGCACTAGGGGTGGCATGGGCCTGGCTTGGGGAAGTCCTGGTGGCACGCTTGGGCGGCATCTGCAGATTGAGTGAGACCTCTTTATGAGAGTATGATTTGGATTTTAGTGATCTTTAAAGTGGTTAATTCGCATTTTCGAAGAGACAGAATCCACCTCCTGTTGACAAACACACAGACTAACAAGCAACAAACACAAACGATTTTATTTATTTTGCCACGGGGGTACAACACTGCTGGGGTAAGGCCAAAACACGCACTACACGACCGGTTACAACGACACCACTGGAGGGTACAACTCTAACTGCGGACCATGACGGCTTCATTCCTCGGGCAATCCGGGTTGGGCATACTACTCGCGGGGCGAGTCTTCTCCCTGGACTGAGTGGTCTTCCATTGGAAGGAGAAGGGCCAGCACCTCATCCTTCAGAGTCCCGCCCGTGGGAGGGGTCTCGGGAACCACTCCATCCGACACCTCGGAGTTCCTTTCTGAAGGTGGTGGTGCCGGGGTGGCGTCCGGGCTCTTCCGCTTACTGGGTCCTGGGGCAATGGGGATCCCTTCGAGGATCGGGGCCTCGTCATCCTCGATGGCCACCATCCTCCTTCTGGCACGAATGGTGAGGTGCGCATCCTTCAGCTCCTTGGAGTGCCGATCCTCAACCTCCTTGAGAGCCTCAACGGCAATGGCCTCGTTGCTTTGAGTGGCCGCGGCTCGGGCTTCGGCAGTGGCTAACTTCACCTGAAGCCTCCTCACCATGATTTCTGCGTCCTCGGCCCTACGGAGTTGCTGCTTCAACTTAGCAGCCTGCTCATCGTAGAGCTCATCCAAGGTGAGAAGGTAGGCAGCCATGTGTAGCACAGTGGGGTCATCCTCGCGCTGTCCACGTCCTTCCAAGGTCCGAACCCGGGCCAGCCAAACCGGGCGGTTCTTCTTGACAGGCGGGTAGAACCTCATCGGAGTGCGGCCAATGTGCCTCTCATAGATCTGGCACAGGAAACGGAGGGCCTTCCGGGCTGCCACTTGATAGGTATCCTTGTGTCGGAAGCCGGTGGCGGTCACGTTCCATGGCTGGATATCCGGATGGCGGCTGCTCCGCCCGATGTAGATAATCATCTCACACCGAGGGGTCCCGCGGTCCTTGTACTCCCTGCTGGTGTACTCCGGACGCTCATAAATCCCAAGGCGGTCCATGCAGGCGAACAGCAATCTGGGAAAACCAGGCTCCTCCAGGCAGTGGCTGTTGACCCATCCTTCCTCAGCCATCTGGAAAAGATCCGGGGCACAAATTAGTTTTACAATAGAGCAAAGGTAGGAAGAAATTTTGTAATTCTTTTGTTTTGGTCAAAAAGGGCTAATCCGGTCCTAAGGTCGCGTCCTACTGCCAACGACGGCTCTGATACCACCTGAAGCGTCCCCACATAAGTAGAGACTAAATGTGATACAAATATCAGTCCCAGGAGGCTGATAACACATTTATTCGACAGATAATTCAGTTACCGTACAACTCCCGAGGGAGTGGGCGTGAAAGCCACGCAACGATAAACAGCAAATAGATAACGGCGGCTAACCAAGCGACTGCCAAAAGACAGCACTCGGGACTACACGGCAGCAGCAGCATCTTGGGCAGGGCAACACCACAGGCAGCGTCGGGTGCGGACACAACCTCTACTCGAGGTCTTCTGCGACGAACTCAGGGTCTTCCTCTGTAGCAATGAAGCAAGGGTGAGTACTAACGTACTCAACAAGTCCAACCCCATCCACGGAGGGGATACAAGCAAGATTATGCACAAGTATAACAAGGGTAGGCTAAGGTTTATTTAGCGGAAAAGCTAATTTTTAACGCATGCAGGGGATCGTTTTCGGAAAGTTTTTTTGTAAAGTTCCCTTTTATACCCGAAATACTGAGTGGGGTTGATCCTACACAAAGGATCCAAGCTTTTATCGCTATCGGACTCCCCGTCCGTCATAGCGCACGGCACAACTGCCGGACTCTTCTGAAACTCCACACACACACACACAAAAACACACTCATGACATTCTTGCCCAAACACTAGTTATGTGACCAGGCTGTAATTCGTCCAATTCCGTGGACATGGCTACCCGGATAGGTTTTCACTCTGCAGAGGGTGTACACTTTTCCCACAAGTAGGGTACCGTAGCACAATCACCTTAGTGACGGTACGGATCCTAACAAAGCCATTACCCACCTTAGCTAAGACTGGCTAGTTCTCACGGAACACCCAAGGGGTCCACGGCTGATTCAGGAGACCGTAACCGGGACTCAAGTCACCAAGATCTTACTCCTTTTCCATGGGTTTCCGTTGCTCACCAGCACCCCTGAGGACTAACCATCCAGCTAGTGGGATTTATGCTAAGCCGTTGCCCATACAACGGTCGAGTGGTTGCACGATAGTGGAATTAGGCAAGATGACACATTAACTCGGTCCTTAATTACGACCGGATGGATATCTCCCAACATTGCTCAACCACCAAGGTACGAGCACAACAACTGGGCATCCCACACAAGGAACACCCATCCATCCCGTCTTCACATTCCTTTTTCCCCGAACCCAAAAGCCATTACTCTTACTTGGACACACACACACACCTTGATTTTCCGAATACACCATTGTGATAATGATTGCATTTGAGTAACAGATTCCTAAGCGTTCTAGCAGCGGTTATCAACAAAACAGAGCGAGTCATATTTAGAGATAAGCATAGGACAACAAGGAATGTTCATATCAATCAAGGGGTGGCTATCCAACCATGTCTTGCGATAAAGTAATATGCATTTTGTAAAACAGGCCAATGGGTCGTGTTTGAAAAACTAGGTATTAAGTATGCATCAAAAGGGTGAGATTGGACTTGCCGTCTTCAAAGCCTTCCGGGAGTTCCGGCTCGCGGTACTGGTCCTCGGGCTCGGGCTCACGATCAAACTCCTCCTCGGGCTCCTCCTCGGGCAATCCGCGATCTACGGCACACACAAACAGGCACACGAATAAATAAAAGAGAAAACGATTTTTAACCGTGAGCTCCGAACAGGAAACGCGAACGGAAAATAGATAGAGGGATTATTTTTGGGAAATTTGGATATAGATCGGCGAAAGTATTCTGGAGGATGACGTGGTAAAATTTGGGGCTAAATGGAGAAAGTTTGGCGCATGAAATGACGGGTTAAACACGGATTAGGGGCTTAAACAGAGGTTTAGGGCTGATTTTTAATAAACCAGGGACCTATTTGTAATTTATTTCGGAGGTGGAGGGGCTTATGTGTAATTTGGGGAAACTTGGGGGTTAGATCTAAAATTAAAGGCAATCTTCTCCTTCTTCTCCAGGAACTTGGAGATGGAGAGAGAGAGGGAAGGTGGGCCGGCGGCCGGCCGGCCGGGCGTCGCCGGCGGCGAGCCGGGGGCGGCGGGCGGTGGAGGAAGAGGAGGGGGGCCCGTTTTGCCCCTCACCTTGGGGGGAAATGGAGAGGAGCGGCCGGGCGGCGTCGACCTTCGGGCGGAGAGGAAGCGGCGGCTTGCGGCGGCGGCGGCGGCGATTCAGGCGGCGGTGGCGAGCTGGGCGGTGGGGGTGCGGCGGTTGGAGTCCGGCGGGATGGTGCTTTTATAGCCCGGCGGCGGGTGGGGGTCCGGGCCAAGGGGGCGCCGGCGGTATGGCGCGGGGTCGTGCCGCTTGGGGCCGGCGGCGGCAGTGGCCGGCACGGCACGGTGGCGTGCCGGGGCAGGGAGGTAGGGGCCGGAGGCGTGGCGTGGAGTGGTGGCGCGCGGGACCGGGCGACCGGACACCGGGGCGGCGGCGCAGGTGACCCGGGGGCCGGGTCGGGCGCACGGCCCGAGGGGGCGGCGGCGTGGGCGGCGGGCCCCCCCTGGTGAGCGGCTGGCCGGGCCGGCCGCCGGTATGGCGCCAGGGAACGGGGGGGGGGCGCCGGAGTAATGAGCTGGGGCCGGCCAGGAGTGGCGCCAGGAAGAGAAGGAGAAGGAGAGAGAAGAAGGGAGGAAGAAGAAAGGAGAAGGAGGAAGAAAGAAGGAAAAAGAAAAAGGAGAAAGGGGAAGAAAAAGAGAAAGAAAAAGGGGAAGACCGGCGGCACTCGCGGCACGCGGTCGGAGCACGCGCTCGGCGTCTGACACCGGCACGCGGCGAGATTCGCGGGCACAGATAAAAAGATAGGTGGGGGTCGGCATGGGTACCGGGACGGCGAAATCGCCGGGGAGGTTTCCGATTTCCGGGAGCTCAGCGGTAAAAGATTTTAAAGACGGTTTTTAACGGGTGATTTTAGTTAGTGATTTTTGCGGGCGTTACAGAGTGCCCCCCGGGCTGGGAATATGTTGCCTTCAAAATCGTTGAGCATCATGTCCGTCTTGATCAAGTCTTCCTCCCCTTTGCCAAGTTTTTGGAACATGGCATATGGCATGATGTTCATTGCTGCTCCCCCATCCACCAACAGCTTAGTGGCTGGTCGGCTGTCAACTTGCCCCTTGAGGAACAGAGCTTTGAGATGCTAGCGTTTTTCATCTTCGAGTTTTTCAAAAGTAGCGGTCATTGGATCTAGAGCCAATTGTGCCATCTGCTCCTCTATTTCTGTTACATTATCGCAGTCGACGGGAGCCATGAACTCCATCGATAAGATGAACACCATGTTGACATCGGCGGCTGAACCCTGATTGTCGTTTTCTTCATCAGCTTTTCTTCTAGGACGCCAGACTTGAGATTTGACTCCTCTTTTGTCCAACACTCACCTTTGCATAAGCACTGAACCCTCCTCTTCTGGGATTTAGTCAAACCATCTGGGCAACATATGAGGTTCACTCGTTTACCTGGCAGCTTAGTGCGTTTCGAATCCGATTCCCGCCCCAACGGGTTTTCATCAGGGACTCTTGCGTCGGCCATCTCACCCAGCCGATCATACGCCCTAGTTCTGCTCCCCAGCCGATTATGCTCATATACTCTGCCCCCAGCCGATCACACACTGAAACACGCAAATCCTCTTGTTCGAGCCTATTTCTGCTAATCAGCTCCTGTCCTCGATCTCCAGAGCATGACCTTTTGAATGGGCGATTGCCACGGTACTAGCCGTTGCACTTAGGGTAGTTTTCAGCCGATGACAGTCTTAGATTATTTTCCCAACAGTGGATGAAGAACGGAAACCTCCAGTGATCTTCGTGCTAGTGCATCATTTCTTCCCGGCGCCTCGTGTCCTCCCTTTGCCTTTGGTACTTGTTGAGTAGATCTCGGGACGTGATAGGCCAACGGAGCCTCTCCGAGTTCTCATCCTCTATTTCTGCCTGGCCTTTTCCTTTAACATCACCGGCTGAGATCTGATTCCTAGGGTCCACCATCCCGCTCCTTCTAGCCGATTCTGACATCAGCACCTTGGTCTGGAGTGCGTTCTTTCCGCCAACATCGACCATGTTGGCTGGGAAGGGGTGCTGGTCGATCTTCACCGGTTTTGCTGGCTTTGTGGGGACCTCGAACTTAAGTCTCCCTTGCTCAAAGGCCGACTATATCTATTGATGGAAGACTTTGCACTCATTGGTATCGTGAGATGTGGTATTGTGCCACTTACAATATTTCATCTTCTTAAGCTGTTTGATCGATGAAATTGTGTGGTAGGGTGAAAGCTTGATCTGCCCTTCTTGTAGCAGGAAGTCGAAGATTTTATCAGCTTTAGATGTATCGAAGCCGAACGTTTCCGGTTCCTTTTTCCCAAATGGGCATGAGATTGGTTTTTTGCCTTTGACCCACTTTGCCAAGCCGATCTCTGCTTCTTCTTCTGAATCGGACCCCGTCACGTATGTCACCTTTTTTCTGGAAGTTTCTTCATTGATCAAAGGGGCGTGCCTCCTAGCCGGACAACCGGTGCACTATCTGGCTCAGACTTTCAAACTCCTGGGAAGCATACTTTTCTTTGATGTGCGGTAGGAGTCCTTGAAAAGTGATATCGGCCAGCTGACCATCGGTCAAAATCAGACTGTAGCATTTGTTTCTAACCTCTCTAAACCTTTGTATATAGCTGGCCACCGACTCGTCGGTTCTCTATTTGAGGCTAGTTAAATCTGAAAGCTTCATCTCGTGGACCCCCACAAAGAAGTACTTGTGAAATTGTTTTTTCAAATCGGCCCAAGTGACGATCGAGTTAGGCGGTAGTGTCATAAACCATTGAAAGGCCGACCCGAATAGGGACGATGAGAAAAACCGTACCCTCAGAGCATCTTCTGTAGCACCTTCTCCACATTCGATGATGAATCTGTTGACGTGTTCCATCGTAGACGTGTCATCTTGGCCCGAGAACTTAGCGAAGTCGGGCACCTTGTACCGATGCGGGAATGACAACAGGTCGTAAGTGGGTGGGTATGGCATCCTGTATGTAGAGGTCTGCACCTTTGGCTTCAAACCGAACTGATCTTGTATTATATCAGCTATTCTCATAGTACAATCCACCTGCTGCTGCTACTGTTGATGTGCAATTGGCTGAGCCATCGGCATATGCTGTTGAACTTGCGGCACCGTGATTGGGTGGAAGATTGGAGCGTGCTGCAGATCTTGCAGCTGGACTGTTGGCTGAGGAGCCGATGGCTGCTGACAAGTGGGATCCGCGTGTCGTAGCGCATCTGCTGCCTCATCGTATAATACCATTGGCGCTGCAGTTCTAAGAGAGTCTTGGGCGCTTGCCCCTCTGCCAATTTCTGGAGTAGCTTGTTGATATTGCAGGACTGTCGGCCGAGAGGCCGATGGAAATGACATCTGTATCAGAGATTTTGGGGCGTGAACTCCTGAAGGCACCCCGTAACCAGTGGATGGGTCTAGATCGGCAGATGTTCCCGCTGTTCCCTACTATGCCGACGTTATTAACGGCGATTACATGAAAAGGACAGGTGTAGAGTGAGACAGCACTTGCGATTGGAAAGGTGGTGCACCACTATAACCTAGGGGCAATGTCGTGTTGTACCCCCCGCCCTGCATCTGTATCGGCTGAGGAGCCGATTGGAACATATTGGGTGCCACCAAAAAGTTTCTGACCGGTGCGCTGATAGGAGGGGCGTAAGCCGGTCCCTGATACCCCTGTGCCGCACCATTGGCCATGGAGCTGATGACGGCGTTGTACACCGTGTGAGTCATCACCTTGGACTGATCAATCATAGCCTGATAAACAGACTGCTGGATCATCTCGGACATCTTTCCCGAGTCTTCGGCGATGGTGATCTAGCGAGGAGTTGAAAGAACGGACTTTTTGATGGGTTCTCCGCTTCTGGTATGACTGTAGGATTGCAGGCATGCCTTCTTGAAGGTTTCCATAGCCTTTGCCAACTCATCCCTCTGGTCGTCCTTGAGATCTGCCTCGATGATTTCAATGACGTTGTCTTCCGAGACTTCAGCAGCCTTCGACATATTGGTTTTTGCTCCTGGTCCCACCGGGCGTGCCAAAAGTGTGTTAACGCTAAAAACCGGATGATGACTTCGGCTCCGGCATAGGACACACGACCCGGGAGAATCTGCTTAGTTCCTGTTTGGGTTATCGCCCTAGTGCGATTCGCGCAGCGTGCCAGTCAATCTGACCTGTTGATTAACAAGGAAAGAAATGTATTAAATTCCAAAAGGATGTATCAGCGAATTGGCCGAATTAGTATAAAGATAACCAGCTATGAAATAGCCGATGATCACGTAGCAATTGTAAAAGAAACTACTAGAGTAACCTAAACAATGCTATAGAGACAACACTTAGAACAGATCTAATCGGCTATATGATAATAAACAAAATATTGATAAAGCCGACAGTTCGTATCTCAAGCTAGATAACTGGTGATAAAAACTAAAATAACAGGTAAAACCTATAATTCTAGTAAATATCGATAACTGGTGAATAAATCTAAACAAAACAACAGCGATGCACCCGAAGTTAAAGCTTAGATATTACTCGATACGCGGAACTTACAAATTGGCCGAAGGTTGTATTGATGTAGCCCTGCCGACTCATGAAAATAAAAAGTGTTTGACGAAGTCGCCGACTTGAAAGTAAAGTTACATGAAAAAGTAGATTCGTATTGATGACTGTTGTGTTTTTTTACAAGCCTTACAAGGCACCTATTTATACCCTGCTACAACTGATTTCCTAACCGACTATGATTTTATCTCTAATTCAAAATAACAAATATTTACACACGAATACAACCCGTATTGGAGTCGAGCACTATTCAACTTTTCTATGAGCCAATCGTCATCTTCATTTGGTCACCGCCTTGGCCCATTTTAGGCCCACATCGGCCAAACTGCTCTAGCTCCCAATCGGCCAGTCTTCACTGACTCCCTCGGCTAATCGGCCGAAACACTGTAGCTCTATCGGCTGATTCCCCCAGCCACAGCTTCTTGCTTATCCGTATCGGCCACTTTTCTTTTCTTGATGTCGACCTTAACACGTGTCAAAAACCGGCGTCAACACTTTCAAAAAAGGGCCAAAAAACAAAAAAGTTGGGAAGATCGATGGGGTGGAGAGATGGTCGTCGTTGGGCCATGTCACCACCCAAGATCCGCAGCGCCTTCATGTGGGCTCCCTGCTGCTGTTGGCCTCCAACATGAACCACCACCGCTTGTCCCTGATGTGCCGCCGCCGCTTGTCCCCGATAAGCGAGGATATGGGTTCGATTCCTCGATATAGGCTGGAGGGGGTCAGGAGAAAGGAAAGGTGTATGCGTGATTGATGCAAGCGCGATTCACGGGACGATCATGGATGAGAGAGGATGCGAGATTGGAGGTGGCGACATTGGGCAGATTGGAGGCGGCGACATCAGGTGGGTACGTGCGGGCGGGCGGCGGCGCAGGGTACGGGGAAGGATGGGGGTAGAAGAGGAAGGAAAGTCGAACGTGATTTGGCGGGAGTGAGGAGCAGACCTTGCGTGCGTGTACGTCGGACGGGGAATGACGAGTGGGACCGATGGGTACACAGGGCGGTGTCAACGAGCGGGATTTAGAACAGTGGGATTACGGCAAAATAAATCTCCCCTCTCATCGTAATCTTGTGTATGGGAACACCTGAATAGTGGACCTTTCCTGAGGGGTACGTGGGTATAAGGGAGTGTTTGGTTCCACGAACTAAAGTTTAGTCCCAGTCACATTGAATGTTTAGATACTAATTTTGGAGTATTAAACATAGACTAATTACAAAACCAATTCCACATATGGAGGCTAATTCGCGAGATAAATCTATTAAGCCTAATTAGTTCATGATTAGCACATATTTATTGTAGCATCACATTATCAAATCATGGACTAATTGGGCTTAATAGATTCGCGAGAGTATCACATTGTCAAATCATGGACTAATTAGGCTTAATAGATTTGTCTCGCGAATTAGCCTCCATCTGTACAATTGATTTTATAATTAGCTCATGTTTAGTCCTCCTAATCAGTATCTAAACATTCGATGTGATAGGGACTAAACTTTAGTCTGTAGAACCAAACGCCCCCTAACTCTGGGTGGAAATTGACATCAATTCTCTCACTCTTTATAGTATTGTTTAATTTTTATCATAATCCCTCCATCCTGAAATATTAGGCATCTTGAATACTTTTGAGTAACTGGTAGTTGCAGATAATAACAAACTTATTTTTTATAATAATTTATCGATCAGTCATCTTATGTTGTTAATTATAAAAAGAATTAAATGGTAATCTTCCAAACGTGCCTACAATACTTTATATTTGAGGATAAATTTTGAACGCTTGGATGTCTGATATTACAGGATGGAGGGAGTACGTATGAGGTGTTTCTTCACGTCTTAATGTTTGGTTCTTTCTTTTCTACACACTTGATTGTTTGTTGAATATTTATTATTTTCCTTTTTTCTACGCACTTGGTTGCGTATCCCTGAATCCCTTCTTTTACTCACTTGATTACCAAATTAGGGGAAGTGATTTGAAACGGAAACGAGGCGGCGATTGATGGATAGGAGGAACGGGCCAACGTTGAAGGCAGAGAGTACCGTCGTGACGATGATCTACCAGTGAGGGAGTAAAAGTCACATTGTTTTGACATGACATCTCTGGCACGAAGGGAGAGAGAAACTTCGTAGCTAAGGGGCTGTTCGCTTACATGGACTAAAATCTATTTCAAATCGAATATTCAAATGCTAATTATCTGACGAAATATGAGCTAATTATAAAACTTTACACATATGGAGGTTAATTTACGAGATAAATCTATTAAACCTAATTAATCAATCATTAGCAAATTGTTACTATAGCATCATATTATCAAATCATGAACTAATTAGGCTTTATAGATTCGTCTCGCAAATTAGTCTCCATCTGTGCAATTGATTTTGTAATTAGTCTATGTTTAATACTTCTAATTAGTACCTAAACATTTGATGTGACAGGAACTTTAGGACTAAAGAACCAAACACCCTGAGGCTGCATTCTCTCTCCTCTTCTTGGTCTTATCCGAAATTACAATCATGCCACGCAAATAATGACCCGACCGTATATACTCCATCCAGCTCTTGGATGCTTTATAGAACTAGGATCGTGCCCGTGCGTTGCTACGGGCAACAAAATTTTTATATTGTAAAATATTGGATTCAACAGGATAATAAAAATATAAAACATGTATAAATATAAAATAAGTATATCATCCAAGATTGGATTCGTGAAATAAATATAAAACAGGTCATCCAAATGCCACCCCATCTATCCTATTTTTTTTTTGCATGTGATGCACCAAAGAAAATGTTTTACAATGCCTGGTAGTCTTGTCCTACAGGCATTCGCTTCGTGCGCCAGAAGATAGATGAAAAACGCTTTGTTCCAATAGCATCAATTTCATCAATTAAAATATGATGCAGAGGGCTTTCTCCTTGGCAAGCTGAAAAGCATCTCGAACAAGCTTGGCTCCATCACCGATGAACATCTGCAACAGTTCACAAAAATGTTGTTATTTACTGGTGCATGCTGTTTGGACCCAGCAACATTTCACAGAACATGGTTAACCATTATGAGGCAAATAATGGATCCAAAACATATCCTGATCTAATGCAATACCCAAAATGTCATCATTAGACCCAAAAACATTGCAGAGTTTGCAGTGGAAATCAAAGTTTTCACACAGCAGAATTAAGTAAATAAGTTGTTTATTACTTTATCAGGACCAACTGTAACCCTTCCATCACGCAAAAATGAAGTGTTAAAATGATTTTAGTAGAGAATCGATATGATATTTGAGTGCATTCAAATTTGAAATGCAAGATAATCCTGGAATTGCTGTCAACATCTCTTAACATAAAAGTACCTGAACAAGTTGCGGACCAGCCAGTTTTAGAAAGTGCATTAAACTGACCTATCACCGGCAAACTCCCTCTTTTCGATATCAAACGCATCCATACCAACATACATGAAAAGGAAAATCTCAGCAATGAAGGACAAAGTTGCAAAGGCATGCCTGAGTAGATAAAAAAGTCCAAAGAAAATCAATTGGTATCTTTTTATTTAACTTGCTATGAACATTACTGGTGGAATAAATTATGGAGTGAGTATGATTACTTGGTTGTCACTCTTGAGCTCTTTGTCACATTATGCCAAGTGTAGTGTGACATCACAGTACCACAGAAAAACACAGTGAAAATGCCACTCAAGTCTAGCAACTGCCAAGACCAAAGAAACATGAAATTGATGAGTTAAGTATTTTAAAAAAAATAAATGAAAAGTGTAAGACACGCACGAATAATCATTATATTACCTCACCTAAGGTGTTAGAACCTCCTTGTATACAATATTCTTCGTATACGTGCCATCTACTGTTGGTACCCTTTTCTTCTTCTCTGAACTACCTTTTTGTTCATTGTTATTTTGATTACCCTGACCGTTCACTTTCTTATTAGCAGTTTTCTTTTCCTTCTTTTTAGTTTGTTCCTCGTCTGCCTTTGCGTTAGGTGGGAGGGCGAGGATCTTGATATTCGTTCTGGCTGTGGCTCTAGACATAGCAACATATAACTGACCATGAGAGAGCACAGGAGCGGGCAGGTACACACCCACATTTGGTATAGTTTGGCCCTGTGACTTGTTGACTGTCATGGCGAAGCTGAGCCTAATAGGAAACTGCTTCCTCTTAAATTGGAATGGGAACATCTCATCATCAGAGGGGCACAACGGTATTCGAGGAAGGAAAACCCTCTTTCCGGCATGCTGTCCCAGACAATTTCAGCATCGATTAAATTTTTTTGGAAGCCTCGAACCACCAACCTTGTACCATTGCACAACCCATTCGCAGGGTCGATATTCCTAAGCAATATGACTGGGCAGCCGATCTTGAGCTTTAGCAAATGTGGAGGAAGCCCGTTGGGAGTCAATGTGTTAAGAAATTCCGACGGATAGTAGTTATGCGGATCATCAATCGCGGAGTCGAAACTATGGTACACCATCTCCCCACCCTGGAACATGCCGATCATCTTGATATTAATATTGTCCACCCAATCATTACGTGTGGATAGAATCGCTCTGGAGGTGATGTAGTCCTTGTTTGTCATGTTTGCATTGAGGTTTGGAAAGATGCATTCAATCAACCTATCAAGATCTTTCTAAGAATCCCCAGAGTATGGGACACATATATCGTCAGGAAGACATACATCACCATCTCCGTTAACCTCCTCCGTGCCACCACCAATGCGCAGTAGATATTCCGCAAACCACGGGTCACTCTGCGCCCTCATGTTGCGCACGAGCTTAAGGTGGTGCATGGATTCCCAAAGATACGACCTCCATAGAGAAGCATCGACTATCTGAGCCCTGGATCCTTTCCGTACAACAAGGAGAACTTGTCTGAAATCCCCTCCAAAGACAACAGTCTTCCCACCGAACGGTAGATCCTGCCGGCCCATTATATCACGTAGGCTGTTGTCTAGGGCTTCCATAGCTTGCCTCTTTGCCATAGACGCCTCGTCCCAAATGATGAGAGATGCTTGCTGCAGTAGCTTTGCAGTACCACTCTGTTTGGTAAAACTACAACAACCACCATCCTCAAGAGTAAGGGGTATCTTGAAACGTGAGTAGGCCGTCCTCCCACCAGGCATTATAGACGCTGCGACACCAGATGTAGCTGTAGCAATGGCAAGCTTGTTTTGATTGTGAAGGGTTTCGAGAAGTGCCCTGTACAAAAATGTCTTTCCTGTGCCGCCAAGTCCATCTACAAAGAACAAACCGCCTTGTTCGGTGTCCACTTTGGACATTATCTCTTCGTAGGCAGCCCTCTACTCCTTGTTTAGGGAATCAGATAGTCCCACATCTTCCAGATCCTGATCAATGCTTGCCTCCTCAAATATCTCACGAGGGATACCGCTAGCGTTGTCATATGCGTCGTCAATTCCTAGGAGAGGGAACGACCTTATGTCCTTCCCCATAGATTGCAACATATTCCTAATGTCAATCAAAACCATCTGTTCCACCAGACTCGGGTTTGGATTGTTGCGCCTGTAGTCTTCTAACATTGCGTCAAGGTGTTTTGTCCACAACCCAAACACATCATTCGGCTCGCAGAATACCAATATTGTCGCGAATAACCTACGCAATGAGGATGGCATATGGAACAAATTGTTTTCAGTAAGACACTCATCAAGTGTATTATCTTCTTCGATTAGGCCTCGCCTCTCCGCAGCTTCACGGAACGAGGGCAGGAGCACACCATCAACAGTCCTTAGGTCCCTGTATGAAGTAGCCCCAGCAACATGGTTCAGGAGAACCCGAAGAAAGTAGCGTTCCCCCTCAGCCGGATGAGCCGATACGAGTCTCCCGACCTGGTATATGGCATTTTTCCTTGGTTTCCAAAATTTACCATTAGACTCCCAAGTATAATGCTCCGGAAAGTCACGGTACAAGATTCCTAGAGCTTCCTCATGAAGCCTGTTGTAGTCAAAGTACGCTATCAGCATTGACTCATCAGCACCTGGACGCTTGACAACCCGTTCGATCTTGTCCCGTTTATGATATGTAACCATATGCATGTCGGGAAGATGAAGCTGCAACTGCTGCACTGGTGGATGGTTCTTGCTCAAGTCAAAGCCATATATCCTTCACATCGCTTCTGGAGGTGTCACCCACCGGGCCTCTCTGTACTGTGTGATCTCATCAACGTTCCCCTTGTCATCTTTTTTTCCAACCTCCCTAACAGCCACAGACGCTCTGTCATGGCCCTTGTATATGTATTTGAATAGGTATTTCACGGATTTAATGCTACTACATGCCTCAACATTGATGTGGCAATTGAAAGTACGCAGCAGACATGGGTTGTATGGGATGACCCACTGATTGTCCAGGATGTGACCTCTAATTATTTCCTTACGACCATCATCGCGTCGCCGATAGATGGGGTACGAATCCTTACCTTGTGACGTTGAATCGCAGAATGGCCGCGGGTAACGGTTCTTGCATGAAGTACATCCCCTTGTGCATGGACATAATGGATTTAGCGTCCCGCATGGGCCATGCATCATATGCTTCGTCACCATCCTGTAGAGGTCAGGGTACTTCTTCTTGTTTGGTAGCTCAGCAGAGATAAGCAGGTCATACTGTTCTGGACACGTGATCTTGTACTTCCTCTGCATTATTAGCAAAAAGTATGCATGCGGCAAGCCCCTCTTCTAGAACTCCACGACATATACGAATGCACGGACCTTTCCAAGTATGTCTTTTTCCATCAACATCTTCTTAAGCTCCTCCAACTTCGCCCTGAACACTCGAGATACAAGATTTGGACGGTCCTGTGGACTCTGACCAGGATAAAGCTCATTCTTGATCTCATCCCAATTAGGATTGCACGTCATTGTGAGGAAGATATCCGGTTTACCAAACTTTCGCACCAGAGCCATCGCATCCATGTACCGACGCCTCATATTACGGGGCCCTCCAATGAAAGTCGGCGATAGCACAGTACGCTTACCAACCTCATCAGCGTCTTCCACCCCCATACGCCAGCTGTCAACCAAACCTTGGTACAGGTCAGCCCTAAGAATGTCCTGATTGTTGCGGATGTAGTCTAGACACGAGCTTTCGATCTTAACGTAGGTGTCGATGGCAAACTGCTGGAATAGACGCTTGCCGTGTAGTATAGGATTAAAAATCCCAGGCCGCATCTGGAATTTGTAGCAATAGTAATCACGCACGGAGACACATTTATTTCCAGCAGACCCTACACACATAAACATTGTTCATGTTAGTACCATGATTGATGACATGCAGAATATTTGTCTAATGTTTGTAAGACACTATAAAGACATCTGAATTTACCAGCATCATCGTCACCACCACCATCAGCACGCGCCTTGCGAATCGCTCGAGCTTTATTGACTTCAGCCATAGTTACACTAACTTTTGGAATGCAGTTGTGCCACCCAAGCTCACCTCTCGGAAAGAATAGCGGGTATGAGAGAGCATCGTAGCACCCATGATAGGACCGGATGCCATGGATCGACCTATCCTTCCCTTGGAGGACAACACTATTATCAAACTGGCCCCGACGCTCGCTCCCCTCAATCCAAACGGCAGCAACCTCTGATGTTAATGGCACGTTATATGTTCTCTAGTCTAGCCGTTGGTCAAGGTTCATCTCAACATAGTAATCCTCAAGGTTGTCAACCTGACCCATGCTCCTAAGATTCTCTGAGTAGGGATTAATGCCATGTAAGATGTCCTTTAGCCTCTGGATGACTTCCCTGTCTTCTTGGGCAGACTTCTCACGGCACTTGCGGAGCCTATGCTCAAGAGACGGATCATCGTCGTAAAAATAAAGCTCGAGGTGACCAGGTTCGTGACCATCCTCTTTACCAAATGATCTTATGTTATGGTAGATTTGACCATGGGCACGGAATGTGTAAATTCCTTAGTTTCTCACGTCGGTGGTCACACGATCAAGCTTACAGTACATAGAAGTGAAAGAGAAGTGGCCATTGAAATATCTGATGTTTGCACGGAAATGCCTAGCATCAGCGTCCGAGCTCGACCACAATCTCACGAGTCTTGGTGGTGTCTCATGGGTGGAAAGATGAATCTTTCCACTATGATAACAAAATCCAGGTGGCTCGAACTCAAACTTCTTTGCATTGCAGTGCTCGCAGTTATCCACTGGCTTGAGCATGTGCGTCATGTCAGGGACATTAGCATAAACCGCATCATATGGATCCAGTACATCGGGTTCATTGGGATCTTCATTAGCCGTCTCGAGATCGACATCCTCATCAGCTTCCCAATCATCATGTTCTAATAATTAGCACGAGTATGAAGTGTTAGATTTTCAAAATAAGATAAGTCAAAGGTCAAATAGATGCGCCGGGGTGTACCTTGGCCTCCAAAAAGGTACCCCTCATCCTCTTCCTCGTCGTCCTCAAATATGATGTTCTCATCGCAATCTGATGCAACATTAGCATATGAGTGATGAGACAAACGTATTTACATAGGTAGAATAATAGCATGCAGGAAGCACGTGCAACATTTACCGTCCTCTTCCATGGAGGCATGTGTCTCTGCCTGCCGACCATGTGGAGGCATTGAATACAGCTCGTCAACAACAGATGGTTGTGTCTGAATACCTGTAGCATCATTAGGTGCAGGCCTAGTATTTTCTGGGAAAGATTAATTGCGGGTGAGACATAGAAGAGGTATTGACAAATAAGCAAAGTGAATTTCTTTTTACCCGCTCCAAATACATTAGATGCAGTGAAGGGATGGGAGTCGCGAGCGTCCGTTTGGGTGCCACCTTTAGTAGTAGAATAGCAGTAGGATAAATGTAGGTTACTTTAAATATCATAGTAATATAATATATGAATACTAAGGTGGGCAAAGGATGTGAGCTAATTACCATTGTCCATGACACAAGACGTTTGAGTCGGCTGGCTCGTATAATTGAATTTTTCACAAGCAGGCCGTTTGGTATTTCTGCCAATGGTTGCTTCAAACATTTGATTACGCTGCTTTAGACGTGAATTCCTAATTCCAGGAGTCATAGGCTTGCTGTGGATGGTGTGGTTTGCAGGGACCAGCTGGGGGGTAACGACTGTAGGGGATTGCTCCACAGCTGACTGGATGTAAACAGGCCTGCCGTTTACAAGGGGGATTTCCATATCATCCGATATTCTTAACGGCGATTTATCAGCAAGAGGGAATACCAGCTCCAGGGTAAAGTGAGGGCTAGCCATAGCGATAGAGTCAGGATGCAAATTGCTCGCTCGTCGTTCCTTAACCATCTTTTTATAGTCTCTGCTGGCCTGCCTTCTTTTCTCTATATTGTCCTGTGGCGTCATCAATAATTTCTTTGCAGCTCTCAAATCACGCCACCTCTTATTTATTAGAGCCCTTTGCCCCAGAGACATTGCTGCCCTACGTGCCCTATCCCTTCTACGCCTACGCTCGTTAGGTGTGAGGTCATTATCATCCATGGAACATGGTTCTAATCCAGCACCTAAAAAATGAGTTGCTTTGTTGTTTGGTTAATGTGTTTGGTGCATTAAGATGGCAACCATTGAGAATAACAAGATATATCTGTTTGATTTATGAAGAATAAATATGATCCATGTGTTATTGTTGACGCCGGATTTCGTCATCAGTAGAATCGGCGCCAAAGAGGAAAGAAGTCGAAGAAGTACGGATGGAAATCGGTCAAAAAGGTGCTATGATGCGGAATCGGTCAGTAGCTTTTACTTCGCTTCAGGGTGAATGCACCAGATTCCCAATCGGCAATCCTTTGCCGATTAGAAATCGGCCGATCAGGAAGGTGGACTAAAGTGGGCCTGTATGGGCCTGGAAAGATGGAGGGATGAGGTGGAGTTCAGCCCACGAAGCGTGGGGTAATTAGTTTAGCACGGATTGTGCTTGTAGATATTTGTTTTCTGTTTGAATTAGAGATAGAGTTCTAGTCGGTTAAGAAGATTATTTGTACGGGGCTATAAATAGCTACCTTTGTAAATCTGTAGACACAACAATCAATCAATACAACAAGTTACTTTATTCTTCAATACTTACTTTCGAGCAGGCGATTTCGCCGTTACTTTTCTTTCTCACGAGTTCGTGCGGGTTGGCAGGGCTGCATCATCTTGATCTCCGGCCGATTCTGTAAGTTCCGTTTATCGAGTAATATCTAAGCTTTAACTTCCGGCGCATCGCTGTTGTTTCGTTTAGATTTATTCATCAGTTATCGATATCGACTAGATTCATAGGTTTTTACCTGTTTTCCTAGTTTTTATCACCCGTTATCCCGCTAGGAATCGGTAGTATCGGCTTTCGTTACTTTCCGTTGTTGGATCCGTCCATTGCCGATTAGATCTTTTCCTAGTGCTGTTATTGCAAGCTTTGTATCGATTTACTTTAATATTTTTCTACCTACAAGGCTACGGGGATCGTGCTGTCTTATAGCCGATTTCATTACCATAGTAAATCGGCCGATCCGCCGATAAGCTTCTCTCGATCGGAAACTTAGCCGATCGTAGTTACTGAATTTGACACGTGTTCTTCCTTGCCAATCAACAGGTCAGATTGGCTGGCACGCCGCGCGAACCGCACCAGGGCATTCACCCGAACAGGAGCTAAGCAGATTCTCCCGGGTCGTGTGTCGGTCGCTGGGATTCGGTTAACCGATTTCTAGCGCCAACACAATTTTGGCACGCCCGGTGGGACCATTACAACCGCTGTCATGTCGAAAACTGCGGAAGTCTCCGAAGATAACGTCATCGAAGTGACGGAAGCAGATCTAAAGGACGACCAAAAAGAAGATCTGAATCAGTATTTGGAGCAAGTCCGGAAAACTTGCTTGAAATCCTTCAGTCGTTCCAGGAGCGGGGAAACTGTTAAAAAGTCTCCTTTCCCTACTCCCCGCCAGATTACGATTTCAGAAGATTCGGACAAAATGTCCGATATGATTCAACAATCTCTTCATCACGCCTTCATCAACCAATCCCCCGTACTTTCAAATATGGTGCACAATGTTGTTGTCAACTCCTTCGCCGGAGGTATACCACAGGGGTACAGGGGACCTACGTATTTTCAGCCGATTCCACCAAATCAGGCTTATCAGGCTTCTCAGCCGATCCAATCCTCTTTCGGAGGGAACGGTGCTTCTACTTCATCAACTCCTTTGGGATATGGTTCTACCCAACCGTCCTCTGCACCACTCCCTCCAGTCATCCCTCTACCCTGGAGGACGCCTTCAAACACGACCGGTTTAAATCAATCGGTCAGTCAAGGAAATCCTCCGTACCAGACACTCTCCCAAACGGCCACTCAGCCGATCATACCACCATACCAGCCTATCGCTCCGGAGGTCAACAAAACGTCAGAACTCATGCTGTATGATGAAATGAGTGGTGCCTACAAGCAGCCGTCCTTTACTACACCACCGGCTTATACTCAGATACCACCTTTTCATCAACCTCCTTTCATTCAACCTCCGATTTATCAGCATGTGCCGATCCCACCGCCAATTATTCCCCAGCAACAACCGGATTGGTCGGCGCAAATCCCGGAGGTAATGCAAGAACAATTCGGCCTGAAGCCGAAAGTGCAAACCTATACCTACAAGACACCATACCCATCTACGTATGACTTATTGCCATTTCCCCATCGGTACAAAGTTCCTGATTTTACCAAATTTTCGGGGATGGATGACACTTCTACTGTGGAACATGTGAATAGATTCATCATCCAATGCGGGGAGGCAGCTACGCAAGATGCCCTACGGGTACGGTTGTTCTCGTCATCCTTGTTTGGATCGGCCTTCCAATGGTTCACCACTTTGCCACCAAACTCAATTATCACATGGGCCGATCTAGAAAGGCAGTTCCACAAGTACTTCTATGCTGGGGTCCACGAGATGAAGCTGTCCGATTTGACTAGCCTCCGGCAAAGAAGTGATGAGCCGATACCCTCGTACATACAGAGGTTTCGGGAAATCAGAAACAAATGCTACTCCCTGGCTCTAACCGATGCACAGTTGGCCGATATAGCTTTCCAAGGCCTGCTGCCACACATTAAAGAAAAATATGCTTCACAAGAGTTCGAAAGCCTGAGCCAGATTGTCCACCGATTGTCCGGGCAAGAGGTACGTCCGTTCGATCCAAGAAGGAATTTTCAGAAGAAAGTGACATTCCTGGAAGAAGTAGAGGATGAAGAAGACGCTGAAATCGGACTTGCAGAGTGGATTAAGGGAAAAAAGCCGATATCATGCCCTTTCGGCAAGAAGGAGCCGGAAGCATTTGGTTTCGATACAACTAAAGCTGACAAAATCTTCGATCTCCTACTCTAGGAAGGGCAGATTAAACTCTCGCCTTACCACACAATACCCTCTACCGAACAATTGAAGAAGATGAAGTATTGCAAGTGGCACAATGCCACGTCACATGATACCAACGAGTGCAAAATCTTCAGGCAACAAATACAGTCGGCCATTGAGCAAGGCAGACTCAAATTTGAAGTACCAACAAAACCGGCCAAACCAATGAAGATTGATCAACACCCTTTTCCTACCAACATGGTGGATACAGGAAAGAATCCCCTCCAAACAAAAGTGCTGACGTCCGAATCGGCAAAAAGGAGTGGCTCTATCGATCCCAGAAATCAAGTTACGCCCGAAGACGTCAAAGGGAAACGGCGAATGGAGGACGACGATGGTGAGTCTGATAGACCACGTATTACTTCCCAGTTCCTGCTCCAAAAGTACCAACACCAACATGAACGTTCGAGGTCCCGAGAGGAAGCGATGCGTCGGCATGAGGAGCACTGGAGATGCCCATTCTTCATCCATTGTTGGGAAAATAACCTCAGGCTACCATCGGCCGATACTTGCCCAGAGTGCAACGGTCCTTATCGAGGCAATCGGCCGTTCACCAGATCTCGCTCCAGAGATGGAAGGCAAGAGCCGACCAGCAGGAACTGGTGCAACCCAGAGGATCAGCGCCCTTCCATGCGTGATCGGCTGGGGGGCAGAAGTGACCGATATGATCGGTCAGAAGGTAGAAGCCATAATAGGCAGGGGGGCAGGACCGATCGACACGATCAATCAAATAGCAAAGCCAGCGTTCACAGCCGGCTAGAGGACATGGCCGATGCTCGGGTAACGGACGAGAACCCTTTAGGACGCGAACCGGAATGGGAACGCGCCGGGAAAGAAGGGAGGCCAATAAACCCCAGATGGTGCCCCGACGGTTTAACCAAATCACAAAAACGGAGAATCCAACGCCTCCGCCAATGGGAACAACAAGAAGAAGAGAGCGCGATGGACAGGAAGGAAGGAAGGCCTCGGGTGTGGCGCCCCAAAAGAAACGACAAGGACAACAATGAATCGGCGGGTGATGAATCGGCAGCCGAAATCGGTATGGTTTTCATATTGCCGATGGAGTTTATGACCCCTGCCGATCAACAGAACGTGTCGGCGATAGAGGAACAAACGGCACGGTTGGCTTTAGAACCAATGATGGCCACGTTCGAAAAGCCCGAAGATGACGAACGACAGCATATGAAGGCGTTGTTCCTTAAAGGGCATGTTGACGGTCGCCCCCTCACCAGATTGATGGTCGACGGGGGAGCTGCCGTCAACATCATGCCGTATGCCGTACTCCGAAAGCTGGGAAAGAGCGACGACGACCTAACCAGGACGGACATGATGCTCAAGGACTTCGAAGGCAAGGTGTCAAACGCTCGCGGTGCCCTCTGCGTCGACCTCACCATCGGCAGTAAGACCCTTCCTACCACGTTTTTCGTCATTAATGGCAAAGGGTCCTATAATATGCTTCTTGGCCGAGACTGGATACACGCAAACTGCTGCATCCCGTCAACTATGCATCAATGCCTTGTACAATGGGTCGGCGATAACATCGAGGTAGTCAAAGCTGACTCCGCGTACAGCATCGCAGCAGCCGACGCACAGCAATGGAGCTGCGAAACCGTCAGGTGTATATCAGGTAGAGTGTGGGAAACCGATTTCCTGAAGGTCACCGATTTTGGCCTACAGCCGATCCGAGCAGTCGGCTCCGAAGAAGTGCAATAGATGGATCAGTTCGCCCGAGAAGACGGGAAGCTGGGACACGGATTCACGTCGGCCGATTCATTGGAGATGGTAGATTTAGGTGACGGAACCAAACCAAGGCCGACTTTTATTAGTGCAAATTTAGATCCAGAGTACAAATGTAAATTGACAAATTTATTAAGAGAATTCAAGGATTGTTTTGCTTGGGAGTATCACGAGATGCCCGGATTAGATCGGTCTATTGTTGAACATCGGCTACCCATAAAGCCAGGGTATCGGCCGTACCAACAACCCGCACGGCGATGCAATCCTAAAATTTTACCAGACATAAAAGCTGAGATAACTCGGCTAATTGAAGCAAAATTTATTCGGCAATGTCGTTATGCCGAGTGGATTTCTAATATCGTACCAGTGTACAAGAAAAACGGGAAGCTGCGCGTTTGCGTTGATTTCAAAAATCTTAATCAGGCCACACCGATGGATGGTTACCCCATGCCTACGGCCGATGTGCTGATCGACGCTGCCGCGGGGCACAAAATTATTAGCTTCATGGATGGAAACGCCGGATACAATCAAATACTTATGGCCGAAGAGGATATACCCAAAACGGCTTTCAGATGTCCAGGCCATCTTGGTTTATTCGAGTGGGTGGTGATGACTTTTGGCTTGAAGAATGCTGGTGCTACATATCAGAGAGCCATGAACTATATTTTCCACAAACTCATTGGCCTCCTGGTGGAGATCTACATCGATGACGTTGTGGTCAAGTCCAAAAGCCACGAGGAACACCTAGCCGATTTGCGACAGGTGCTAGAGTGTACCAAAAAGCATGGTCTCAAGATGAATCCCAACAAATGCGCTTTCGGCGTCTCTGCCGGACAGTTCTTAGGATTCATGGTGCACGAATGAGGTATAGAAGTCAATCAGAAGACCATAGCGGCCATCAACAAAGTCGTCGCTCCACAGAACAAAACTGAGCTACAGTCTCTAATCGGCAAGGTAAACTTCATCAGAAGGTTTATATCTAATCTATCTGGACGGATTCAGGCGTTCACACCACTTCTGAAGTTGAAGCCAGACCAGGAATTCATATGGGGAGAAGAACAGCGCAAGGCGTTAGAAGACATCAAGCGATACTTGGTCTCACCCCCAGTCCTGGTTCCCCCTCAAACGGGCAAGCCATTTAAACTATATTTATCAGCCGATGACAAAGCTATCGGGTCGGCTCTAGTCCAAGAGTTTGAAGGCAAAGAGCGGGTAATTTATTACGTTAGTAGAAGACTCCTGGATGCCGAAACAAGATATCCTCCAGTGGAGCGTTTGTGTTTGTGTCTTTACTTCTCGTGCACCAAACTCAGACACTATCTACTGTCGGCAGAGTGTATAGTCGTATGCAAAGATGATGTAGTGAAATACATGCTGTCACTGCCGATATTGAAAGGGCGAATCGGTAAATGGATTTTAGCTTTATCAGAATTTGACCTACGGTACGAATCGGCAAAAGCCGTCAAGGGTCAAGTCATGGCCGATTTCGTCGCACAGCACTGTGGGCCGGAGATCGCCTTCGTGGAACTAGCGCCTTGGCAGTTATTTTTTGATGGGTCATCATGCGGAGTCGGATCGGGAATCGGCATCGTTCTCATATCGCCTCGGGGGGCAAGATATGATTTTTCTCTGCCGATAGAAACCGCCGCCACAAACAATCAAGCGGAGTACAGAGCTGTATTAAAAGGCTTACGATTATTGAGAGAAGCCAAGGCCGATTCTGTCAAGGTCTTCGGAGATTCGATGCTAATCGTGGATCAACTAACCGGGAGGGCTGAGTGCAAAGACGACATATTACGAATTCATCACGAAGATTGCCTACAGCTGTTAAAAGAATTCAGATCGGCAGTAATCGAGCACATCCCAAGAGACCGCAATGAGGAAGCGAACAAACTCGCTCAACACGCATCTGGGTATCGGCCGATTCCAGGCGCCATGGCCTTAGAGCTTGCAGCTGACGATTGGCACAAAGAAATCGCCGATTACCTAAAGAATCCGTCTAAAAAGGTGGAGCGACGAGTGCGCTTTCACGCTACCAAGTACGTGTTGCTCGAAGATGATCTGTTCTACCGAACGATCGATGGTGTTCTTCTTAAATGCCTTGGGACAGAAGAAGCCAAGACTCTAATGGGAGAAATCCATGAAGGGGTATGCGGAGCTCACCAATCAGCACATAAGATGAAGTGGATGATCAGAAACAATGGGTACTATTGGCCTACGATCCTTGAAGATTGTTTCAAATATTATAAGGGTTGTCAGGAATGTCAAAAGTTTGGAAATGTCCAGCGTGCACCCGCATCGGCCATGAATCCCATCATCAAACCATGGCCGTTCAGAGGGTGGGGAATAGACCTCATCGGCCAAATTTATCCACCATCGAGCAAGGGGCACAAGTTTATTCTGGTTGCTACCGATTATTTCACCAAATGGGTGGAGGCAATCCCACTAAGGACTGTGACTTCGGCTATCATGGCCGATTTCGTAAGGGATCACATCGTCTACCGATTCGGTATCCCTCAAACTATAACAACCGATCAAGGAACAATGTTCACATCGGGAGAATTTGAGGAGTTTACGACCGATATGGGCATCAAATTACTAAATTCTTCTCCGTATTACGCTCAAGCCAATGGTCAAGCAGAATCTTCCAACAAAGGAATAATCAAGTTGATCAAAAGGAAGATTGAAGAATACCCGAAGAAGTGGCACCTATGTTTGACCGAAGCCCTCTGGGCATACAGAATGGCCTGTCATGGAGCTACCAAGTTATCTCCCTATCAGTTGGTATACGGTCACGATGCAGTACTTCCATGGGAATCGAGGGCAGGATCAAGGCGCATTTCACTTCAGGACCAGTTGTCGGCCGATGACTACTCGGCACTGATGAAGGAAGAACTTGATGACTTAGCCGGCCAACGACTAAGGGCTCTAATAAGTGTCGAAGAGAATAAAAAGAGAGTGGCCAGGTGGTACGATAAAAAGGTCAAAGTCAAGCAGTTCTCCCCCGGAGATTTAGTATGGAAGTTAGTACTACCGATCGGGTCGAAAGATCCTAAATTCGGCAAGTGGTCTCCTACCTGGGAAGGGCCGTATAAAATCGGCAGATGCGCTCCAGGGAATGCATATATTTTGGAAACAATAGAAGGGGAAGAATTCACTAGAGCTCTGAACGGGAGGTACTTAAAAAGGTATTACCCAAGTATATGGGTCGGTGCCTAAAGGAATTAACACGATCATACATGACCGATACGATTCGGTTTTAAGACGCACATAAAGTCGACCGGAACGGCCGATTACATTCATTCGGTACGGGCGACAGATTACATGGCCGACAAAACATGAAGTCGCCCTTAGAACAAAAAAAAAATATATAAAAAAACAAACTAATTGTTCTTCTTCTGGGATGCCTTTTCATTCTTCTCCGACTCAGCTCGAAGGCGCGAAGCCTCTGCCGCTGCAAGAATGACGGGCCGAGGAAGCAGGCGAACCCGATCGGTAGAAGACCGCTGGCCGCCATTCCTTTCCAAGAAGTCCAGGATCGTGCGGGCTGTCGAAGTGACGTCATCTCCAAGAACGTCACGGCAACGACCCCTCATGACTAGAGATCGGCGACGGCTTTCGTTCACCACAGCATCCAAGACTACACGAGCATCTGCAGTAATGTGGTCTTGGAGCTCCTCTTGATGGGCCAGGATCAGAGCCTTGTCTTCCGGAGTCAAAGGGTCTTCTGAATGAATGCACTTGATGGCACGCACGAGCTCCGGACCAAGGCGTTGAGGCTGAAACAAAGAAGGAATAAGGTGGCGCATTCTTGTCCTAAGATCTAAGAGGAGAAGACGGAGCGTCACCTGGTTGACGGAAGAAGATGACAACGAGGCCATGACAAAGTAGTTGCGCCGATGAGAGAAAGAGGAAAAGCGAAATGGGAGCCAGATCGATGCTATCGGGAGGAGGCGTCGAGGCCGATATTTATGGGGAGAATACGTGGAAATCTGATAAGGCCACGTCCCATCGGTAATAAGGAAGGCAGTAAATAGAAGACATCGCGAAGGGTCGGTCAAAGAAAGCAGTAAATGTTCGTACAAAGCGGTCAGTGTTTTACAGACTACCCAAAAGGGTATCGATAGCCGTGATGGCCCGACGCCGGATCTGATCGGCAGAGTCAAGAACCCGTTGGTCTTCTTCTGCCGATCCAGGGACCTCCGATGCGATGCGATGGAGTCTCAAAGCCTCCTGAGCAAAACGCTGCCTCTCCCTTGTCAAATCGGCAATAGCCGAAGGTAACTCTTGAAGTTTGTTCTCTTCGGCGCTGATTGCCTTGGTTACTTGCTCCATCTCTTTGGCAAGGTCCGCCCTCCGTCGTTTGAGGCGATCTATTTCACTGATGATCGCCGGCCGTGAATCTTCCAGGACATGGATCCGCCGATTCGCTTCTTGGGCCTGATGCTTGAAAGCATTTTCATCTTCACGGGTCTTGGCCAGTTTCGCGCGATCGGCCATATGACGAAGGGCTCTGAAGACGGGAATCCTCATCGATTCAATAAAGGCCGCCGGTGCCAAGGCCTCTTCCGCTTCCTCTGGTACTCGTCCGCTGACGTCACTAAAAAGTTGCCGAATCGGCGAAGCATCTTCTACCAATCGGCCGATATCCCCTTGAAGGAGGGATCGGATATTGGTAAGTTTAGCCCGGACGTCGTCAGGGACGGAGCTTAAGGCAACTTGGCGGGATGAGGTCTCCTCATCATCAGAGAGAGCGACTGCGAAGGAAAAGAGGCTGTTGTTGGGGGAGTCTTGTTCCTGAGAGAATAAAGAAAAAGCGTGAATCGGCAGGGGAACGGAACAAATCGGCTGTTTGAAAGCTGGTTTAAGAATTTACCATTTTAAAACGAATTTCTTCGTGCTGCGCTGGTAAAGCCGTTATGTTTTGATCAGTGGCCTGTACCGTAGGTTCATCCGATGAAGAGGACTCTACAATAATCGGCACGGTGCTCGGACCAGCTCCCTGGGAAGAAATCGGTTGTCGAGAAACGCTTGGTGTGCCGATGGTCTGCGTCGAGGGATCGGTTAAATATGTTATGCAAATACCCGAAGGGAGTCCATAAGATAAGTACCGTACCTCAATGGATGAAGGCAGGGGCGCGTTGGCATCCGGTCGAGTTGTCGCCGACTGTGGCATTTCCATAGAGGAACCCTAAGAAGCACAGAGTTAACGAGAGTTAATACCGAGTTGACAAATCGGAAATAGCAAAGCGTGAACTCACTTGTAAAGCTTCCAGCAGTAGTGAGGCGGCAGCCGCTCCGGCTTGTGTAATGGCTTGAGTATCAGCACTTTGTGTGGCCTGGGGCGGTGCAGTCAAGATTTCTGCCGATGCGGGCACAGGAGGGTCCACCGATTCCGTACGAGCCCGAACTCGGCGACTGGTTTTCTTGACGACCTTCTTGTGAACTTTCTTCGATCGGCCAGCAATCATGTCAACTGACGGAGCGTCGTAGCCGATAAGAGGATAAGTGGTGTACGGGTAGCTCTCTATTAGCCGACCACTGCGGCTGTGCGTTGGAGGGGCTTGATTCCCGGCCTAAAGGAACAATGAAATCATTAGTGCTCAATTATGTTGAAAAGAATAAAGTCGGTAATCAAAAATACCTCGGCGTTAGGATCAATGTTGGCCGGATCTAGAAGGTTGCAGTATGCCGATGCTGAATTGCAGAATAAGAATTGCTTCCATTCGGCCCACCAAAGCTTGAAAGGCTGGATGACAAATGGATATAATAGCCATTCATTCAAATTAATCGTACTGGAGTCCGGAATTCGGTCTCGCAGCCGACAATAATCCAGGCCAGTTTTAAGCGCTTCTCTGAACTTGATTCGGCCAGCAAAATACACCCGTATCGGCAATTGACCCATGCCGAATTGTCGTGCAGCAGTAGATGGATTGTAGAACTCATATGTAGGGGCATTTTTCCCCGAAAAGAAGTTGGCCGGTAAGAGTCCTGGTTTGATCAATTCTTCATAAAGACCTTCATCAAACCGGCCAGAAGTCGAGTCGAAGCAAGAGGGGAGCTCGAAGACTGGGATATCTCGCTGGTATGGAAACCAGATAGTAGCGTCCTCATTGAATCCATTATAGAAGCACCGAAAGTACTCGGCTACTCTTGTAGCAGAATACGCACAACCTGGAAAAGCTGACGCTGCTTCGCCATAAGACATGCATCGGCGACGCTCGGTAGAGTCTTCCGCCGATTCAATATTGGGAAACATCATGTGGTCCACTGGCTGCCGGGTGATCCTGCTCATATAGAGGTTCAACCATAGATTAACGAACCACCAAGGCCCACCTGGGTTGCCGATTGGTTCTCCCTTGGAAAGTTTTGTGCCGATTTGGTGGAGCATGTGGTACACTGCACCCAGAAGATGTTTCCCGAGAGGAATGTGGCTTCCTTTGGATAGTGCCTCGGCTAAAGATTGGGTGTTCGTTGTTGGGCCGGCGGCTCTTCCACAGAAAAGGTGTTTTTCCAGCCACATCATCAGGAAAGCGGTGTGCTCTCTGTTATCAACAGTACCGGTCTTCTTGTTATCACTAATAAAGCCCTTCCAGCCGCCGATTCCTCTTGTGTCCAGCCGATGCGACGGTACGGTCAGAAGTTGGAAAGGCGTGTCAGGGGAGGATATGTCCAAACCGGTCAAGAGGACCACATCGGCCAGAGTGGGGGTCATAGGACCATGTCCAAATAAGAACGCATTAAGTGCGTCAGACCAAAAATAAGAAGCTGCCATCACTAGCGGCTCATTTTTCTCCATTTGTGACAGGGAAAGGTTGATACATTGGCCGATTTTGAGCTCATCCCATGAGACGCTCCTTGACGCGGCCACCCGTTGGTACCATTCCCTCCAACCTGGGGTTTCATTCAGCCAGGATCTAAAAGTGCTTGCCCATTGATTTAAGTTCATATCGGACCGTTTGAAAGGTATCCGATCAGTTTCCGAATCTATAAGAATCGCCGGATCTGGGTTTCCCATGGGACCAAGGCAAACAAGGCCAGGACTATCCGTGAGGTGAATGGTAATTCTATCTCTAACCGCCTAAAAAGGAGAAGGGGCATAGGAATGTAAGGAGCAGATCTAAAATGTTGCCGATAAGGAGAGAATTCGGTACTTACCTCCGGGATAAAGTTCTGGGTAATCGGCGTGGTCGCCGACGCTGGCGCAGATGATGGGGCTGTGATGGGGACCGCCATTGGGATTTCTGATGAAGCTCTTGCATCTGCGGAAGAAGTGATGGCCGTCGCTACCCCCGCCGGGGGTACTGTCCCTGGAGCATTGCGTGCGGGGGAATTGCCGGAAGGAGTCGCCATTGAAGGAAAGGGGGAAGAAGTGACGGGAGATGGAACTAGAAGACTTCGATGGCAAGGGAGAAATGAAGAAGGAAGGATGTGCGCGCGCTGGGAAAAGAGACGTGAGCTTGAAGATGAGCAACGGTGAAATGTTATTTATAGGATGCCTGAAGAAAGGGTAAAAATGGAATTTTCACCGCGCCGGCGCTTCGGGTTTTTCGGGGTAGTGGCTGTCGTGGGCGCCCGTTTCAAAAATTGCAATGATCAGCCGGGAGACCGCGCAACGGAAGGATATTTTCACTGCGGCCGTTTCGGAGAGGAGGTTATAAAGAATTTCGAAGTAAAAGACTATGTTTTACTCCGAAACTGGGGGGCATGTGTTGACGCCGGATTTCGTCATCAGTAGAATCGGCGCCAAAGAGGAAAGAAGTCGAAGAAGTACGGATGGAAATCGGTCAAAAAGGTGCTATGATGCGGAATCGGTCAGTAGCTTTTACTTCGCTTCAGGGTGAATGCACCAGATTCCCAATCGGCAATCCTTTGCCGATTAGAAATCGGCCGATCAGGAAGGTGGACTAAAGTGGGCCTGTATGGGCCTGGAAAGATGGAGGGATGAGGTGGAGTTCAGCCCACGAAGCGTGGGGTAATTAGTTTAGCACGGATTGTGCTTGTAGATATTTGTTTTCTGTTTGAATTAGAGATAGAGTTCTAGTCGGTTAAGAAGATTATTTGTACGGGGCTATAAATAGCTACCTTTGTAAATCTGTAGACACAACAATCAATCAATACAACAAGTTACTTTATTCTTCAATACTTACTTTCGAGCAGGCGATTTCGCCGTTACTTTTCTTTCTCACGAGTTCGTGCGGGTTGGCAGGGCTGCATCATCTTGATCTCCGGCCGATTCTGTAAGTTCCGTTTATCGAGTAATATCTAAGCTTTAACTTCCGGCGCATCGCTGTTGTTTCGTTTAGATTTATTCATCAGTTATCGATATCGACTAGATTCATAGGTTTTTACCTGTTTTCCTAGTTTTTATCACCCGTTATCCCGCTAGGAATCGGTAGTATCGGCTTTCGTGACTTTCCGTTGTTGGATCCGTCCATTGCCGATTAGATCTTTTCCTAGTGCTGTTATTGCAAGCTTTGTATCGATTTACTTTAATATTTTTCTACCTACAAGGCTACGGGGATCGTGCTGTCTTATAGCCGATTTCATTACCATAGTAAATCGGCCGATCCGCCGATAAGCTTCTCTCGATCGGAAACTTAGCCGATCGTAGTTACTGAATTTGACACGTGTTCTTCCTTGCCAATCAACAGGTCAGATTGGCTGGCACGCCGCGCGAACCGCACCAGGGCATTCACCCGAACAGGAGCTAAGCAGATTCTCCCGGGTCGTGTGTCGGTCGCTGGGATTCGGTTAACCGATTTCTAGCGCCAACAGTTATATTTAGCAATGTGTCAGAACATTTATATCAAACATTAAAGATAATGGTAATTAACAATCCAATATAGCAGCAATATTTAAATGTTGCCAACATACACATAATTAATTAATGCAATGTTTTCATAAACATATAATGAAATATTACGAAACAAAGGTACAAATTATATAGTAGAGAAAGGAAGCATTCATAATCAAAGAGCACTAATAATTAGCCAGCACGGGATTACCTGCTTCACCCACAGGGCTACTACAACTTTCATCCCAAATGTCCCCCATGTCATCAAAAGTATCATCATCGTTGCGTAATGCGGCGTTTATATCTAAAAAAGTTTTAGAGTTAGAAATTCCTGAAATCATAGCCATATCATATGATTATTAAGCACAGGTTACCTCCTTCACACAGAGGGTTGATACAACTCTGATCACATAAACCTTCCATCTCACCACATGGAGCCTCATCATTGATTAAACCAATATCTCCATCTTTAAAAGATCATAAAAATAAAGCACCTTCTAAAACATTCATGTTTTCCAAAACAACAAAAGTGTATAGGCGCACCTGATTCATTTTTCCCCACATGAAGTCTGTATTTATTTTCTCCCAAATCTCCCCTATGGAGCCAGATTTCATCTGCCTCCATGTGTACAGTGTCATCTACGTAAACTCCAGAGTGTCAATATTTTATCATGACAAATAAGGATGCAAGAGTGGAGATAAACGAAAAACACAATAGTACCTTGATGATGGTTTGGAATGTGCTGAATGGCACCCTGTTCAGTTTTTCTCCTCATACGCCTCTCACGGATTGTACGATTATATTCGATCCTCTTCTCATAACACATTGTTGCAACCAGGAATCTCTTGCGCTCTCTATCACGTTCCTTAGGATCTACAAGATGTGGGGTTTGCGTACCTTCATCATATTGGAATGACACAATGAGTAACAATAGTACATCACGAACCAAATGTCCAATTGTATCCTCACCTTGGATTGTTGTGTTGGTGAGATCTGTAAAAGGTTTCCTATCCCGCATTGACCCGGATGGTTCCATAAAAATGATAGTCCCTGCACAAACTTCAGAAGAGGCAAAATACCCTTTCACTCTTCTGCCACAAAATTTGCAATTGTTTTCACGATCGAGAAGTCCATATAACATACACTAAGAAGGGGAATTATTGATTAACTGATAATATGTCATATCTAATAAATGAAGATCCATGGTTCACTCAGCTATAAGTAAGAATAAATGCAGATGAAGATCAATCCAAACCTATAATTACTCTTTAAAGTGTATGTTATATCAAGATACACTTAAGTAGCTATTTACTATAGTTGCATCAAGATACACCAGTTCGAGTTCGACTACGCGTCGGATTCGACTTCGCCTCGGACTACTCCAACGTTCCGCTCAGGGGTCGGACACTCCCGACCCTAGGACTCGGGGTCGGGCGAGGCGAAGCTTCACTCGGGGTCGGGCGAGGCGGAGTTCCACCCTCAAGGGGTCGGGCGCATCCGACCCCGGGACCAAGGGGTCGGGCGCATCCGACCCCGGGACCAAGGGTCGGCCGAGACCAAGGGTCGGGCGTATACTCAGAATTGGACCATAGCAGCTGCATTTTCAGAATTTTTGGTTTCTGAACTATATCTACACACATCAATAGTGGCAATTGATTTACACACTAAGCACTAAGTAGGCAATACAAAATCGATTGTCAGACCAAGACAAGTGGGATCAAACAAAGAGCAGTGCTGAGAGTGAAAGGATATTCAGTCTTGTAAGGTCCAGCTACTCATTTATGTAAAGCAAGAATCAAACTTCTTACATGAGATGATCAAGAACAGGCTGAGTTTCCCCTCATGCTCCTAGCTTGTACCAAAAACAGTTGCTCTTCTGAAGCCTGCACATGACAAATCAGTACCAATTAAAGGATAATAAAACCATCAATTTATATCAGTTGCTCCTTTGAAAGTAGCAAAAAAAATGACTTGTAGTTGTAACTCAAATGATCATGAAGCCTTTTCTTGACAGGAAGGCAAGGCAGAATCGAAATTAATAACACAAGATTATTGATTAAAATCAAAAAAACTCTTGTGTGAGCACCTTGTCTGCAAGCGTTTAATGCAGCGTGTGCTTTAGGGCTGATGAACAACTAGCTACTATATTGATCTTAGTGAAGTTAAACTATAGAATGATATGATCAAATGAAACATTCTCGATGTGAGAAAAGGAATTACTCATACCCAAACTGGTGCCCAAAAGATCTGCTAACCGGAGTCATCAAGCGGCTCTCATCTAATATATGTGTACAACCTCTGCATTTGAACACAAGGCAAATGAATTCACATGTTCTGGATGGAAGAGGAGAATGGCCTCACCTTGATTGGCCTACAGGATTTACCAGGACATGCGGCGACAGGGAGACGACGTGCGGGCGGCAACTGGGAGTTGCTGCAAACAAAACATGAACGTCACACAAAGTTCAGATGCACGACAATCAAAGAAACTAATAAGTACCGTGATCAGACCCGACGAACTGAAGAAGTACAAAAGGCCTTTGGCGTGCTGTGGAGATCCGGCCGGCGACTCAGGGAGGGGCGGAGTCGCTTGCGGCGATGCGGCGACTCAGGATGGGGCCGCGGCTTCTAGCGGTGCGGAGGTGAGGAAAGGGAGGGGCGGTGGATGGCGACGGGCGACGGAGGGAGTGGCTGCACCGGCTGCGGCTTCTGGCGGCGCGGAGGCGAGGAAAGGGAGGGGCGGCGGTGGATGGCGACGGCAGGATGGCGACGGGCGACGGAGGAAGTGTTGGCGGCAGCAGCGGCTTCTGGCGGCACATAGGTGAGGAAAGGGAGGGGCGGGATGGCGATGGGCGACTGAGGGAGAGTTGTGGCGGTGGCGGATGGATCCGCGACTTCAGGCGTGTGCGTGTGCGATGGCGGCAACGAGTTTGTTATGGAGGCTGATAGAAAAAGGAAGGGAAGGAACCAGGATGGAGTACAATTCTTTTTCCAACCAGGCCTAGCAAATCTGGCGCATGCATGCAAGTAGCTAGCGGATTTTTTTAATCTTTCTTTTCTTTTAACATGCCCACAAAATCTCGCGCATGCATGCAAGGAGTTGATTTTTTAATCTTTCCTTTCTTTTAACATGTCCACAAAATCTCGCGCATATGCAAGGAGCTAGCTGATTTTTTAATCTTTCCTTTCTTTTAACATGCCCACAAAAATTGTAAAAAAAGATATTGACAAATCTGGCGCATGCATGCAAGGAGCTAGCTGATTTTTTAACCTTTCCTTTCTTTTAAACTATCCACAAAATCTCGCGCATGCATATAGGGAGTTGATTTTTTAATCTTTCCTTTCTTTTAACATGCCCACAAAATCTTCTCTCTTGACGGATGCGCCCGACCCCTTGAGGGTGGAACTCCCCCTCGCCGATGCGCCCGACCCCTTGAGGGTGGAACTCAGCCTCGTCCGACCCCGAGTGAAGCTCCGCCTCGCCCGACCCTGAGTCCTGGGGTCGGGAGTGTCCGACCCCTGAGCGGAACGTTGGAGTAGTCCGAGGCTATTTTTTCAAAAAACCCCTAACATTTCATGATATCAACCCGCAGTCCAATTCCGAGTATACGCCCAACCCTTGGTCCCGGGGTCGGATGCGCCCGACCCCTTGGTCCCGGGGTCGGATGCGCTCGACCCCTTGAGGGTGGAACTCCGCCTCGCCCGACCCTGAGTGATTTGGGATGCGATTCTGCTGGAACCAATATTACCATTCAGGCTAGGTTTCGGGGGGAAAATATTAGTACATGTAGATTTAGATTTGTCGGGTTAGGAATCATAGTGCCTTATTTGGGTTATGCTGTCTCAGGATGTACGTGCAGCTTGATTAAAACAGCTGGTCCGATTTGGAGTACATGTTTAGGGCATTGGATCTACAAGCATTGGAGTACATATCAATAAATCATCACACGCAACATTTCTTCTGCAGTCCAGAGCAAGCATCTTTTAGAGAGATCTTGGACCAAACAGAAGTGAAATGCATCTTCCTCAAACATGTTACTGCCATTGAATCACCAAACATGTTATATACACAATGGAGGGTTGAAACACATCAAGCTGAGTACTTAACGCAGTCATGAAATTTTTATATTGCAAAACATTGGATTCAATGGGATAATAAAAATATAAAACATGTATAAATATTAAATAAGTATATCATCCAAGATTGGATTCAGAAGGACAATAATCATGTAGAACATATACGAATACAGGTCATCCAAATGTCCCCCATCTATCTTATTTCTTTGCCTGTGATGCGCCAAAGGAAATGTTTTACAATACCTGGTAGTCTTGTCCTCCAGGCATTCGCTTCGTGCGCTAGAAGATCGATGAAGAAGTTGTGCCGCATTGTTATAGCATCCTGTAAGTAAGATAAGTGCTTACTTCAAGTTAAGCTCGGATTTATCGTATATTGTAAAATTACAAAGGAACGTACAACAAAGCATATTTACTCACTTTTTTGATGTGCACGTTTCGAGGACTATCCCACCATGCCATGTACTGTAGAATAAGCCATCCATCTGAAAATCTGTGGTACGATGAATCGTCAGCTATATAAATATACGAACATATCTTTTAAGAAATAAAGGATATTGACACTCTAAAATGCCGGTGTGTCAGAGCTGATCTTACCCATCAGTATCTTCCACAATTCCCTTCACGCGTTCAAATTCCCATTTGTGAACATCCTCCCATGAATCAGGTTTAAGTTGTCTAAATGCGTTCATAAATTTTAGGCAAAATCCTACGATCTGTATCGCATAATGTTTATATGGCACATCCATGGCATATTTTGGAATGGGTTTAGTGTCAATCACAATAAGTTTCTTCCGCTTAATATCGAGTACATAAAGCAGGTAGGTATTGACATGCTTCCATGGCAAGAGAAACTGCAAAGCACTCAGTATTAGGACCACAAAGGATATGTAATGAACAAATAATGGCATGAAAAGAACTTACATATCTGCAACCTAGTATGTCATATTTTACTATTTCCCATCCACCAATCACATCACCCAACTCTTTACCACTGTGATGTTTACGATAATTTTCATGATGTGTTAACTCCAACATTTTCTGAAGCAAAATGATATATAGCCATGATCAGTATCACCTATCAATTTTATGTATAACTAATAAATATAAATAGATAATGAATGCAGTATATTCCACAGTTATGATTGTAATTATAAACAAGCTAACTTACACAGAATCGCAGATCCACATGATGCTTTGCAACCTTGTTGTTTTACCTTATCATCCCTTTAGCCTCTCGGTATGCAAGAAATCAGACACCTAAGTTGAAAAATGGTTCAGGCATGGGTGAACCTCGTTTCAACAACACCTTGAGATCACCGAGTTTATACACACTCCTATAGGGCAAATCACTCCTTATCCAAACCATACTGCAAATCAATATATAAGGACAATGCATAAGAATTCATAATAAATTGCAATACTATTAGTGGTAAATGAAAGTGACGAAGTACTGAGCTTACTCCAATTCCGCAGGATCCTTGATTGTCAAAATGTAATCACAAAAAATCTCAGCTAACTCATCTCGCTTCAAGGGCCAGTCCTTGTAGTATAGAAGAACATCTTGCTTATCTGAGTCTATCTCTGTATCGATTTTCTTTGGTTTAAGTGCATTTTCATGGCTGTTTGTGGATTTCCTCTTTTGTTTGATCTGCTGAAACTCGTTAGGTTCTATTATTTCTGCAAAGTCACTTGGGCTTCCGATGTTTTCATCCTCATTGCGTAGTAATGGTTTACCTAACCGTTCATTAAATATAGTTGATAGTAATGTAGCTGCCATTTTAGTCCTAAATTTTACCATACTCTCCTGTACATTAGTAGTAACACAGTTTATTCAAAAAATATGCTAGTAAAAAATATTCACTAATTACTTGTGTTAAAGTTATACATAATGTACCTGATCCACGGTAGCGCACAGATGATCCCCAGTCCAATACTTTATAAAGGCAACCATGAATAACCCACATGAGACACTACAGAATCATTATTATATAGAAAAATATAAGATATATACATATGAGATTGTAGAATTGATATTTTAAATTAGTGTGCAATATCATACATACCCATCAAACTGTATTCTGTCAACCATGACCTCCACAACA
Organism: Setaria italica; assembly: GCF_000263155.2. NCBI lineage: Eukaryota > Viridiplantae > Streptophyta > Magnoliopsida > Poales > Poaceae > Setaria > Setaria italica. The sequence goes on from NC_028454.1 coordinate 18,330,987, forward strand.
TCCCAGATGTCAACATTGACGTCCGGCCAAGCGTGATCTTTAAGGCCAGTGCATTGCAATGTGTATTCCATCTGCATCCTAAATCCCTTCAACTGTTTGTACATGTCCTGGTTAATTAGTATGTGCAGTTTGCAAAAAAAATAGAAATATCTGAGATGGCAAAAACTCACAGTATTTTCGAGGTCCCTACGCCCAAACAGTGTTCCATAAGAATCTAACACATGTATCTTACGCCTTCGCGCATTCACTACAGCAAGATACTAGTGTGTATCTTTTATATTTATTGGTAAGAACAACTATCAAGTATTAAAAAATGTAATGTCAGTCAAGGAACGTATATTGGATAAATGAAGTATATATCGTAATGTTGAAAATAGTAGTTACCATATCGTGTTGCATGTACGATAATACCCTTTCAGCCAACCGTGGAACCTGTGAATGCCCACGGGAGGGATAGTGATCCTCCATGTCCTCCATGTTCCGTTTTTCTTCACCATCCCCCTTCATTAACACAGTCATACTTGTATTTTCTAGGTAGCACGTACCACTTGGCCTATTTATCATATTATCTTGAGTCCGCAATAGGTGGATGTACGCATTTATGACCTGCAAAAAATAAACCATGAATAATTTCTCAATATAAAAAAAGATTTTTGTTCCCATAAATTTGTACTTGGGGTTATTACCTCGTCATACAGGTATGCGTTTCGACAAAATAAGCACTCCATGTGATTCCTATTCACCAGGACATCATCGATGAGCACAAGCTCTTCCCTACCTGGTTCAGCTGAGATCTTTTTAGCAGCTTCAATAAAGGCATGATCATTGACAGTACATTCGTACCCTGAAAATAATCATAAAATTTGAGGATAATTATCATTGCACATGATAAATGTTGTGAAAATATATCAAATGAGCAACCTGATATATGAATGAAACATAAACTACCTTCCGGAATCTTGAAAGCATCTTCTGACTCGTTGGTTTCGTCAGTGATCAACACCTGCTGTGACATATCAACATCTTTGAGTTTGTCAGGTGTCAAACCCTCTTGGTATTTATTGGCATCCAAGTAATCTGTCTTGGGAGTAGTTTCCTCTAGTTCCAGCAATATATCCATACTATAGACACCATCGTCACCAGTGGGCGTCAGCTCCATGGATGGCTGCTCCAAGGATGACTATTGATGGAAAAAGGAGGTAACATATAAACTCATTAAATTAGTACCGGTTCTGCAATATGATTCAGTGAGCGTTAAGCTTGTGTGTAGCTTACCTCGGAACCGTCTGTCATGGATGGATGCCAAGATTCATTGAGCTGCAACGCCGTCGCTCGCTTAATTATTGGCAGCCCCTTCTAGTCGTCTTCTGAAAGGTGAGATTTTATTCAACTTTGAGTCTCATGTGTCATCTCCTGTTACAGGTCCTGGCACAATTATTTCATTGAATACATAATGATGGCGCCTGCTAATTTTTTTTCCCAGGAACACAAGTGCTGCAGCCTTGTTTTGCTGAGCTGACAGCTGAGTAGTGCGGAGGGCAAGTTCTTTCTGTGAATACATATGATCTAATTATAACGAACATGATTAACAGATTAATTAATATAACACATGCCATATCCGACAACCTCTTGGTATAATCATGTCTAGTTAGGCCTAATCATGATCTAATCTACGTGAACATGATTAACAGAGGGTAACGAGAACTCACACTTGAGCTGCAACGCCGCCGCTCGGACAACACCCTCCAACCTTCCGGTGCAGTTCGCGACCGAGCGTTCAGCTTCACAACAGATCGGCGTCGGTCTAGTAACAAGGTCAGGGAGTAGGTGATGAGAAAGCTTCAAGAGAATTGCATGCATCCGTACCGATGGTCAACAATTACCCAGCGAGGAGGTCAGCGAAGGCGCAGGGCGGGCAACGGCGGCACGGGGCAAGCGACGGATTTGCTTCGGGCGTGTGCGTGTGCGATGGCGGCAACGAGTTTGTTATGGCGGCTGATAGAAAAAGGAAGGGAAGGAACCAGGATGGAGTACAATTCTTTTTCCAACCAGGCCTAGCAAATATGGCGCATGCATATATGCAAGTAGCTAGCGGATTTTTTTAATCTTTCCTTTCTTTTAACATGCCCACAAAATCTCGCGCATGCATGCAAGGAGTTGATTTTTTAATCTTTCCTTTCTTTTAACATGTCCACAAAATCTCGCGCATGTGCAAGGAGCTAGCTGATTTTTTAATCTTTCCTTTCTTTTAAACTGTCCACAAAATCTTGCGCATGCATATAGGGTGAACTCCGCCTCGCCCGACCCCGAGTAAAGCTCCGCCTCACCCGACCCTGAGTCCTGGGGTCGGGAGTGTCCGACCCCTGAGCGGAACGTTGGAGTAGTCCGAGGCTATTTTTCAAAAAAAAACCCTAACATTTCGTGATATCAACCCGCAGTCCAATTCCGAGTATACGCCCGACCCTTGGTCCCGGGGTCGGATGCGCCCGACCCCTTGGTCCCAGGGTAGGATGCGCCCGACCCCTTGAGGGTGGAACTCCGCCTCGCCCGACCCCGAGTGATTTGGGATGCGATTCTGCTGGAACCAATCTTACCATTCAGGCTAGGTTTCGGGGGGAAAATATTAGTACATGTGGATTTAGATTTGCCGGGTTAGGAATCATAGTGCCTTATTTGGGTTATGTTGTCTCAGGATGTACGTGCAGCTTGATTAAAACAGCTGGTCCGATTTGGAGTACATGTTTAGGGCATTGGATCTACAAGCATTGGAGTACATATCAATAAATCATCACCCACAACATTTCTTCTGCAGTCCAGAGCAAGCATCTTTTAGAGAGATCTTGGACCAAACAGAAGTGAAATGCATCTTCCCTAAACATGTTACTGCCATTGAATCACCAAACATGTTATATACACAATGGAGGGTTTAAACACATCAAGCTGAGTACTTAACGCATTCATGAAAATATGGTAACAATAAACACATCAAGCTGAGTACTTAGCTGCCATTGAATCACCAAACATGTTATATGGTCACTGTCTAAAAAGTTCATATAAGGAAAATCCTCGAAAAATATGATTCAGTATGTCGCGAACATCCAAACTTTGAAACACAACACAGAGTTGCTGAGCATCCTAGCATTACTATTTGTTGATGATATCTAATGTAAGGGCACGTGCCGTCTTTGTAATTTGTTTCCGTTCAGCGCGTATCCGCTTGGATAGGTCTGCAGCACAAAAATCAGAGATCAAAACTATATAACTTTAGTGAAACGAAGTTATTGAGCACAAAAAGATGTTACCTTTCGCATTGTACGCATCAGAACATATGGGAGAAAAAATAATTTGACTATAATCTGTAGTAGTCACTCTACCTAACAGGCAAGGGAAAAGTGAATTAAAAACTTAAACAGACAAGGGGATACATGAATTTAAAGAATTAATGGTTAAATATATTGTTAATTTTATTAACAAAACTGAGTGCTCATTGATAATGTCATACCTTGCATCGTAGATATCTTGACATGGAGGGCAGCTAATGTCTTGAATTGATAAGCCGCGCGGCGCCACTCCCATATGTGGCGTTGAAGGTGTGGGTCGTTCACGTGGATTATGATGAAGTTTTTCCTACAAGTAACAACATTAATTCCGATCGACCCATGGCATGGCAGATAATTTCATATGTACATAAATACACATACCTTTGATTCATGATTACCACGTGCCTGTTAGGCCGCCTCCGGAAGTCACCCCTATCTTGGATCTCAGACGCATATACAACCACGCCTATGACATCTTCAACAACAAAAAAAATATATGCTTTGCATTTTAGTGTGAAACCAAGGACATCATATTTTGTTAAATGAAAGTGTGTATAAATTGATGAGTCACCTGCAAAAGTATCTACTGGCTGACGGTATACATCCTCGAATTTCCTAAAGGCACGAGGACACTCTGAAATCCAGATGGGCCTCTATGGAGTCTTGACTACAGTATCCGGTAAAAGGACGACAGCATAGTATTCACACAGACGGTACATATTGGGAATGAGATCCACATAAGTTGGCGTAAAATACACTCCCAAAAAGTCATATGTTTCACCTTCAATGAGCACACTGTTGAACATCATATGATGGTCGCCGCATGCAACTGCCTCCATCTTGGTGCCCTGCACAAACATTGTAGCCAACATACATCAGTAGTTTGCAATGAAACCACAATGCATCCGCCTAATTACACATGCATATAAAAAAACGAAGTAGGCGGATGATTGAAGCACCTGCTCATCAACCAATATTACGCGCAAATACTCCTGTCCTCCATACTCTCGTATGTTTCCTTTCCAGAAAACCATGGCGCTCACATCCCATCTCCAGAAGATGTGTTGCAGCTCCACCTCATGAAACTCAACCCACCTATAATTCCGAAATTTTATACATATATAATGCAAGGGTGCATCATAGCGTACGAGATAAAAACTGAAGTCATCATTCAAATGAAATCTGTACCGCTTTAGAAAATTACGAGTATCATACCTGTTCGTTGTCAGTGCGGGCAAGGATATCAGCGGTGCAGGCAAGGTTACCCTCTTCCTTGAGAGCGACATGTAGGAGGAACCCATAGCTGGATAACTACAAGTTGAACATTTGTACTGCAGTGAGTCTTATTCGTTAGGAGAGATGAAGGAACAATGATATAGGAGCTTATCACTTCGGTGTACTGTTCCATAGTTACTGCTTCAGGAGAATTGCATGCGTCCGTACCGATGGTCAACAATTACCCAGCGAGGAGGTCAGCGAAGGCGCAAGGCGGGCAACGACGGCACGGGGCAAGCGACGGGTTTGCTTCGGGCGTGTGCATGTGCGATGGCGGCAACGAGTTTGTTATGGCAGCTGATAGAAAAAGGAAGGGAAGGAACCAGGATGGAGTACAATTCTTTCCTTTCTTTTAACATGCCCACAAAATCTCGCGCATGCATGCAAGGAGTTGATTTTTTAATCTTTCCTTTCTTTTAACATGTCCAATAAATCTCGCGCATGTGCAAGGAGCTAGCTGATTTTTTAATCTTTCCTTTCTTTTAACATGCCCACAAAATTTGTAAAAAAGGATATGGACAAATCTGGCACATGCATGCAAGGAGCTAGCTGATTTTTTAACCTTTCCTTTCTTTTAAACTGTCCACAAAATCTCGCGCATGCATATAGGGAGTTGATTTTTTAATCTTTCCTTTCTTTTAACATGCCCACAAAATCTTCTCTCTTGACGGATGCGCTCGACCCCTTGAGGGTGGAACTCCGCCTCGCCCGACCCTTGGTCCCGGGGTCGGATGTGCCCGACCCCTTGAGGGTGGAACTCCGCCTCACCGATGAGCCCGACCCCTTGAGGGTGGAACTCCACCTCGTCCGACCCCGAGTGAAGCTCCGCCTCACCCGACCCTGAGTCCTGGGGTCGGGAGTGTCCGACCCCTGAGCGGAAAGTTGGAGTAGTCCGAGGCTATTTTTCAAAAAAAAACCTAACATTTCGTGATATCAACCCTCGCCGCTTGAATTAATAATGCAAAACTGTTATTGTTTTATTGATGCTCTATGTATTCTATATAAATATTTTACAGCCCGTAGCATGACACATTTGAAAAGAAATTGCTTTTCTCACTTGGAGAATGACACATTTGATCATATCATCTGCTGTACACTATATTGATCATCTTTGTTTTCTATATCTTGAGTTAGAAGAGGCCATTCTCGACGGGCGGGAGCCTCCTCCTGGAAGTGGAGGAGGAGGAGACGTTCAAAGTCAACCAGTTCGAGTTTGACTACACGTCGGATTCGACTTCGCCTCGGACTACTCCAACGTTCCGCTCAGGGGTCGGACACTCCCGACCCCAGGACTCAGGGTCGGGCGAGGCGGAGCTTCACTCGGGGTCGGGCGAGGCCGAGCTTCACTCAGGGTCGGGCGAGGCGGAGTTCCACCCTCAAGGGGTCGGGCGCATCGGACCCCGGGACCAAGGGTCGGGCGAGGCGGAGTTCCACCCTCAATGGGCCGGGCGCATCCGACCCCGGGACCAAGGGGTCGGGCGAGGCGGAGTTCCACCCTCAAGCGGTCGGGCGCATCCGACCCCGGGAAGTTTAAGGGATAGATCCATGATTGTTAAAAGATGTCAATTACAGAAATAGCATGAAGTTAAACTAAACATGAAATCCATGAGGTAACAGATATATGTACCCCACGGGACCTCTCCTACTGGAACACGGGACTCTACAAGTGTCCGGTTATTCTCCAGTATCCTTCCAGCATTGATAAGCTTCAAGTCATTGACAGTTTTTAGAGCTATATCCTTATCTGTTAGCAGAAATGAAAAGAACAAATTACATTCAACATTTAACAAAGCAAGTAAGAACAGCAGGCATGGATTGAAGCACCATGGAAGAATCGTCGTAGGCTGCAGTATTGGAAGTCTGGAACATCAAAATCTAATGAACATGTAGAGCATTAAAGCAAAAGGGAAAAACCAAGATATAAGCGACCTGCAAGTTGAAATCCTGCTTAAAAAAGAGAGAGCTGGCGGCGCGGCTTCCGCCGGAGGGAAGGGCGGTTGCGGTTCGCGGCGCGGCGGTGGCGCAGGGATGGGCGGCGACGGCTGGCTGCGCAGGAGGGTCGGCGGCGGCCTGCGCCGCAGGGAGGTGCGGCGGCGACGGGGCGGCGCAGGGAGGGGATTTTTACGCAGGGAGGGAGAGTTGGCGGCGCGGCATCCGACGCCAGGAGGGGCGAATTGACTCGCGGCGCGGCGGCGTTGACGCAGGCAGGGAGAGTTGGGGGCGCGGATGCGGCGCAGGGTGGGACGACGACGGATAGCAGCGCAGGGAGGGGTTGCGGCGGCGGTGGCTGGCGAAGCGGCGGCGGCGGCTGGCGAAGCGGCGGCGGCGGCTGGCGAAGCGGCGGCGGCGGCTGGTGAAGCGGCGGCGGCGCAACGTGGGACGGCGACGGCTAGCGGCAGCAGGGAGGGGCGCGGCGGCTGACGACGCAGGGAGAAGGACGAAGGGAGGGAGATCTAGCGGCATCGCGGAGGTGAGGAAAGGGAGGGGCGACGGTGGATGGCGACGACATGATAGCGACGGGCGACGGAGGAAGTGTTGGCGGCGGCAGCGGCTTCTGGCGCGACGGGCGACGGAGGAAGTGTTGGCGGCGGCGGCGGCAGCTTCTGGCGCGAACGGTGATGGAGGGAGTGGCGGCGGCTTCTAGCGGCACGGAGGCGAGGAAAGGGAGGGGTGGGATGGCGACGGGTGACTGAGGGAAACGGACGGCGGAGGACGCGCGTGCGCCGCAACTCACGGAATCTCCAGGTGAACGGTTCCGCGCGGAGGGTACTGGCAGCGGACGGCCCAAAATGTCTGGAGTGAGGTGTGGCGGATCCACTTCGGATCTACTTGGGTAAACATGATTTAGCCACCTGATATGCGACGCTCATGCCTAAGCCAAGTAAACACGAAGTGCCGTCGGATTTTCCTCCGATTTAACCACTTGAACAGGACCATTTTAGCAGACTCACACGAAGGTGAGCGGTTCCAGAGAGTACAACAAGTCCACCGAGTTAACAACTTAACCACTTAGTTTTGTTACGAAATAAACATCAGAGTTTTACAAGGTTTCCAGAAGAACAAAAGAAAATAAAACCACTAGCGGAAGCAATCGTCGGGGGTCGGACGTCCTGGTGAGGCCAGCCGGGACATCACTGATCCCTCTCCTCGCCGTCCGAGGAGGGATCCCACTCGACCGTCCAACCCGGAGGGAGCTGGGGCGGCCAAGTGCCAGCAGGAGAAGGGTCGGGAGCAGCAACCTCACCTGAAAACAGGAGCCACAACAAGGCTGAGCTACTAAGCTCAACAAGACTTAACCGACAGGAGTAAAACTACTCCACACTTCTAGACATGCAGGGCTTTTTGGCTGAGGGGTTTGTTTGCCAAAAGCACTAAGGAAAACCCTATTTTCAAGTTTTAGCTCCAGTTCTAGGTTCATTAACCAGTCTAGGTTTTTGCAACCTATTCTAAGCAATCATAGAACCAAAACAAGATATGTAGATATATCAACAAAACCATGTCATCATCAGATTCCTCATTTACTCAGGGTGACATAGCGATCAAGCAGTGTCAAACTGTGAGAGGCAGATGAATCGATTCGAGTTCTTTAACCATGCATGGTGAACCTAACCTCACGACATCCACGCACCCGGAGGTCGCTTCCTGTGTCGGCCTTCCCCATCAATCCCCTAACCTGTGTCGGGCCCATTTCCTTTGGTGCAAGGTTCAACAGACCCGGCCTCTGCCGTTCTGTGACCACGCTTGCCACCACGTGCGACAACCAGCAGGGGAAACTCCGTTCCAAGAACAATGGGGCGACCGCTCACGTCTAGGTTCAATCCGGTACTCGGCTTCCTCATCCCATACTAAGTATGAGGTTAGTACTTTCAAACACTTGATCACGAGCACCACCACTGTCGGTGTAGGGTCACGAGGTAGGCTACGCTAGCGCAAAACAAAATTTTCTACCGCGTATAACCAGGAAGAGCTGCCGTATAAGGATCACGGGATTACCACTCGACGCACTACTGGTGCGGAAGATGTAGATATGCGTCGGTGCAGTGAAGACGATCACGTAGTCGTACGTAGTTGATCAATGTAGTCGTACGTAGTCGATCACGTCCAGCAGCTCCTCAGCAGCTCGTCCACGTGCACAGCAAGATCGCCTCCGGTGCCGCGGCTCGTCGTCGGCTCGTCGTGGCTCGTCGGCGGCTCGTCGATGGCTCGTCCAAGTGCTGCAGGCGCAACACCTCCAAGGTATCCACACGTGCAGGGAGGAAGCGTCGCAAGCCGGACTGCTAGATCCGCGAGTTGCAACAGGCGAGGGCGTGGGAGGCGCGGCAAGTCTGTTCAGCCAAAAGGTGTCAACCCTAGGGCGCCCCCACCCCTCTATTTATAGAGGTTCCTGATGGGCCTCTGGATCCGAGGCCCATTAGCATTCCTAAACCTAATCCAACTCGGATCAAATCCGAATTGGGCTTCCAGCCCCTTAAGTGTGCGACCCTATGGGTTCGGATACGTATAGACATGGCCCGAGTACTCCTACTCGGCCCAATAGTCGGTAGCGGCCTCTAGCAAGACGTGCCAACTCCTATACGCATACGAAGATCATATCAGACGAACCATCACAACATAATATACATGCTATTCCCTTTGCCACACGATATTTGGTCTAGCTTCAAGCCGACCGCTCTTTCTCGATCCTGTGATTCGGAATCCCTTTGTAGGTTAACTCTTAACCGTACGTAGCATGGCCATGCACTTTCGGATCCGATCACTCGAGGGGCCCAGAGATATCACTCTCAATCAGAGAGGGGCAAATCCCATCTTGATTGACCATGTCTCATAGCATGCTTCTTGACAAACCCGAAAGCTACCTTTATAACTACCCTGTTACGGTGTAGCGTTTGATAGCCCCTAAGTAGGTCAATCCACATCTAGAATACATGCGACAATCTCAGGTCTAAGGACAAAGCGTATATGTTGTTTAAAGAGAGAACTACTTCTCGTGTGGGGTCAGTCCTAACACATGTCTCCACATGTGTCCACATTATTAGTTCAACATCTCCATGTCCATGACTTGTGAAACATAGTCATCAACTAATACATGTGCTAGTCTAATATTCATGTGTGTTCTCACATGAACTCCGACTAGGGACGACTTTAGAATAACCATACAAGTAAAGAGTTTCACATACAATTCACATAATTGCAAATCAATTCAAGTAGCCTTTAATGGATATTCAATGAACACAATATACAAATCATGGATACAAATGGAATATCATCATCTCCATGATTGCCTCTAGGGCATACCTCCAACAGTCTCCCACTTGCACTAGAGTCAATCTAGAAGGTACCTAATACCCATAGCTCTTACATGCGCATCATGCTTAGCCTGCGGGAGTGGCTTTGTCAACGGATCAGAAATGTTCAGATCCGTGTGTATTTTGCATATCTTGATCTCACCCCGGTTAACGAAGTCTCGAATGAGATGAAATCGCCGCATTACGTGTTTGTTCTTCTGGTGGTTCCTTGGCTCCTTTGCTTGCGCAATTGCCCCATTGTTATCACAGTAGAGATTCAATGGGCTGGACGCATTCGGGAACACACCAAGCTCAATGAGGAAATTCCTTATCCAAACACCTTCCTTCGCGGCTTCCGAAGCCGCGATGTACTCGGCTTCTGTCGTAGAATCGGCCACCGTCTCCTGCTTGGAACTCTTCCAACTAACAGCACCACCATTCAGCGTGAACACAAATCCTGATTGTGACTTTGAATCATCTCTGTCGGTTTGGAAACTAGCATCGGTGTAACCTGTTACAACGAGCTCCTCCTGACCTCCATAGATGAGGAACATATGTTTAGTCCTTCTCAAGTACTTAAGAATGTTTTTCACCGCTGTCCAGTGACTCTCACCTGGATTAGATTGGTGTCTGCTTGTCATACTTAGCGCATATGAAACATCTGGGCGAGTACTTATCATTGCATACATGATAGATCCAATAGCCGAGGCATATGGCACTCTACTCATGCGATCCCGCTCATCAGCAGTCGAAGGACACTGAGTCTTGCTGAGATGTATGCCATGTGACATAGGCAAGAACCCTTTCTTTGCCTCTTCCATGCTGAACCGCTTCAACACTTTGTCAATATAAGTATCTTGGCTCAAACCTATAAGCCTTCTCGATCTATCTCTATAGATCTTAATGCCCAGAATATATGCCGCTTCCCCTAAGTCCTTCATCGAAAAACTATTTTTCAGTGAAGTCTTTACGGACTCAAGCATAGGAATGTTATTTCCAATCAGTAATATGTCATCCACATATAAGATTAGAAATACTACAGAGCTCCCACTAACCTTCTTGTAAACACAAGACTCTTCTTCGTTCTTGGTGAAGTCAAACCCTTTGACTACTTCATCAAAACGAATGTTCCAACTCCTAGATGCTTGCTTCAATCCATAAATGGATCTCTGAAGCTTGCATACCTTTCCAGCATTTTCCGGATCGACAAAACCCTCGGGCTGTATCATATACACGTCCTCAGCTAGGTTTCCATTCAGGAAAGCTGTCTTGACATCCATCTGCCATATCTCATAATCGAAATATGCAGCTATAGCTAGAATAATCCGAATGGACTTAAGCATCACTACGGGCGAGAAGGTCTCATCGTAGTCAACTCCTTGAACTTGTCGAAAACCTTTTGCGACAAGTCGTGCTTTATAGATGTGAACATTTCCATCCATGTCCTTTTTCTTCTTATAGATCCACTTGCACTCTATGGCTTTAACACCATCAGGCGGGTCAACCAAGTTCCAAACTTGATTGTCTCCCATGGACTCTATTTCGGATTGCATGGCACTCTGCCATTTTTCGGAGTCTGGGTCCATCATTGCTTCTGCATATGTCGCAGGCTCATCATTGTCCAACAATAATATTTCTCGCATTTCGCGGAGCCTTGCTGACCTTCGTGGTTGTGGCGGTGCTTCTCTTGCCATGGGTATCTCAACTTGTTCTGCTACGTTAGCATCACTCATTGATTCTTGCCCGATTGGCTCATCTTGAACTTCTTCAAGATGCACTGTCTTTCCACTCTTTTCTCCTTTGAGAAACTCTTTCTCTAGGAAAACGCCGTTCCGAGCGACAAACACTTTGCCTTCTGATCGGTTGTAGAAATAATATCCCAAAGTTTGCTTTGGATATCCCACGAAAATGCACTTATCCGACTTGGGTGTGATCTTGTCTGACTGAAGTCGCTTGACAAACACTTCACATCCCCAAATCTTTAGAAAAGAAAAACTAGGAACCTTTCCAGTCCACATCTCATATGGTGTCTTAACTACGGATTTAGATGGTACCCTATTAAGTGTGAAAGCTGCTGTTTCTAGAGCGTATCCCCAAAATGACAACGGTAGGTCCGACTGGCTCATCATTGATCGAACCATGTCTAACAAAGTTCGATTACGTCGCTCGGACACACCATTTCTCTGAGGTGTTCCAGGCGGCGTAAGTTGTGGAACAATTCCGCAACTCTTTAGATGATTGCTAAACTCGTGGCTCAAATACTCGCCTCCACGATCAGATCGTAAGGCCTTAATTTTCTTGCCACGCTGATTTTCAACTTCATTCTGAAATTCCTTGAACTTTTCAAAGGTTTCAGACTTGTGCCTCATCAAGTAGACATAGCCGTATCTACTAAAATCATCAGTGAAAGTTATGAAGTATTGGAATCCTCCTCTAGCCGTCGTGCTCATTGGTCCGCATACATCACTATGTACGAGTTCCAACAAGTCTACTGCTCTCTCAGGAAATCCTGTGAAAGGCGTCTTGGTCATCTTGCCTAGCAAGCAAGCCTCGCATGTCTCGTATGATTCAAAATCAAACGAAGTTAGAAGTCCATCAGAATGGAGCTTCTTCATGCGCTTATCACTTATATGACCCAAACGACAATGCCACAAGTAGGTAGGACTCAAATCATTAGGCCGAGGCCTTTTAGCACTTACATTACAGACAGGTGAACCATCAAGATTTAAAACAAACAATCCATTCACAATGGGTGCAAAAGCCATAAACATATTATTCTTAGAGATCACACAACCATTGTTTTCACTCGCAAATGAATAACCATCCCTCATCAAACATGAAGGAGACAAAATGTTTCGACTTAAACTAGGAACAAAATAACAATTATTCAACTCCATAATAAATCCTGACGGGAGGTGGAGTTGCATCGTCCCGACGGTCAAAGCAGCAACTCTTGCATTATTGCCCACGCGGAAATCAACTTCTCCTCTTTCCACGCTTCTACTTCTTATCATTCCCTGCATCGAATTGCAAATATGAGCAACCGATCCGGTATCAAATACCCAAGAATTAATAACTGTATCAGCGAGAAATATGTTGTCTATAACTCTGCATACTGCTTGACTGTGTGGGTGGTGCGGACAGGAAGGAAGTGGGCGGTCTTGGTCAGGCGGTCCACTATAACCCAGATGGAATCATATCGCTGTGAGGTAAGGGGCAGTCCAACTATGAAGTCCATGCTGATGTCTTCCCATTTCTAAGAGGGAATAGGTAGTGGCTGCAGGGTACCTGCTACCTTTAGATGGCTGGCTTTGACACGTTGATAGGTGTCACATTCTGAAACATACCGGGCAATTTCCGACTTCATTCCACTCCACCAAAAGGTTTGACGGAGATCATGGTACATCTTATTGCTGCCAGGATGGATTGAGAACTTGGAGAGATGAGCTTCATCTAAGATCCGCTTCTTAATGTCGGGGTTGGCTGGTACAACCAGTCGGTTTTCATAATACACCTTCCCAATCTCATCTTGTCGAAAATGCTTATACCCTTCATCCTTGAATGAGATCTTCCTGATGATCTGCTTTATTTCCTCATCCTTCACTTGTGCTGACCGGATTTGGTCTTCCAAAACTGAGTCAAGGGTGATGTGGCTGAGGGTTCCATGGGGAATAATTTCCAAACTGAGTTTTCCCATCTCATGACACAGAGTCTCGGTGAAAGCTGTTACCAACAAGCAGTTGCAACGGTTCTTGCGACTAAGAGCATCAGCCACCACATTGGCTTTGCCGGGATGATAGTGAACTTCCAAGTCATAGTCTTTTATCAACTCCAACCATCTTCTTTGGCGCATGTTGAGGTCGGCTTGAGTGAAGATGTACTTGAGGCTCTTGTGGTCGGTATAGATGTTGCAGTGGGTACCCATCAGATAGTGTCTCCATATCTTTAAGGCATGTATCACTGCTGCTAGCTCAAGGTCGTGGGTTGGGTAGTTCCGCTCATGAGGTCGTAATGCTCGTGAGGCATAGGCAATGACTCGGTTGTCTTGCATAAGAACACACCCAAGTCCAGTGCCAGAGGCATCACAGTACACATCAAACGGCCTAGAAGGGTCGGGCTGAGCCAAAACTGGGGCTGTGGTCAGCAGGTGCTTCAGGGTCTTGAAGGCTTCTTCACACTTGTCGCTCCACGCGAACCTGACCTCTTTCTTCAATAACTCTGTCATCGGCTTAGCTATCTTAGAGAAATCCGGTATAAAGCGCCGATAGTAGCCTGCTAATCCAAGGAAACTTCTGATCTGGTGCACTGAGGCAGGAGGCTTTCATTCCATAACTTCCTGTACCTTACTGGGGTCGACGGCTATACCATCCTTGGAGATAGTGTGTCCCAAAAACTTGACACTATCTAACCAAAACTCACACTTGGAGAACTTGGCATAGAGTTGGTGATCTCTCAGCCGTTGGAGAACTACATGAAGATGATTGGCATGTTCTTCTTCGCTCTTTGAGTACACTAGGATATCATCAATGAACACCACTACAAACTTGTCCAGCTCGGGCATGAACACTGAGTTCATGAGGTACATGAAATAGGCGGGTGCATTGGTGAGTCCAAAGGACATGACCAGGTACTCGTATAGTCCATACCTTGTGGAGAAGGCTGTCTTAGGTATGTCGCAGGGTCGGATTTTGATTTGGTGATAACCCGAACGAAGATCGATCTTGGAGAACACCTTTGCTTCAGCTAACTGATCAAACAAAACATCAATGCGTGGCAGTGGGTACTTGTTCTTGATGGTCACAGCATTGAGGGGTCGGTAGTCCACACACATGCGTAGACTGCCATCCTTCTTCTTCACAAATAGGGCAGGGCAACCCCAAGGTGATGTGCTGGGTCGGATGAAGCCTTTTTCCAATAGATCATGCAACTGAGTCTTCAACTCGGCCAACTCAGCAGGTGGCATCCGATAGGGTCTCTTAGATATCGGTGCGGTGCCGGGGATCAACTCTATGGAAAACTCCACCTCTCTATCAGGTGGCATACCAGGCAAGTCTTCGGGGAACACATTAGGGTACTCACAGACAACAGGGAGACTTTCTAGACGGGCTCCCGATAGAGGGTATGCACAAGGGAGTGCAGACTTAAGATGTTTCAAGGATAGGATAGAACTGTCATAGAAGGGTGAGTTGATGTAGAGGATTCGGGCGGCTGTATCTAGAACCACTTGATGTCTAGCCATCCAATCCATACCGAGGATGACATCTATGCCTTCTAGGTCAAGGATGATAAGGTTTTCCTTGAAAAGGGTGGGGCCTAGCTGGAGAGGTACAAGGGTAACGATCTGATCCGATGCTATCTTCCCTCCCGGAGTGGCGATCACATAAGATTCCTTAGTGTGACCGACATCCAGCTCACATCTTTCTCTAGCCTTACTCCCGATAAAGCTATGAGAGGCTCCTGAATCAAACAACACAACAACAACTTGATTTAAAACAAGGAAAGTACCCGTCATTACTGGCGCACCTTCGGGGAGCTCGGTCAAGCTGGTGTAGTTGAGTCGGCCTTGTCGGACTTGTACCTTGGGCCTTCTTCCTCTGTTTGCCATGGGGTTCTGGCCTTGCTGCTGATTCTTGTTCCTGGGGCAGTCCTTAGCAAAATGCCCTTCATTGCCGCAGGTGAAACAGCGGCTACTAGCTGCAGGGCGGGGTGGTGCTGGTGGGGTCAGCCGGGGCACCTGTGGTTGGAAGCCAGGAAAACGGGGCGCTGTTGTTGGTGGGGGTCGGGCAATCCACCTTCCCGACTACTGGGGTCGGCCAGGGGCTTGTGGAGTAACCATCCGGAACCTTCGGGTTGGCTGGCTCGGAAATGCCACGGAGGCCTTCCTCTTCTGGTCGGCCTTGAGAGCCTGCATGCAATCCTCCTGAGAGATGGCCAGATTGACCAACTCATTGTAGGTGTCCACCTTGATGGGGTTCAATCTTTCTCTGAGCTCCAAGCTCAGTCCTCGGCGGAATCTGTCCCGCTTCTTTTCATCTGTGTCCGCATGGTAGCCGGCATAACGGCACAGGTCGTTGAAAGCTTGGGCGTAGTGCAGCACATCTCGGGTTCCCTGGGTAAGGGCCAGGAACTCGTTGAGCTTGCGCTCCAAGAGACCTTCCAGGATGTGATGCGCTTTAAACGCGGTCTTGAACTCGTTCCAGCTGACCACATGGCCAGCCGGTAGCATGGCATGGTAGTGGTCCCACCAGAGCCGTGCGGAGCCACGCAGCTGTTGAGCTGCGAACCGAGCCTTGTTATGGTCGGGGCATGGGGTGGTGAGAAGCTCGAACTTGGATTCGATCGTACGAACCCAGGCGTCAGCGTCGAGCGGTTCTTGTGTCTTCTGAAACAAAGGGGGCTGTGTCCCCAAAAAGTCCTCATAGCGAGCAACATGCGGCTGCTGCTGAGCCCTTCCACCATGGGGCTGCTGCTGTTGTCCTTGTACAAGATGCCTTAGCAGCTCGGTTCGAGTTGCTAGGATTGCCTCTAGTGGAGATGAGGGCGGGGGCGGGGGAAGATCCTGTCGCTGCTCACTGCTGCCGGGCACAAAACCAGATCTGGTGCGATACGCCATCTGCAAGAGTTAGCGTTCCATTAAATTCATAATCTTAGAAGTACTCAAACAATGGAACATATAAGTTAAATTCTCCAATGCAACTCTTGCTGATAATGCAACACACGTCCTCATAGGGGGAAGGATACACTTTTCTCATCCTCATGTTTGTTAGCGTTCATCGTAGCCTTGTACTCAACTTCGGGCGAATCATATCCTACCCAGACTCCTAGAATCCAGCTTAAGCCAAGGGGTCAGGCTAGGCGATCCTCCCGAGAAAAAGGGTCAGCAACGGTCCACATTAAAAGGGGGTCGGGCGAGGCGGAACTTGCCTCGAAGGGTCGGCGCACCCGATCTAGCGAACCGGGGTCGGCCAACTTGAACAGACTCACAGAAAATGGCGTGTGGTCGTGGCGTAACTCACTTAGTCTAATCATTCCAACACTTTACAAGAGTTAGAGGCCAGACTCAGGAATTGACTTCATTTACAGCGGCGTTCCAACACAGGGAGTACTCGACTCAAGGCTAACCTATTACAATCCTTTCCAACATTTAGGCTGCCGAGGAGTACAACAAAGAATGAATCCCTGGTAACTCTATATCTACAAATGGACACTATGAGTAGGAGAAGGGGCGCCATCTTCTTCGATGTCCATACTGGACGCTCCCTCATCCTCCTCGGGGTCCTCTTGAGCTTCGAGCTGCATATTGAGGGCATGCATATCGTCGAGCTCAGCTTGATGCTCCTCCAAGTGAGCATTGACAACCGCCAGCTCCATCTCTATTTCCATCTTCTCCTCCGACAGCTCGATCATGCCGTCCACTAGGTCGGCGACTTCTCCCTCGAGCTCGGAGATCCGGTCTTGCATGTCGTGTATCTGAATGCCCCGTTGGATAAGCTGGTAGGTTTGGCCTACCATGTCTCTCCTAGTTGACTGGAGGTATCCGTGAGCATCCACTGCGGTCCGGGCAAAGATGGTCATAGCTCTCCCTTGAAGCTCGATCAGCCGATAGAGGGCTGCCATGCATCTGACGTTGGTGGAGATGGTGACCATGGCGTACGTGGTGGCTAGCACCTCAATATTCCCGACGCGGTCGAGCCACGCCGGGTCCAGCCGGTTCCTGGCAGGGAACAGGCCGATAGGGTCTAGCGTGATCTCCAGGGGATGCAACTGGCAAAACTGGGTGAGAAGCTGGAGAGCGGCAGACTCCCAAGTCTCCTCCGGAGCAAGGCCGTAGGCTGATATTCCTAAGGAGGGCCAGTCGGGCCGCACAGGGGGAGGAGGTACCACTGTTGGAGGTATGCCCTAGAGGCAATCATAGAGATGATGATATTCCATTTGTATCCATGATTTGTATATTGTGTTCATTGAATATCCATTGAAGGCTACTTGAATACTTGAATTGATTTGCAATTATGTGAATTGTATGTGAAACTCTTTACTTGTATGGTTATTCTAAAGTTGTCCCTAGTCGGAGTTCATGTGAGGACACACATGAATATTAGACTAGCACATGTATTAGTTGATGACTATGTTTCACAAGTCATGGACATGGAGATGTTGAACTAATAATGTGGACACATGTGGAGACATGTGCTAGGACTGACCCAACACGAGAAGAACTTCTCTCTTTAAACAACATATACGCTTTGTCCTTAGACCTGAGATTGTCGCATGTATTCTAGATGTCGATCGACCTACTTAGGGGCTATCAAACGCTACGCCGTAACAGGGTAGTTATAAAGGTAGCTTTCGGGTTTGTCAAGAAGCATGCTATGAAACATGGTCAATCAAGATGGGATTTGCCCCTCTCTGATTGAGAGTGATATCTCTGGGCCCCTCGAGTGATCGGATCCGAAAATGCATGGCCATGCTACGTACGGTTAAGAGTTAACCTACAAAGGGATTCCGAATCACAGGATCGAGAAAGAGCGGTCGGCTTGAAGCTAGACCAAATATCGTGAGGCAAAGGGAATAGCATGTATATTATGTTGTGATGGTTCGTCTGATATGATCTTCGTGTGCGTATAGGAGTTGGCACGTCTTGCTAGAGGCCACTACCGACTATTGGGCTGAGTAGGAGTACTCGGGCCATGTCTATACGTATCCGAACCCATAGGGTCACACACTTAAGGGGCTGGAAGCCCAATTCGGATCTGATCCGAGTTGGATTAGGTTTAGGAGTACTAATGGGCCTCGGATCCATAGGCTCATCAGGAACCTCTATAAATAGAGGGGTGGGGGCGCCCTAGGGTTTACACCTTTTTGGAGAAACACACCTGCCGCGCCTCCCACGCCCTCGCCTGTTGCAACTCGCGGATTTAGCAGTCCGGCTTGCGATGCTTCCTCCCTGCACGTGTGGATACCTTGGAGGTGTTGCGCCTGCAGCACTTGGACGAGCCGCCGACGAGCCACCGACGAGCCACGACGAGCCGACGACGATCCGCGGCACCGGAGGCGATCTTGCTGCACGTGGACGAGCTGCTGAGGAGCTGCTGGACGTGACGTGATCGACTACGTACGACTACGTTGATCGACTACGTACGACTATGTGATCGTCTTCACTGCATCGACGCATATCTACATCTTCCGCACCAGTAGTGCGTCGAGTGGTAATCCCGTGATCCTTATACGGCAGTTCTTCCTGGTTATACGCGGTAGAAATTTTGATTTGCGCTAGTGTAGCCTACCTCGTATCCCAACAGCATGGACAGCACTCAACCGTGGAAATAGGTTCCCTTTGAATGGAACCGTATAACCCTTCGCATACTCACGATGCGGAATCAACACACGTATGATAGACGTGGCGAATCAACCGTGCTGATAGGTTCGCTGGAATCAAACCGTACCAACCTTCGTATGGATTACATACGGAACCTACGCACGTGTGATAGACGTGGGCGAAAACAACCACGATGATAGGGTCCTTTGAATAGAACTCCCTATCAACCTTTGCATGCTCGTGAGCGGAACTCGGCACACGTATGACAAACGTGGCGAAGTGCTCGAAGGGTTAGCAAGATAACCAAGTAAAATATTAGCCACCTAAAACAACCCCAAAATCCCCTAGGGCCTCTCGCACTAAAGTCATCCTTAACGATCGTACGAGATTTTTCAAAAAGTTTCTTGTAATTTTTATCTTTTCAAAGAAGTGTTAGGGCTTGTTGTGTTCTCTGTACTGCTAAAACCTCTCTGGTACCAGCTGTGGCGGATCCACTTCGGATCTACTTGGGTAAACATGATTTAGCCGCCTGATACACGACGCTCATGCCTAAGCCAAGTAAACACGAAGTGCCGTCGGATTTTCCTCCGATTTAACCACTTGAACAGGACCATTTTAGCAGACTCACACGAAGGTGAGCGATTCCAGAGAGTACAACAAGTCCACCGAGTTAACAACTTAACCACTTAGTTTGGTTACGAAATAAACATTAGAGTTTTACAAGGTTTCCAGAAGAACAAAAGAAAATAAAACCACTAGCGGAAGCAATCGTCGGGGGTCGGACGTCCTGGTGAGGCCAGCCGGGACATCACTGATCCCTCTCCTCGCCGTCCGAGGAGGGATCCCACTCAACCGTCCAACCCGGAGGGAGCTGGGGCGGCCAAGTGCCAGCAGGAGAAGGGTCGGGAGCAGCAACCTCACCTGAAAACAGGAGCCACAACAAGGCTGAGCTACTAAGCTCAACAAGACTTAACCGACAGGAGTAAAACTACTCCACACTTCTAGACATGCAGGGCTTTTTGGCTGAGGGGTTTGTTTGCCAAAAGCACTAAGGAAAACCCTATTTTCAAGTTTTAGCTCCAGTTCTAGGTTCATTAACCAGTCTAGGTTTTTGCAACCTATTCTAAGCAATCATAGAACCAAAACAAGATATGTAGATATATCAACAAAACCATGTCATCATCAGATTCCTCATTTACTCAGGGTGACATAGCGATCAAGCAGTCTCAAACTGTGAGAGGCAGACGAATCGATTCGAGTTCTTTAACCATGCATGGTGAACCTAACCTCACGACATCCGCGCACCCGGAGGTCGCTTCCTGTGTCGGCCTTCCCCATCAATCCCCTAACCCGTGTTGGGCCCATTTCCTTTGGTGCAAGGTTCCACAGACCCGGCCTCTGCCGTTCTGTGACCACGCTTGCCACCACGTGCGACAACCAGCAGGGAAAACTCCGTTCCAAGAACAATGGGGCGACCGCTCACGTCTAGGTTCAATCCGGTACTCGGCTTCCTCATCCCATACTAAGTATGAGGTTAGTACTTTCAAACACTTGATCACGAACACCACCACTGTCGGGCCTTAGCAAGTTTTCATAGACAGACGGGGCGATCATCCGACCACCAAAGAGAGTTACCCAAAACCCTGCCCCGTCCATCGTCCTTATAGTTGTAACAGAAAGGTAGACATCCAACTCCTACAACTCGCGAGTGACAGGAAATCACTTGGCTTTTACCGTCTCCTAGTTAAGCCAGCAGCTACTCGGTCCAACAGCTAGTGTTCAAATCCTGGGAAGCTAAGTCATGCCTCTAGGGTTTCAAACAACTCCTATACGTAAATGCACAAGTATGTTTTAAGGAAGGCATGTGCAAGTTTGGAAAACAACACAGGGTTTTCATGCAACCGGGGCTTGCCTTCGAGCAAGGAGGAAGAGAACTGCTCGACTTCGGGGGCGACTTCGGCTTCTGGGGGCAGGAGCTCAGCTACAGCTTCGTCTTCTGGCGCTGGGTGTAGCTCGTAGAAGCCATCGGCGAGGTGCAACTCTACACGAATGCAATGCAAGAGTTAGCATAGACGGTTATTTCAACAGCAACACTTGCACGTCTGAGCCCAGAAACTCGCGACAAAGAGCAGGAGGGTGGGGAGGTTCAAGGGAGCTGGTGGAGATCAAGAGGTAAGGGTTGTAAAGGAACTTATGATCTGACCCTTAAACTAAAGGATTTGGTATGCTAGGGATCCTCAGACTCAATCGCTGAAGGGTTCCCAAGTTTACACATACACCCTCGGGTTGAAGAAAAAGATCACAGCCGAGCCCTCGGGCGAGGCGGATAGGGGTCGGCGGAACAGGTAGGGTCGGGCGAGACGGAACCGGGGTCGGGCGGATAAGAGGGGTCGGGCGAAGCGGACAGGGGTCGGCAGCTTACCTTCTTCCTACAGGGAAAGCTTGGGGTCGGGAAGAAGCAGACTTGGGCGGAGTGACTAAGGCTTTGAACAACGGCTAAGTCCGGCAGTGCTCCGGCAGCGGCGGTGCTTCTTGTGGATCACAAGTGAGCTCTTACGCAGCACGGAGGAGCAAGCGGCTGGTTGGCTTAGGGAAAGCGGAGTGGAGCGGAGAGGAGAGTTCCTCAGGAACTTAGGGTGTGGCGGTAGGAGCTTGAGCAGGGAGCAAGAGAAAAGGCGGAAGGCAGCAATGGCGGAGGGAACTCCGGCGGGCTCGCGCATTCCCTTTTATAGCGGCTGGGACGGGGAAGGGAAGCGGTGCAGGAGCGAGAAGAGGAGCGGCGCGAAGGCCGGGGAAGAAGCAATGGAGTGCTCTGCCTGGGCGGCGATTGAGCGACGAGGGCAGTGGTGCAGGACTTTGGGGATGACGCCAGCGGTCATTGGGCTCTGGCGTCGGGGCGGCGCAGGAGCGGGTATGCCGGTGGTTGAGATTTGGCGGAGGCGGGCGTCGTCGTGTGGTAGATTTGATGGAAGTGACCGGTTTAACGGCGCTAGAATTGAGGGCACATAGGTGAAAAGACAGGCAGCCGCAGACGCGCGGGCGAGCGCGGAGCAATAGATTGTCGGGCGGCTTATGACAGGGCGGGGAAAGGAGCTATCGCTGCCGTGGTCGGGGTTGGCGAAGGAGGAATCGTCGGGTAGCGAAGACCAGGCGGCGCGACTGTGTTCGAAGTGACGGAAAAGACGGGCGACATCGGGCTCTGCGTGCGGGATCTGGCGGTGTGATGATGGGCGCGGGAGGCGAGGCGTTGCAGAAGGGTTGCAGAGGGGCTTCCACTGCCATTGGGGAAGGGGGCGCGAGAATCCATTCGGTCGCGGGCCAGAGACGAGGCTGAGCGGCGGGCGTCGGAGAAGATGAGCCACGCGGCGGGGAGACTCTGAAGCGGGCATGCAACTCGAGTGCGCCGGTCGCGGAAGATCTGGGGGAAAAAGATCTCGCGGGTCCACCGGTCAGATAGAACGGACGTTTGGGAAAGACTTAGAAGGATCCGACGGTGGGCTGGGTTTCGCGGGGTCGGAACCGGAGCGAAGCGGGGAGGGGTCGGGTCTCAGGGGTCGGGATCGGTCGGAAGGTTGAACTGAACACTTAGGCGCGGAAAACTAGACAGGTGATCAGGGGCTCGGATCAAGATTAACTGGGAAGATTTAGGGCCGGTCGTTACACGAGGGTCATCGCGCCCCGTCCCAATGACGGACCGCATTTTTGTGTCCACTTTGCTTTTTATATAGTAGAGATAGTGGAAGATAACCGTAGGAGTGATAAGGACGAAAAATGGCTAGACCATATTGTTGGGATACGAGGTAGGCTACGCTAGCGCAAATCAAAATTTCTACCACGTATAACCAGGAAGGACTGCCGTATAAGGATCACGGGATTACCACTCGACGCACTACTGGTGCGGAAGATGTAGATATGCGTCGGTGCAGTGAAGACGATCACGTAGTCATACGTAGTCGATCAACGTAGTTGTACGTAGTCGATCACGTCCAGCAGCTCCTCAGCAGCTCGTCCACGTGCACAGCAAGATCGCCTCCGGTGCCGCGGCTCGTCGTCGGCTCGTCGTGGCTCGTCGGCGGCTCATCGATGGCTCGTCCAAGTGCTGCAGGCGCAACACCTCCAAGGTATCCACACGTGCAGGGAGGAAGCGTCGCAAGCCGGACTGCTAGATCCGCGAGTTGCAACAGGCGAGGGCGTGGGAGGCGCGGCAAGTGTGTTCAGCCAAAAGGTGTAAAACCCTAGGGCGCCCCCACCCCTCTATTTATAGGGGTTCCTGATGGGCCTCTGGATCCGAGGCCCATTAGTACTCCTAAACCTAATCCAACTCGGATCAGATCCGAATTGGGCTTCCAGCCCCTTAAGTGTGTGACCCTATGGGTTCGGATACGTATAGACATGGCCCGAGTACTCCTACTCGGCCCAATAGTCGGTAGCGGCCTCTAGCAAGACGTGCCAACTCCTATACGCATACGAAGATCATATCAGACGAACCATCACAACATAATATACATGCTATTCCCTTTGCCTCACGATATTTGGTCTAGCTTCAAGCCGACCGCTCTTTCTCGATCCTGTGATTCGGAATCCCTTTGTAGGTTAACTCTTAACCGTACGTAGCATGGCCATGCATTTTCTGATCCGATCACTCGAGGGGTCCAGAGATATCACTCTCAATCAGAGAGGGGCAAATCCCATCTTGATTGACCATGTCTCATAGCATGCTTTTTGACAAACCCGAAAGCTACCTTTATAACTACCCTGTTACGGTGTAGCGTTTGATAGCCCCTAAGTAGGTCAATCCACATCTAGAATACATGCGACAATCTCAGGTCTAAGGACAAAGCGTATATGTTGTTTAAAGAGAGAACTACTTCTTGTGTTGGGTCAGTCCTAACACATGTCTCCACATGTGTCCACATTATTAGTTCAACATCTCCATGTCCATGACTTGTGAAACATAGTCATCAACTAATACATGTGCTAGTCTAATATTCATGTGTGTCCTCACATGAACTCCGACTAGGGACAACTTTAGAATAACCATACATGTAAAGAGTTTCACATACAATTCACATAATTGCAAATCAATTCAAGTAGCCTTTAATGGATATTCAATGAACACAATATACAAATCATGGATACAAATGGAATATCATCATCTCTATGATTGCCTCTAGGGCATACCTCCAACACATATACGGCTGGGTGCGGGAACAAAAATGGTATATATTGCTATTAAATGAAATTTTTCACACCCTCATCATATGTTGGTTTAGACGCCGGCGGTGATTTGGCAATGATAATACCATTATCACTGTCGGACCAGCGCATATTCATCGTCAGTCTCTATCCCCAACTGGCATTAGGACCTAGCTCCCGGTCATATCGGATATTTGAATACTAATTATAAGTATTAAACATAGACTAATTATAAAATTAATTGCACAGATGGAGACTAATTCACGAGATGAATCTATTAAGTCTAATTAGTCCATGATTTGATAATGTGATGCTGCAGTAACCATTTGCTAATGATAGATTAAATAGGTTCAATAGATTCGTCTCACGAATTAGCTCAGGACTTCTGCAATTAGTTTTATAATTAGCTCATGTTTAGTCCTCCTAATTAGCATCCGAATATTTGATGTGACAAGGGCTAAATTTTAACCCCTAGTATCCAAACAACCCCTTAATCATAGCCGCATCTCTAATGGTCAGATCCTACTGATGAGGGCATAGGCTGGTGCAGGCTAGCCACAGGCAGCTGCTATTGGCCGTTGGTGCCACAGGTTGGCAGCTTGGGCTCAGGAGTGGAGCTACCTATAGGCGGGGTGCAGAAATAAATAGACAATCCAAAAATTTGCAGAAATAGATCTCTGCCACCGGATCAAACGGCGGTAAACGACTACCGCCGTCTCAACTGGCGGTAAGACAAGATACTGCCAGGTGAAACGATGTCAGCTTTGCGCGTGCGCCACGTCAGCTGCCAAATCCACTTACCGTTGTCTGATCCGGCGGGCGGCACACGAGTTGCAGCGGCGCGTGGGACGAGGCTGTTTCCACCATTTCATCCAGCGGTATCCGGTTTCTGCCGGATCAGGGGGCGATAACATGCGCCGCCAATTCAAACGGCGAGAGCGGGATCGTTACCGCCGCCTGATTCGGTGGTAGCTATCTCGCATCTTTAAAAGCCACAGAGCAGCCAGGGTGGGGCATGTGTGTGTGCGCCTATTTCTGGAGGTCAAGACTGAGAGAAGGGAGGGAGCGGTCGGGAGGGAAGAGGAAGGGAGGGAGTGGCCGGAAGAGAAGAGGAAGAAAGGGAGGGAGGAGAAGAGAAAGAAAAGGAGGGAGGAGAGGAGGGGAGTAGGGTGAAGATTGAAGCCCAGATCTTCACTTCGTTTGAGGTATTATTATAAATCCCCTAGTTTAGCTTAACTCGTAGTTGGTAGAGTTAGTAGTTGTGTAGTACTTATATAAATAATGTAGTGTTAAGTAGTAGATGAAATCTAGGTGTTGATACGAGACATAGAAAAATATAGATTTGTCGGTATAGTGGATTTAGCTTAGTTATTTTTGTTATATTTGTTATAGTAAAATTAGTTTGTTGATTTATTTAGATAAATTTAAGATGAATATTATTCGCAATGCACAAGTTATATTTTATATAGGCATTCAGAATGTAGGTGTTTTAGGGGTTAGTTGAAATTATTACATTTAGTTATAATTTTTGTTCATGTTGTTCATATCTTTATATAGTTTTTCAGAATGTAGGTTTGTTTAGGGTTAGTTAAATTTAGTAATATTTAGTAATGCTCTCTGTTAATGTCTTGTATATTCACAGGGTAAACTAAAATTAATTTGTTCATATATTTAGATAACTCTAATATTTGTTATTATTGGCAATGCTCGAGTTAGATGTTTCTATTGTTGTTCAAATGTAGATGTTGTTGGAGTTAGTTAAATTAAGAACATGAGAGTAATAATATATGTTCATGTTGTGTATATTAACAGGCGTGTCGGAAAGTTTATTTTTCCAAGTGTTCTATGATCAGGGGAGGTTAGACATGATCTAGAAGGGGTAGATTTATCTGAATTTCAGTCGTTCTGCAAACAATTACCAAGAGCAAGAGAGAGGATTTGGGCTTCAATATGCAACTGGCTATTTAAGGCTTTCAATCTTGATAGAGATCAAGTTGAGCTATCAGTTAGTGCTGTAGTGAGGTTACAACCTGACATAATATTTTGGGAGTTGATGCTGCTTGAAAGAACCAAGAACTGGAGGGCCTATGTAAATGGTTGTACTCAGCGCGGTTTACTGATGATATTGTTTGTTGAAGTGTTTCGAAAGATTGGGTCTAGCAGTCAAATGCAAGAAGAGGTGCGAGGTGGGGAAGTTAGAGGCGCGTAAGGTGTGGAGAGTACTGATGGGCAGACTAAAGAAGATAATGAAGATGGGGTAGAAGAAAGAGATGCAGAGGATGAAGAGGCACCCTATGAGCCAAATGGCGAGGCTGATGAGGGGGAAGATAGAGAATGAGATTTGTGTGGATGCTTTGTACCCTAATGGGATGAGGTGAAAGCAACTATGAAGTGATGGTCCACTTTATCTTTGCAACGACAGTTCAGGATGGTGATGAGTAACCCTACAGTGTATGATGTTTGTTATGTCAGAAGTAATTGTCCGTTTAGGGCGCACGCATATAAGGGAAAGTAGAAGGATTACTGAAAATTGTTTGCAAATTATCAGCTACACACGTATTGGATAGAGATTAGGCGTGTCTGAGTTGTTTGCCTTATTTTCGCACGAGATCTTCTATCTCTCCATGCCCTTGTGTGGGCTTCAGCATCAGGCATCGGCATTTTCTCAGCAAACTAATTGGCGTACAAGGTGTGGAAAATCATAGAACTGATGATCCGAATTATCTGATGGGACTATATCAGTATCAGTCAAAACGTTGATATAGAGTAGATATTCTTATGCCGAGAATCTTCAAACTGATGATATTTCTTCTGAAATGCTACCGAGTAGCAAGAGCATTGTACCGACGTGCTACAACCGAACATTGGGCTATTATATTCAATTCGTAAACGTGCAAAAGATGCCTTACACGAGGGAGTTCACTAGTCTACTTGGATCGTTGCCTGCTTCGAAAGTCATCGAGTGATAAGCATCCTCTAGTGTACATATAACATACCACTCACTACAAGCCTTTGTTTGGTTTACTTTGATATATATCTTGAAGGTGAAGCCAGATCACCCTTTCTAGTGACGCCTTGCCTGGTAAACCTCTAATTGTATGCTTGCACTGAAACCTCTACGAAATCAAGAAATGCCTGTGCTATGCAACTACTCCAGTTGGAGCAAGTACATTACTACACGTCAGCAGTATCTAGTGCCCAAGAATTTTTGATGATGTACATTACTACACGTCAGCAGTATCATAGATCATCTCATGCAGTGCCCAAGAATTTTTGATGATGTGAAAAAGAGAGAGTGAAGAGAGAATTTTTGATGATGTGAAAAAGAGAGAGTGAAGAGAGAGAAACAGTTCGTTGTTTCGCGAAACAACCACCTCATAAGCTAAATTGTAGGACTACGAGATAACAATCATTGTACGAGTTATTGTTGCTATGCAACTAATAATATTTCTTTTTTCATATGCGGAATCGTATAGCTTTAGCAGACCAGTTATAAGACAACCCATTGTACGGATTGCCTGAGCCGTCTCAAGATTATATGTCAATGCACGAGGTCACCTATTAGACAACTCTGATGTAGCGAGTATCATATCACCAAGCGCCAAGATGACTGATAACTCATCGAGCTCACATCCATATATAGCAATCCAACGACGACGAACACTAACACTAGAACATCATGACAATAACTACAAAGGCCAGGGGATAACTTGGAACGATAAGAGACAACCACTGCTACTGAGATTAATAGAAGGCCTAACGACAGGATAACTTGTTCGTCATACGCGTCCACGCCGCAGACCGTGTCCACCGTCCAGCGTTCACGCCCTCCATCGGCGCGGGCGCTGCTTCGCCTCGCTGACTCTGACGTTGCGGCCGCCGACCTCCTGGCCGTTCATGTCTTGGATGGCGTTGTCCATCGATTTCTTGTCCTCGAACTGCACGAACCCGAACCCCCGGGACCTCCCTGTCTCACGATCCACCACGATCTGCAAACAAAGTGGAGTCGCGTATCCAATCAAATCAAGACACTTTCTTGGAAGCAACTCCAGATCTACAAACGAGAGAAAACAACTGTGGATCGACATGGTCATGTAAATCATGACACGTGCAGCACAACATATCTCATAAATTACAGATCTACTAGTTCAGAGCAACATCAACTGAAAAGCTATAAGGAAATGGTTAGAAAGCCACGTGGGCTGCCATCTACTGGAGTGTTTATTCTAAAAGAGCAATAACCCTTGACAAATTAAATAGCCAAATCTGTGATAAAAGTCAGTGCTGGGGACAGGGGAACACAGATCCAAAGCACGTGCTGAAAGAGACGACAGATCGAAACAATTGCACTATGAGAAAGCGACACAGACCGGATCCAAAGTCCATAGAAAACGACGCCCAGACATGCAGATCTATCCAACGCAACCCGATCAGATCAAGTACACGAACGAACGGAGTCACTACGAAGATCAGGTGAGAAGCCGTCGATCGAAATGGAAACCGCTCACCTCAGAGTTGAGGGGACCGTAGTTTGAGAAAGCATCCTTGAGGGAGGCCTCGCTTGTGCCATACGAGAGGTTGCTCACGTAACAGCGGTACTCACGCTCCGAGCGTTCCTTCCAGTCGGAGTCCCACCACGGCGCCGCCATCTTCGAGGCCTCTTGAACCCTAACCACGAGCTCACTGAGATTGGCCGATTGGGGATTCGTTTTTCTCTGATGCGAACAAGACTTCTTTGTGGAAGGAGACGGCGCCGGCAACCGGATATATATATATAGGAAAATGCATCGACCACACGTCCACCAGCTCTGGTGTTGGACCCATAGTCAGGGGCTAAAGCTAGCCAATATTTTTCATTGTTTATGTGATGACTTCGGTAAGAAAAAAAATCGACCCCAATATGCCTTATAAGAAAAACTACTTCTGCAGGTTTCTAGGAGATAAGAACGAAAACTAACCTTTCTCCGCAAAATTCTTTGCAGATTATCAGCTACTCCACGCATTGGAAAAAGAACGGGAGTCTGTTTGTCACGAGTCCACTTTTTTTATTTTTAACCCTTTTTTTATTTATTTTTAAAAATAATCTCACCCGGACTTTATTTACGCGGCGTAACCTTTTGGCCGCGCCAGACCGCCTGGCGCGGCAGGAACACGCTGCCGCGCCACATGCACTGGCGCGGCGGTCCCTACCACGCTGGCGCGGCGAGTCGCGGCGCCAGGTGGGCGCTGACGTGGGCGGGCGCTTGTCGCGCCAGCCCGCCTGGCGCGGCAGGGCCAGCACTAATTCCACGCGCCGGCTCCCTTCCTCCTCCCTCCCTCCTTTCTTCCTCCTCCAGACTCCCGAGCCCGAGCTCCTTGCGCCGCCCCCGCCGCCCCACCCCCAAATCCACCCAAAATCCGGCTTTTCAGTAGGGGGAAGTAGTGGAAATCGATCCCTGCTTCGTGTGGAAGGTATTCCCCTACTCATTCTCGTGTTTTACCGTTGCATTTGGTAGATCAGAGGATGTTTAGGTGACTTAGGGTTAGGTTAGTGATTTGAATTTTGAATGAAATGCAATGGTGTTTTGTGTTAGATGATACGTAGTTCATATGCAATTGAGTCTCTGCTCGCGATATTGACGTGTAGAACTTGTTGATTTAGGTATATATTCATTGAACTGTATAGTGCAATGTATATGTGTATTTTTTGTTTGCAATTTGTCCAATATATGTAATATGTGTAGTTGATATGTCGAATATGTGCAATGTGTAGTGTATATGACATGGTGAAATGTTTGTATTTTGTAGATGGATCGTATAGTTCGATTTTTTGATGGTGGTGTTGTGAAACAAAATGGGGAGTTAGAGAATATGAATGAGTCAATTGAATTCTTCGATGGTCCTCCAAGTTTTAGTGATTTAGTTGACCGTGTAATGAGGAAGTATGGATGTAGAGTGGATGAGATCAGTTTGAGAGGTCGTTTTGATTGTGGAAAAACTAGAGCTCATTATGTTCTCATGAAGTTAGCATTCGATGCAAATTGGAAGCACTATAAGGATGTAGTGCACGAAGCTAATGTTGCATGTTTGGAGGTTATAGTCAAAATTGTTCGTATGCCTGGCCCAAATGTTGTCATGAGGGAGGAAGTGGCGGTAGTGAACCATAATGGTACCCAGGAGTCAGAAATGTTGCATCACGTGTTAGGTGAAACAGAACGTGATTTTGACTTGGCTATTGCAAATGATGATTTTTCCAATAACATTTTTGAGAGGGAAGCAAATATAGATGTTGATAATGTCTCTATGGGTTCCGAAGATTGTGAATTGGAGGAAGATGGGGTAGTAGGTGTGGAGGTAGAGGAGGAATCACTATTTGAGAGTGGTGGGCATGAATATGAGAATGTCGGGGTAGAAAATGAAGAGGATGGACCGCAATTTGACACCGCAACCGTGCATGATGTAGAAGGCATTCGTCGTATGGACGATTGTTTTTCTTACACCCAGTATGAGTTGCGGTTGTTAAAAGAACGTGATGTCGAACTGCCATCCGTTCCCAATGATAAGGACATAAGTATGGTTCACAAAGCAATATGTGAATCTAGTATGGTGAATGCCGAAGGGAAGTCCATTGGTGAGAGTCCAGTGATTAAGAAGGGGATGAAGTTCAATAGTCTTGAGGAGCTGAAGTTTTTCTTGGCTGACTACGCGGTGAGGTTACATAGACCTTTTAGCGTAGTTCACTCTGACAAGAACTTAAGATACAATGTGATGTGCAAGCAAGGATGCCATTGGCGTGTATGGTCTCGACTAATATCAAGCACCGGACAATGGAGAATTTCAAATGTTGTGCAACCGCATACTTGTCGGTCGTCACAGCCGAAGCGAGAGCATGTACAGTGCACAGCAAAGTACCTTGGACGGCGTATCCTAGGCATTATCCGTAAAGACAGCGAGACATCGGTGCCATCACTCGTGGAGTCCATCTTCATCTTTAGTGGGTACCGTGTGAAGTATTCGAAGGCTTGGCAGGCGAAGCAACATGCTGTTGCCCTGCTTTGGGGTGACTGGAAGGAGTCGTACGGCATGGTTCCTAGGGTACTCTCAGCTATAACCTACTACAATTCCGGGGTTAAATGGTGCATCGACTCATGTGGCATGATGCTTCCTGACAATGGAGTTTTGAAGCATATACTGCAAAGGGTATTTTGGTGCTTCCCTCAATGTAGTGAGGTATTTCAACATTGCCGTCCTGTGATACTTGTGGACGGTACATTCTTGACTGGCAAGTACAAGGGTACATTAATGATGGCAGTTGCTGTAGATCCAGAACAACAGCTTGTGCCTCTTGCTTTTGCCTTGGCCGAGAGTGAGAATAATGAGAGTTGGTCATGGTTTATGAAACTTGTTCGGCTACATGTTGTTGGACCTTCACGGATAGTGTGTATGATATCAGATAGGTATCATAGGCTCCTAAATTGTGCGAAGGACCACATTGATGGTTTTCCACCGCTTGTGCATAGGTGGTGCACGAGGCACTTTGCTGCCAACATGTCGCGTCGGCAGAAGAGCAATCGTGTGATTGGAAAATTGAAGTTATTATGCAAGGTTCATACAGAGAGAGAATTTTGTGAGAAGTTAGAAGATCTAGTGAAGGACTTGAACGACGACGCAAAAGAATGGTTGAAGGGTGAAATGGAAGACAAGGATAAATGGGCGCAGGCTTTCGATGAGGGAGGGATGCATTGGGGTATTATGACCACGAACTACTCGGAATCACTCAACGGAGTTTTCAAAGGCATCCGAAGTAGGCCCGTCGCTGGAATTATTGATTACTCATTTGAAAAATGCAACGCCTACTTTGTGAACCGATGGCGAAAGGCACGTGAAATGTTGGATCAAGGCTATAGAATTGGGCAAGTTGCAGATGATTATTTATCAGAGGCTGAGCTTAGATCCGTGCACCACTTAGCAGAACCGTACGGGCCAGAAAGGATGGTGTATTCTATAAGAAGTTACGGTACGACTAACATTGGGGGTGAGAGTCATGGAGGCCGACACTACAGAGTGGATCTGAACGAAGTTTCGTGCACCTACAATGTTCCTCAATTGTTGCACCTTCCATGTTCACACTTCATTACAGCTTGCAAGGCAAGAGGTCTTAACTATGAAAGCCCCTTGTACATGTCACCGTTGTACTCTAGGGAGCACACCATCAAAATATGGGAATCAAGCTTTCAACCTTACCTTGATCCGTCACAATGGCCGGCATATGAAGGGGTAGGGTACGTGCCTAACCCCAGTTTAATGAGAAATAAAGTAGGAAGGAGGCAAAAGAAGCATTTCACAGGCGACATGGATGTGTCGGAAGGGAGGCTTTCTGCAGATTATGATACTGGTGATTTTGATATTGACAAGTTGGAAAATCGTTGCTCCAAGTGCCACAAAATCATTAGGAATTGCACATGCCGCAGTAGAAAATCTAAAGGCACTAAATCTAGAGCGAGCAGTAATAGGCCACGTACTTCGAACAATTGGGTATGCGCGTTGCTTGTATTTTGCATGGCAATTATTTTATCTTTTTTATAGTAGTACATTATCATAGTTACCGTACTTATCATATAATGAAGCTTTTTACTAACGATCTTTTTTGTTGTTTCTTTAGGATGGCGGCCCCGGGGTACCCTCTTCTTGAGGCTGCTTACGACTTGCAGCACCGTGCCCACCACCTCGCGGACCTAAATGAGGTATAACAATGGTTGCTAATTTTTGCTGATGAATGCATACCTTAGGATGAGAATTGCAAGATTTTCGTATGAAATGTTCTTATAAATTGAGGATGTGCCTATCATTACTATTCGCTTGTGTACAGTGTAAACAATTTCATACTGCAAATGTCATTTGTATCATATTTGTGTTACTTACCACTTTAGTAGCCCGTTATTCACAATTGGATTGACTTGTCATTTTTTAAAAATCTTATAATGTTTTGCAGAATTTGACACCACTCAGGGCTAGGGTGCACTCACCACTTAGGTGGGATGAGCGGTACGCCCAGTACCTGCAGAGAGCAGGTTTCTTGGATCTCGCTGTTCAGGTTGTCGGGGGTCTGCCTCCAATGGACGGACCACTGTTGACCGCTATGGTCGACAGGTGGTGTCCGGAGACTCACACGTTCCACCTGCCCTTCGGAGAAATGACCACCACAATGCAGGATGTGGCTATGATACTCGGCCTTCCACTGGATGGGTAGCCAGTGACGGGTATTATACAGAATGAGAATTGGCGTGATATGGTCGAAATGCATATTGGGATTAGGCCGCCAGAGCCAGAGGGCGGAGACAGCTCGAAGAAGACGTCCGGTGTCAGCTCGGCATGGTTGAGGGAGCACTTCGATGTGTGTCCTCCGGGAGCAAATGACGAGGTCGTGCAGCGCTATGCTCGAGTTTGGCTATGGCACTTTGTCAGTACAATCCTCCTTCCAGATGCAGCTGGGAACACAGTATCGTGGATGGTTCTCCCCATTTTAGGTCAGGTTTGGGAAAACATAGACGTTTATAGTTGGGGCTCAGCGGCTCTTGCCTGGCTGTACAGACAGCTATGTGAGGCTTGCAGGTGCACAGCAAGGGATTCCAATGTGGGAGGGTGCACTTATATGCTGCAGATTTGGATTTGGGAGCGAATGCCCATGGGTCGACCTTCCCGTCTCTGTGTCGATGTAAGTCACAACGGCTAATTCCTTTTTCTACTTTAATGTTCGGAAAACTATTGTATCATGTGACCAATTGGACTTACTTGCAATTTCAGCCATGGCATCGAGACGATGCTCGTCCCACGTTCTATCATGTGTGGAAGCATGTGCGGCCCGTTCGTAGCAATCCGGATAGGCGCTACAAGGCCTACACAAACGAGTTTGATGTTCTCACGCAGCACCAGGTAATTTGCTCACCATATTTTTTTAAGATAACTTCCGTATAATGATAGATGAAATAAGTATTGCGTGAAAATTTTTGAAGGTGGAATGGAAACCGTACGACCGTGAGCAGCTTAGCCATATCGTATTTTCACCGACGTGCTACAGAGACAGAGAGCTGTGGAGGTGCACGACCCCACCGATATTGTACTACGTGGTAGAGTTTTATATGCCGCATAGGGTGATGCGGCAGTTTGGGAGGATGCAACCGTGCCCTCCTTTGGAATTATCGACTTCGCAGCAGCTGCACAGGTATGCAGGAATAAATAATTATTGGAGGATATTCAATTAACGCACTTAACATGTTATACTAATACTTCACTAATTTCTGATGCAGTATCGACCGCAGAAAGCGGTACAAGGAGAATGATTGGAGGTTGAAGCATGCTCAGTACCTCCTCCTATGGCAGAACAAGCAAGGATGCGATCCTGAAGGTGGACCGTACTGGCGACCAAACAATGAGTACATACGATGGTACTGTACTTCGATGAGAACTAAAGTGAAACCATCTTGGACTAATGTGCCCATTGAGGATGCACCGTCTGAATCAAACGCCGACATAGCTAACGCGTACGACACGGTGACACGCTATGGGACACAGCCTGAGCGTGCACCTCTCCACGACTACATGGTAAGATTTCGGCTTGTAGTTATAGTATCGTAACATTGATCACTCATGGAATGAAAACTCCTGCGTACAGGGACAACAGCTTGCAAGGCTCTCAAACGAGACGGGCGTGATTATGGAGCACACCGTCGGAGAAGGTGATGGTCTGCTTTGTCAGTTTGCAGAGGTAGAAGCCCAAACTAATTTCCACTTATACTCGTACTACCTTTATAACCATCAATTACATAGTCGTGAATATATGCTGCTTACAT
>NC_028454.1:18370185-18373568 GCF_000263155.2 Setaria italica
ACAAGGAGAATGATTGGAGGTTGAAGCATGCTCAGTACCTCCTCCTATGGCAGAACAAGCAAGGATGCGATCCTGAAGGTGGACCGTACTGGCGACCAAACAATGAGTACATACGATGGTACTGTACTTCGATGAGAACTAAAGTGAAACCATCTTGGACTAATGTGCCCATTGAGGATGCACCGTCTGAATCAAACGCCGACATAGCTAACGCGTACGACACGGTGACACGCTATGGGACACAGCCTGAGCGTGCACCTCTCCACGACTACATGGTAAGATTTCGGCTTGTAGTTATAGTATCGTAACATTGATCACTCATGGAATGAAAACTCCTGCGTACAGGGACAACAGCTTGCAAGGCTCTCAAACGAGACGGGCGTGATTATGGAGCACACCGTCGGAGAAGGTGATGGTCTGCTTTGTCAGTTTGCAGAGGTAGAAGCCCAAACTAATTTCCACTTATACTCGTACTACCTTTATAACCATCAATTACATAGTCGTGAATATATGCTGCTTACATGTGGCAGAGGGTTCGGAAAAGCTGCAGGCGAATGGCCATGAGGATGAACTGCATGACGTCCTCAGATGTGCACCATGGGGGCAATGGCCAGGGTACTTCTTCGGGATCACGTCGGAGTCCACTGGCGACTACCCCCAGGGCTGCAACACCGTCCACTGCTGCAGGTCCTAGTAGGAGATCACGAGGCAAGGAACCCGCATCCCCACAGGAAAGCGAGGACTCTGAAGGTGAGCAGTCTGAGGATGACGACCCTACATATGGTGAGGAACTGGAGATTTCTCACGATGCTCCACCTGTGACTCAGACGCAGGGAGAGTCCAGCCAGGTATATTCACAAGTTTCTCCAAATTCAATTATAGATTTCAATATTCACTCCCGAAGTGTCATACAAATTTTATGCTTTGTGCCCAATTATTCCATAGGAACCTGCACCTCGTACCCGGTTGCCACGCCGGCGTCGTCATTCCCGGGACCACACCGACGTTGGCAACGCCAATGTGCTGCCCACGCATCCAAGGAGGGAGCGTCGCCCAAGAGATCCTTTTAGCCCTCCGGATGAGCGGCGGTCACGACACTGAATCTAGCATGTCTCAAGACTTTTGGAACCATCATGTGTGTAAAAGACTAAGTTGGTTGTTAGGTTTATTCATGTCACGTTTGTAAAAGACTAAGTTGGATGTTAGGTTTTTTTCTGTCCGTACAATGTTATATGTTTGCTCCATGACATACTTGTGTTTCGTGTATTTTTTCGTAAATGTTCAGAACAAAAATACGTTTCGGATTGTGCAGCGCGCTCCTGACGCCCCAACCCCCCCCCGGCCGAAACCTACTGAAAGTTTAATAAAATTGGCGCAGCAGCGCACTTCTGCCGTGCCAGGCCGCCTGGCACGGCAAGGCCCGCCACCACCACCCGGGCGAAACCTACTGGAAGCGTATTTAACTTGGCGCGGCAGCGCACCCCTACCGCGCCAGGCCGCCTGGCGCGGCAAGACCAGCCACCCCCCCGGCGAAACCTACTGGAATCGCATTTAACTTGGCGCGGCAGCGCACCCCTGCCGCGCCAGGCCGCCTGGCGCGGCAAGGCCCTCCCCCAGCCAGAAACCTACTGAAAGTGTATTGCAGTTGGCGCAGTAGCTCACTCCTGCCACGCCAGGCCGCCTGGCGTGGCAAGGCTGAAAGTTCATTTCGTTTGGCGCGGCAGCACACTCCTGCCGCGCCAAGCGGAGTGGCGCGGCAAGGCCCCACCCCCCGTGAAACATACTGAAAGTTCGGTTCGTTTGGCGCGGCAAGCCCCCTCCCCTACCACCAGTGCATTTCTGCTACACCAGGCGGAGTGGCGCAGCAAGCCCGTGGTTAGGATAGAGAATAATGTTTATTAGTAGGCCCGGTAATTCTGACTACATTTAACACAAGGCAAAGGGTACTAACAAGACGCCCACAGAGTGTTCTGCAATAGGATTAGATCAGACCGGTGTGCAATCATGGATAATAAGAACACACACGTGCATTAAATGTTAGGGGTACGTATTGCTCCATTCGTACTTCGTCTTCTACTATTATTGCATCACAAATGCCTTCATTTTCTTACCTTTCTAACATAGGAAGTACTCACTGCAAAGGGTGGATCTAGAAGAGAGTAAAAATGGGGCTGAACTAGCATCCCAATTTGCTTGCACTTGTGGTCCATCATGCACACGTGCCTCAAATAGCTTTCTTCAACCTTAGATGTTATCATATTATTTATTTACGGTTACGAGGACGAGAGCTACTTTCAGTTTCAGGATCTCAGGTAAGCACTTCTGATGGTGATATCGGTTCTCACGTGACTTGCGAGTATGCTAGAAATTTTGATCGAAGCTACTACTATTTTTTTCACACTCTAGCGCTGACTACTAGCTCGGAGAGGAAACTTTGATGCATTTCGACATAGTTGCTGGAGAAAAAACATACGATGGTACAAAGTGACCTTGTGTTGGGAACCGAGAATTTTCTAATAATGACATTGCCAAATGAAACGATCCAGCAAGTACACTGCAAGTACACTCCAGCCGAGAAACATGATCCAGCTACATCAACACGTTCATCTAGTCCGAGTCACCTTCATATAGTAACTCGTCATCATCATCATCATCATCATCTCCGGCAACAACAACTCCCTTCCCTTTCTTATCGACATTAACCTTACCAACAGGTAAATCGGCAATAAGAGCCTTCATCGTCTCCATCTGTGCCTCTTCCGCTTTTTGTTGTAACTCTTCCATTTCAATCCTTCTCTTTCTTGCCCTAACTTGCTGCAAATATTCTTCCCATGAACCCTTAGGGTATTTCGCATTCGGATCAACCACATAACCTAAGCGATCTCTTTCCTCCCTCAACCTTTGTTTCTCCAACTCCCTCTCCTCCTGCAACTTCCTCCTATTTTCTGATACTTGGATCTATTTTGCCTCCAATACTTAATAATAGTTTCCCTTGCATAAAGTCCTTCAGGTTCCACTCCAGTCTCATGCACCATATCTTGATATATTTTCCCCCAAAGCAAGTCGTCGTCAGAAATAGGCACATCATACTCCTTCCTAATCCTTTCTTTAATTTCTTGTTGTTTCCTTGACTTCCATGGTTCCGATGTATTTCCCAACTTTAATAACAAATCATATCGACCATAAAAATCTTCCCAATCACATGTCCTTCCCTCCTGCAACAACAATTCAATATTCTTACAAATTTGAAACAAGTTCCAACCTTCATAACACATAAGAGACGAGTAGTTACTAACCCAGTAATCGCCATGTGCATTTCCACAGAACGAACCATATCCAAGTTCAGGACCGGCTGGCCATATTATTCGTCCTTTTACAGTAGG
>NC_028454.1:18718226-18732402 GCF_000263155.2 Setaria italica
GCAATGGCGGCGGAGACCGGCGGCCGCGGCAATGTGCGGAGGCGAACGGGCGGGTGAGCGGACGGGCGATGGCGGATGGGCCGGCGAACGGTCGATAGTGGCGGTCGGGGTGACAGCACGCGGATGGGTGACGGGCGATGGCGGATGGAGGCGGACGGGTGACGGCAAAGGCGACGGAGGCGGACGTTGCGACGGGCGTGCGCGATGGTGGTCGGGGCGGCAGCCACGGAGCGATGGGCGACGAGGAGGACGGCTTGCTGGGGGATGGGAGATGGGGTGACGGTGGGGCGGTGGGCGACGATGGAGGAGATGAGTGGGATCTTGGAAATTTGCAAGTGTTGAATGGGGAAGGGGGGAGAAGGCGATTGTTTCTTTTAACCCCCCTAGTCCCGGTTGCAAACTGCAACCGGACAAAAGGCCCCCCCTTTAGGGCCGGTTGCAATTTGCAACTGGGACAAAAGGGTGTGTTCCGCGTGGGAGGCGAATTGCAACGGGACTAGGAGGGCCTTTTGTCCCGGTTGCAAAATTGCAATTGGGAAAAAAGGCCCTTTTTTGTTTTTTCGTCTCCCAACTGTTTTTTGCAAATAGATTTTATATATGTTTTCATCGGATTTTAGAAAGGAAAAAAATAAGAACTTTACATATTTTGAACATGCAAAAATATATTAAATTAGAAACTATATTTACAATAAGTTTGAATGAGTCATTAATTCTATACTAGTTCTTTTAGTTTCTAAAATAATTATTTTAGTGCATCAGCATCGTCAAGAAACTATTCAATTAAATAATTTCAACGCGCGAAAAATTCAATTGATGGATGTGGTTAGCATTGTTCATATTGATCGCATAAATCTTCAACTCAACTAATTTAAACACACAAATTTATACATGTTTTCAACTAGTTTTGTTAAAGAAAAAATAAAAACTTTACATATTTCGAACATGCAAAAATATATTAAATTAGCAAGTATATTTACAATAAGTTTGAATGAGTCATTAATCCTATATTAGTTCTTTTAGTTTCTAAAATAATTATTAATGGACCAGTGTTATCAAGAAACTATGGAATGAAATAATTTCAACACGTGAAAAATTCAATTGATGTATGTGGCTAACATTATTCATATTGATCGAATAAATCTTCACTCAACTAATTTAAGCACTCATGAAATCATAGATACGTAAAATTAAAAATTGTATCAAGTAGTACATGAAATCATAGAACTTTACAATGTAACTTTACATAAAGGTGAAGCATATTTAGTGCATTACAATGTAACATTAAAAAACTTTTTCGACAAAAGTTCCTTGGCCATGATCGCGGTGTAAGTACGGAGCCTCTTCTTTGGCAAACACGATGGTTGGGTCAACTTGAACAGCGAATGGAGGTATGCCATCAAACTGATCATAATCATCTGGTTGGTCTATTTTGTCCTCGACTCCCATGATTTTTCTTTTACCTGGAAGAACTATGTGCGCTTTGGCTCCCATGGCTCTTCTAAATTTTTCTTTGGTTTGCTAGACATGTCCTTCACATAGAAAACCTGATGCACATCATTGGCAAGGATGAATGGTTCATCATTGTATCCAGTCTTGGTCAGGTCCACTATTGTCATTCCATACTGATCTTTGGTTACACCACCTCCAGTTAGCTTCACCCGTTGGCAATGAAATAGAGGAATGTTCAGTGGTCCGTATTCGAGTTCCCATATCTCCTCTATGAAACCATAATATGAGTCCTTGCTCCTGTTGCTGTCTATGGCATCTATGCAGACACCACTATTCTGGTTTGTGCTTTTTTTGTCTTGGGCTCTCGTGTAAAATGTATAACCATTTATCTCGTAGCCTTAGAATTTCACGATTGTGCTAGAAGGTCCCCTGGCTAACCAAGCGAGTTGTGGGTGAATCTCAGAGTTACCCATAAGGTGTTGACGCAACCAAGGGGGAAAGTATCAATGTGATGATGTATACTCCATTCATCGGATTTTGTCGCGTGTTGGGAAAATAGAATCTGCTTGTATTGCTCGATATACGGAGCCACAAAGGATGATTATTGCAGAACAGTGAAGTGTGCCTTGTCGAACAAATCAGTATCATTGCTCAAACTTGATTTCCTTCCAATGGTGCCGGTTCCTCGCAGCCTCCCCTCGTGGCGTGAAGTTGGATTCCCAATCAAATTAATTGAGTCAATAAAATGAACACAAAACTCAATGACCTCCTCTATTCCATATCCCTTGGCGATACTTCCTTTTGGACGGCCATGATTATGAACATAGTTTTTTTAGGACTAACATGAACCTCTCGAAAGGCCACATATTGTGCAAGAATACTGGACCGAGAATAGTAATCTCTTTGACTAGGTGAACCAGAAGGTGCGTCATAATATTGAAGATGGATGGTGGAAATACCAACTCAAAGCTGACAAGACATTGCACCACATCATTCTGTAGCTTTACTAGCTTGGTTGGATTGATTGCCTTCTACAAAATCGCATTGACAAATGCGTATAGCTTTACAAGCGGCAATGGGACATTCTCTGGTAGAGTACCCCTCAGTGCAACCGGAAGCAACTGGGTCATCAACATGTGGCAATCATGGGTCTTGAGATTTGTGAACTTCTTTTCTTTCATATTTATTATTTACTTTATATTTGGGCCTTGGATAAGCACCGGCATCATAATAAACTTCCGCTTCATGCACAACTAAGGAGGAAGGTTGAACATACATAGGGTCATAGGCCAAGTACTATGACCACTACTAAACTCACCGAATGGATTGAA
The DNA here is from genome assembly GCF_000263155.2 of Setaria italica. Lineage (NCBI taxonomy): Eukaryota > Viridiplantae > Streptophyta > Magnoliopsida > Poales > Poaceae > Setaria > Setaria italica. The sequence continues at coordinate 18,721,007 of NC_028454.1, forward strand.
TCCATTAGTACTTAAACCAAACCTTATGTTCCTTGCATCACTTTCAAACTCCGGGAATGCTCTATCAATTAATCTCCACTGGGATCCATCCGTGGGGTTTCTCAGCATCTCATCTTGATTATGTTGTTCTTTGTGCCATCGCATCAACTTAGCATTTGCCTTGTTTTTGAACAAACTCTTCAAGCATGGTATTACAGGGAAATACCACATCATCTTCGCGGGAACTCTCTTCTTGGGAGGCTGCCCCTCGACATCACCAGGATCATCTCGCCTGATCTTGTACTGTAGCGCTCCACACACAGGACAAGCATCCAATTTCTCGTATTCATCACCGCGATAGAGGATACAGTCATTAGGGCATGCGTGTATCTTCTGAACCTCCCCTGAATCTTAAGAAAAATCTTCTTGATAATGTTCAACATCCCCTGAAATGCCTTATCGGACACACCATTTTTGACCTTCCATTGCAGAAATTCTAGTGTGGTACCTAGTTTTTTGTGCCCCTACTTGCAATCTGGGTACAACAAATTTTTGTGATCATTAATTATGCGCTGCAACTTTTCTGATTCCTTAACAGTTTTGCAACCTCTTTGTGCATCCCGTAGCACCTAAATAAGGTCATCAGTAGGGCTGTCTTCTGCAAACTCATCTTCATCAGCCTCCCCCATTGTAGTATCTGCAAAAGCTTATCCTGCAGCCCAGTCTGGAATGTTGTTATCATCCTCCTCTTCTTCACCGTCTTCCATTTCAACCCCTCTTTTGCTGTGCTTGGTCCAAACCAAATAGATAGGCATGAAACCGTATCTAAACAAGTGGCTATGAATAGTCCCCCAGGAAGAGTAGCCCTTCTTGTTACTGCATTGGAAGCATGGACAACATATGAACCCGTTCTCTAGCTTGTTCGGTTTAGCCACTTCAAGAAAATAATGCAGGCCATCAATAAACTCCTTGGTCCGTCTGTCCGTGTTACACATTCATTGCTGTCCATCTGCATCGTATTACACGAGAAATGGACATAGGTCTTCATATTAGATAAAGGACTTGATCAATATTTATAATTTACACCAATCAACCTTCATAATGGATTGAAACAATTCACATAAAAATTACACCATTCCACATTTATAACAATCACTAAACATACATATAAAGATTACACTCATAACAGGACAATAAAGATACATATGTACTAAAGATTACAGATGCTCCATAGTGGACTTCACGTAGCCAATTATCCTAAAATAATGGTACAACATAGCAGAATGTTCGTCCGCCAAGCCATCTCTGCACTTAACTTAATCTTCTCCAAAGTCTATCAAGAGTCACCTCCACATATCCAGTACCAGAAAATAATGGCACAATAGAACATCTTCAAGTCTACACACTCGGGCTGAATATCATAAAGGAATCTTGAAATAATTATCCAAATGTCATTTGGAGCAAGTCCCACATTCTCATAATAGAAGTGTGGTGGCACACACACAATAGCTCATCCAGGCAAAAGATCTATCCACTGAGCATGACCCACAGTGGCAAGCCAAAACCAACCAAAAGCCACTAGGTCAAGGTAGTAAATAGACCTTTGCCTGAAGAGGATATTGGGCAAGGATACTTCTATTATGAGAATTAGGCTCCAAAAGATGTTTGGATAATTATTTCAAGATTCTTTTATGATATTCAACCCGAGTTTGTGGACTCGAAGCTCTTCTATTCTACCATTATTTTCTGGTACTGGAGGAGCGGAGGTGACCCTCCATAGACTTCGATGAAGATTGAGTTATGTGTAGAGAATAGCGTAAGCACGTTGTGTTAACTGGGATTGGAGGAACAGAGGTGGTACGTCCATTGTCGGTCCATCTACATCGTATTACGTGGAAAATGAACATAGGGTTTCGTATAGGATTATTATTTATAATATTTAGTTCTTGCATTAAACATGAGATAAATAAATTATTGGTCAAATAAATACAATTATTAATTGTTAAATTATAGTGACATGAAAAAATGTAGCAATGACCAAAATCTATTTTCTTACACCTACAATTTATTTACTTTAATTTTATTTCAATGACTAAATATTAAAAACAAATTTACTCTAATTTTTTTTCTCATACATAATATTGATATCCTCTCCATTCTTCCTCACATTCTAGCTCAAAATCCTCTCCATTGTCCCTCACATTCTCCCACACATCAAGTTGTTTTAACTAATATGAATCGTACATAACAAGCAAACTATCCATCACATTCTACCTTAAAAACATGTATAAATAAAAATCCTCTCCATTCTCCCTCATTCTAAAAAACTCATTTTTCTCCCTCTCTAAAGCATAAAATAAAGTATAATAACAATAAATGAAAGGAGGATGAAATAGCTAACCTTCACAACAATTTGGATGAGTAAAATCCCCACGGAATTAAGGAAAAGAATTCAGGCAGCACCTTCCCTAGGGTTGCCTCGTCGCCATGGAGAGGAGGATGAAGCTCTCTGGTGGAGTGGAGTGGCTCGGGCTGGAGGACGAAGAAGAGGTCTTTGTCTTGCGATTTGAGGAGATTTTTCCAACCGGGATAAAAAACAACCCCTTTTGTCCCGGTTGTAGTTTATTCCCGGTTGGAGTTTCCAACCGGGACAAAAGGGGGGCGCCGTTGGTGTGAAAAATCTAGGCCTTACAATGGGGACTAAAGGGGGCGCTTTAGTCCTAGTTGGTATTTAGAACTGGGACTAAAGCTCCCCCCCTCGCACTGGCCTACGGTGGCGCGCCACTTTTAGTCACGGGTCAAATTTAAATCGGGGCAACAGGGGGTGGATGGAAGGTGAGTTCTCCAGTAGTGTTACCTCTAGACTACAAGGTGGTCGGGACAACAGGGGGTGGATGGAAGGTGAGTTCTCCAGTAGTGTTACCTCCAGACCGCAAGGTGGAGTTTGTGATTAACCTTGTGCAAGGGACAGCCCAGATAGCAAAGCGATCGTATCGTATGTCAGTTGAGGAACTTGAGTTGTTAAAAGCAGAATTGAAGACTCTCCTCGACAAGAAGTACATCAGACCGAGTGACTCACCTTGGGGTTCACCGGTACTATTTGTAAATAAGAAGGGTGGATTGATGCGTTTGTGTGTCGACTATCGCGCACTTAATGTGGTGACCATCAAGAACAAGTACCCATTGCCGCAAATTGATGACCTGCTTGATTAGTTGAAGAGGGCCAAATATTTTAGCAAAATTAATCTCCGGTCTAGCTACCATCAAATGAAGATTAGACTGGAAGATATTCATAAGATCGTGTTTGTGATCCAGTACGGGCAGTTTGAGTTCACTATCGTATCCTTTGGCCTTACCAATGCGCCAGCTTATTTCGTAGAGAGTTGGACAAGTTTGTCGTTGTCTTCATTGATGACATCTTGATCTACTCCGAGATTGCTGAAGAGCATGAAGAGCACCTAAGGATTGTGCTGGAGAAGCTGAGGGGACACCAGTTGTACGCCAAGTTTAGCAAATGCAAGTTCTGGATTGAGGAAGGCGCTTTTCTCGGCCATGTGTTGATAGCAAAGGGAGTTGCTATAGATCCGGAGAAGATTGAGGCCGTGTCAGAATGGCAAGAACCAAAGAGTGTGACAAAAATTAGAAGCTTTCTCAGTTTGGCAGGGTACTACCGCAGATTCATTGAGAACTTCTCTAAGATTGCAAAACCGATGATTGAACTGCTGAAGAGCAGCGTGTCATTTGTTTGGTCAGACAAATGCAAAGGAAGCTTCCAAGAACTCAAGACCCCACTCACTACCACCCTAGTTCTGACTCTTCCCAATGTCAGAAAGGACTTCGTGGTATATTGTGATGCCTCGAGACAGGGTCTTGGATGTCTGTTGATGCAGGAGGGCAAGGTTCTGGCATATGCTTCTCACCAGCTACAAAAACATGAGGAGAATTATCCTACGCATGACCTAGAGTTAGCTACAATTGGTCACACTCTAAAGATCTAGAGGCACTACTTGATTGGCAACAAGTGTGACATTTACACAAATCACAAGAGCCTAAAGTACATCTTTACCCAGTCAGAGCTAAATATGAGGCAAATAAGATGGCTAGAGTTGATCAAGGATTACAACTTGAACATTCAATACCACCCCATCAAGGCAAACATTGTGGCAGATGCCCTAAGCCGACATAGTTATTGCACCAACTTGGTGGTGCAGAATGAATGGCCCAAACTACATGAAGAGCTCGAGAAGCTGAAGCTTGAGATTGTGGAGAGTGGGTAGTTGAATGAGATGAGGGTGAAGTATAGTTTGGAAGACCAAATCCGGCAAGCCCAAAATAGTTGCCCGGAGATCGAGGATCTGAAGGGTCTCATGGCTAAGGGATTAGCTCAAGATTACCGAAGTGATGACCAAGGCACTATTTGGTTATAAGATCGCATAGGCGTACCTCGAGACGGAGAGATCAGACAGGCTATCCTAAAAGAAGCACATAACTCTCGGTATTCCATTCACCTGGGATGCACAAAGATGTATCAAGACTTGAAGGATCGATTCTAGTAGGAGAAGATGATGGTGGACATAGCAGAGTATGTTGCCCGATGCGATACATGCCTGACGGTGAAGGCAGAACACCAGAGGCTAGTGGGTTTGTTGAAATTGTTGGACATTCCAGTTTAGAAGTGGGATGACATTAGCATAGACTTTGTGGTAGGATTACCTCGCACACAGAAGGGTCATGATTCCATTTGAGCGATCGTTGATCGATATACCAAGATAGCACACTTCATACTTATGAGGACTGTATATAGTGTGAGCAAGTTGGCCAAACTTTATGTCGAGCACATATTCAGGCTACATCGAGCTCTGCAAAGTATTGTATCTGATAGAGGCCCCCAGTTCACAACCGAGTTCTGGAAGAGTTTGCATGAGTCCATGGGCACTAGCTTAGAGTACATCTCAGCCTTCCATCCTCAAACTGATGGGCAGACTAAAAGGGTGAACCAAATCTTAGAAGACCTACTGAGAGCTTGTGTATTGACTTACGGCTCAGATTGGGAGAAGAGTTTGCCGTATGCAGAGTTCTCGTACAACAACAACTATCAAGCAAGCTTATAGATGTCACCATTTGAAGTGTTGTACAGCAGGAAGTGCAGGACCCCATTGATGTGGTCCAAGGTGGGTGAGAGGACTTTCTCTGGTCCAGCCACCATTGTAGAGGCTGAGGAAAATGTGGCAAAGGTTAAAGAGAACCTAAGGATAGCTCATAGTAGGTAGCAGAGCTATGCAGACAAGAGAAGGAGGGATTTATCTTTTGAGGTTGGAGATTATGTATATCTGAAGGTATCCCCACTTCGGGGAACAAAGAGGTTCCATGTGAAAGGTAAACTTGCTCCGAGGTTTGTAGGACCTTATTTTAGTACAAGGAGAGTTGGGAAAGTTGTGTATGAGCTCGAGTTACCCCAAGAACTTGCTGGAGTGAACCCCGTGTTTCACGTGTCCCAACTTCGAAAATGTATCCGAGTTCCAGAAGAGCAAGTTTCAATAGGAGCACTTGATTTGCAAGACACCCTTGAGTACTTGGAGTATCCCATGGAAATTCTGGACAGGCCTGAGAAGGTAACAAGGAGAACCACTACACCGTACTGTAAGGTGTTGTGGAGTAACCACACTGAACGTAAGGCAACTTGGGAGAAAGAGGTAGATCTAAGGGAGAAGTACCCACACCTTTCCGAGCATGAGGTAGAACCTTAATGTCGGGGACGAGATTCTTGTGAAGGAGAAAGATGTTTGGATTTGCAAAAATGTGGATTTCAAAAAATTTTGTGTTGTGGAGTGAAATTTGCCAAACTAAAAGAGTGTCTTCAGTGATTAACTTATAGATTAGAATGAAATACTAAGGTGTTATATGTGCTAGTGTGAATCTTTGGAGTTCATTTGGAATTTATTTGGATTTGTTTGAGTGGGATTTGTATTTGAATTGGAATTCAAATACAAATCAAAATAGAAGAACTAACTAAACCTAACCTAAGCCCAAACAAACCCAACTAACCTCACCAGCCCACCTATCTAACAACCCAACCTAAGGTTGGAGCAAAAACTGGAACTTCCAGTTTTTCAAAATCGGAACTTCCGGTTTTTCAAAATTGGAACCTCCGGTTTTCTTCCCAGACTGCCTCTACAGTGCAGACACTGACCTCCTAGCCCTACTTGTCAGCCACACGTGCCACTGTTCTGCTTTCTTCCTCACACCATGCACGCATGTGGCACGGGCACGACAGCGTTGTGTGCGCTGTGCACGACACTTGCCCGCCCGCGCCACCTTTTCACGCTGGTGCCTCTGGATGCTTGCCATGCCGCTCGGCCGCATCCTCCATCGTCCATCGCTGCCAAGATCCCTAGCTGCCACCTATTAGAGCTCCACACCAACCACTCTTGTCCCCATCCAAAATTGGGTTTTTCCCCTTCACCCACCACCATTTGGAGAAGAGGAGAAGGGAGGAGGGGGCGCAGGGGATGGGGAGAGGATGCCAGAGTAGGAGAAGACCCCTGCTACCCCACCAGAGAGCCGCCAAGCCCGCTCCCATTCATTTCACCTCTTCACCGTGCCACTTCATCCCTCGTCTGCAAGCCCACCAGGTGAGCCTCACGACCCCCACTCACCTGGGTGAACCACCGCTGCATCTTACCTGAACCGCGCGCTCGCGCGCGCTCAAAGCCCATCACAGCCGAACCCTTAGCAAAGCCGGAGCTTCCGGTTTCCAAACCGGAACTTCCGATTCTGCTCAGCCCAGCCTGTAGTAGCTCCATAAACCTTAGAAAGTCTCAGCCAAACGAACCCCAAACCCTTGAGTGCTGAACCCTAACTTCCCAGGACCATCCAAAGCCCTTGCCAAGAGATGCCCCCAAGGGGAGAGATCTACCCATTGAAAACTGGAACTACCAGTTCCCAAACCGGAACATCCCATTCTCTAAAACCGAAACATCCAGTTTCCTAAACTAGAACTTCCTATTTTAAAACCGGAACATCTAGTTTTCCTAAACCAGAACTTCCTGTTTTAAACTGGAACTTCTGGTTCCAAAGTCGGAGCTTCCGGTTTTCATCCCCAAAAACCAAAAACTCCCCACACCAGCATAACTACCACCTATAAACCTCTAAAGCTACCTGTAAACCCTTATGGCAGTTTGCATCCAGATTGCAGTTAACTTACGGAAATAGCTAACTTCTTTGTTTCCTATTTTCACCTATGATATCAAAATACCGGAAAATGTTTTCAACTTCAAAAAGTCATAACTAAGTCATTCTAATTCCAAAAATGATGAAACTAGTTCCACAATTTTCCTAAAATCATGCAGCACAAGTTAGACTAGGCTTTGTTCTTATTTGGTTCTTCTTTGGATCTCTTTTGGAGTTACTTTGCATCTAGACTCTCGGTAATTATGGTAATTGCGTAATTAGGAGCTGCCGGAGACTCGGAGCTGAACCCGGAGCCAGAGTCGTTCAATGACTACTATGAGGAGGAAGTCTACTAAGGTTCATGCCCATTCGATTTGAATCCACATTAGGCATTGCTAAATTAGTATGCTAGCACTTTATTTCCTTGCATGATGATGATGAACCTTGCATAGCCTTCTTTATGCCTTGAATCCTTGTTTGACCTACTACCACACTACTTATATATGCTATGTGCGATGCTTGCATGTGTATGAGATATTGTGATTCGGATTCTTGGCATGTGTGTGATTAAAACCGACAGGAGAAGGTGATTTTGGAATACTTGATGAGGGTGAGCTTTACACAACCCAATCTTTGGATTGGGGGCTTGGGATCCATTCTCGGACATTCCCTGTTTGGTACTTTTTCCGAGTACATATTTGAGGAGCATAGCAGTTGGGGGTGATACCCTTTATGGGTGCTGTTGTGGATGACATTGTGGAGACGCTTTTGGGAGTTAGTAGCTCGCCCTGGTCCAAACCGACTAGGTCTCCATGCTTCACGAGAATATGTTAAACATGCACGCCACTCGCCGAATTATGGGTCTAGGCTCGAGTCGAGACTAGCAAGTGCCGTAGGATAGAGTATTAGTGTAGGGGGGAGTGGTGCTGACCTTTAGCCTCCTGATTTGCTTTTGCCCCCGATTGGCCCCGGTGGGAGTGCATCATAGTTCGGGGTGGTCTTCTACGGGGGATCGCATCCCAGCCCAGATGCAGGATGGTATCGTAACTCCTAGGTTCTTCTCTTGGTAGGGTCACATTCTCTCAGTCGACAGACCATTTGGGCTCACTCTGACATGGGTCCAGGTTTGCACACTCTGTAGAGTTAAAACTATACATATAGCCACATCCTCGATCATGGACAACCCTGTGTCATGATGACTCTCCATTGTTTTGGGATATCTCTACCCCCCCCTTATAGCTACTTGTGTGTGGTGAGCTGCAACTGCAGTCGGGAAAAGGGGAAGTTGCTCCCTTTCCCTTTAGGATCCGGCTGTAGTTGTTGAGAGGCAAAGAGAGGGAGTCTTCGCTTCGACCTTAGTATGAAGATAGGATAATGGTGATAGGGACCCTGTCGAGGCAGGTGTGCCCGATGTGATGAGAGATTGGGATGATGGATATGGAGTTTTATTCTTTACGCTTGCTGCTGCATAGGACACCCGAGTCTATTCCTTGACTATATTTGTGACCACTAGCATTAGGCCACTTAAAGCTTGCATACGGATGGTGACATGAACCTATCCCAATCCTTGGGGACAGCTCATGAGTTTGCAAGTTACGAGTCCAACTTTGATAACAACCATGACGGTTGGTACAACTGAGGGTTGCTGTGCTACGCTCAAGAATGCCTGTCGAAGTGATCATGAAGATGGAGATGCTTCCAGAAGCTAGCTACTGCTACGTGGGTTTTATTCATGTCGTTTAGCCCAAGGGGGATGTACCAGATCGTACTCTCACACTTTGGGATGTAATAAATAAATTTGTATTGTTATCGTGGTATGGAAGTGATATTTATGCTGAAATGAGTTCTGTATGTGATAGCTACTGATCCAGGGACTATCACGAGGATACAGGGAGTCGGATTTCTCCTTACGAAAATCCAGTTTGTTTCATCAACAGTCACTAACACATCACCAACTCATTTTGTGAGGAAGCATTGTTACCATCATAACAATCGTTGTGCCCCCAAATAAGTTCTAAAACTTTCTGAGCTGAATTTGAGCCGATTGTGAGCTGAGCCAATCAGACCGTCTCATTTGGTGGGGCACGTAGGCACCCACCGAATCAGTTGGTGGCCACATTAGCACACATTCAATACTGGCCTAGCTACAGCCCACCGACTGATACGCTGGAGTACTACTATGACCACCAGACCTTGCTATGGTCTTATGCATCCTCTGCAGACGAGGTCATTGAATCAGTTGGTGGCACCCTGGTTTGCATTTTCAAGGTGTTTAACTCATCCAATTCAACTTATTTGAGTTCCACCACTTCTTCTTCATATCCATGGGCTTCAACTGAGCTACCTAGTGCCTAGTTTCACAAGTGTGCATCCATTCAACTCAAGGACTCATCTAGGTCAAGTACGGCCAAAGGAAAATAAAAGACCTATACTAATCCAAGTGTCTCTCAACACCAAACAACACTTGGAACTATCTTGTCCTTAGTCTTCACGCTTATCCTTTGAACCAATACAATTTCACTCACATGATGGGGCTAGGGATACCATGAAAAATCCATCATTGCATTAATTTATTGAATGCTGCAGCAAAACACACGTTAGTCGCAATGATCATGTTGTCATTAATCGCCAAAATTGAATTAGGGGCCTAGATGCTCTTTTAAGTTCCTTTAGTTTTTTAGAGTAGTTCTTGCTAGGATTGGCTCTAGGTTGCAAAAGTCATTATAGGTGGATGCAAACACTAGTTCAACTATACCTGCATATTTAGATAGCACGATCTAGTTTTTTTTTGCAAAATTGTGGAAAGCCATTAGTTAAGGTCTTTAGTTTACCTAATTCAACTCTTGCCCTCTTAGGTTATATGAGCACTAATTCCTTTCACAAACATTGATTGAATAGGAAATACTTACTTGATGCTAAAATTTGTGGCAGAAACACCCAAAGTAACCAGCTAAAGTGTGCTAAACATTGGCTCAAATGCGAACAGACACTTTAATCAGATCAAAATGGTAGTCCGTCGGGTTTCACCCGATACAACCATGTATTTCCGATCGAAACAAGAATACAACACTCGTACAAAGATGAGCCCAGAGATTACAAAAATCCAGATAAAAAATTACATAGGTTCCAAATTGATTTATTACAAACCGAGTGTTAAAATCATAAAGAGTGTTCAGAGTTGAAATGCAGCAGAAAATAAACGATAGTTCTAATGTCGATACATGATACCATGGTGAAGCCGTGCATAATATCACTCACCATGGTCCTCACCCACCGAGGACGGGTCCCACTCAACCATCCATCCCAGAGGGATCTGGTACGGCCAAGTCACACTAGCAATCACATCATCAACATCATTACTTGAAAAGATAGCTACAAGCAAGGCTGAGTATACTAATACTCCGCAAACTTACCCGTCAGGTGGTATCTAATCCACCAACTCCTAGACATGCAAGGCTTTTTGGCTGAGGGGTTAGTTTGTTTTGCCAAAAGCTTCTAAACTGGATCCTTGCTTTCAAGTTTTTAGCATCAAGTTCTAGTTGATTAACCATTCTAGGTAAGCACTCTAAGCAAGTGTGGTAGAACAAGCAATTTAATCAAGCATCATCCTTGTTCATCTTCTTACTCAATGCAGGAAAACCGGTGAAGCAGTCCCAAACTGTGAGAAGCAGACGATTCGAATCAAATTTTTTAACCTTGTAAGGTGGACCTAAACACACGACATATGTGTACCATGACGGGTTCACAGTTCTCGTCAATTCGCGGGGCTTATCCAGATCCCACTTCCCTTGGATACAAGGCCCCACAGGTCCCCAGAACGACGCCATGCCGTGGCCGCACTTGTACCCACATGATGCATCAGGGGAACCTAGTTTCAGAGAGAGCGTGGGAAAGGTCCACGCCGGTTCAATCCGGTACTAGGCTTACTGATTCCCCATACTCTCAGCATGTGTTTAGTACGTTCAAACACTTGACCAAGACTCCCACACATTTCGACCTTAGCAGTTTTTCCTCTATACAGACGGGGCATCAACCATTTCAGAACATAGTACCAGGCCTTGCCCGTCAACCTTATGATTCCAACATAAAGGGGTGTTTGGGAGGAGGGGGCTAAATTTTAGCCCCCGTCACATCGAATGTTTGGACACTAATTAGGAGTAGTAAGCCTAGACTAATTACAAAACTAATTTACACAATCATTAGGCTAAATCGCGAGATGAATCTATTAAACCCTAATTAGTCCCTGA